>NC_134380.1:4848484-5151515 GCF_035582795.1 Mycteria americana | reverse complement strand
AGCTTAGATGAGTCCATAGACTAGAGATTTACTTTTTTGAGAGCTGTGTTTAAAGCACACAAATCCTTTCCAAAGGCCTTGAAAAAGAGAGCTCTAGGCACCGGGTGAGGCATTTCAGATCAAAACGCGGTCCAACCTTTGCCAACAACTCAGACCCCATACGCCTTCTGAAGCCCACACGGCTTGCCCTAACCTTTTACAGTTGCATCCACAACTTGGCTAGTCCTCCAGGCTTGCTGAAACCCATGAACACCGATGCTATGAGCCCCATTGCAACCCTGCCTTGCAGCTGCTGGAAGCTTGGCTGTCTTGGCTGAAATTTGGAGGAGCAACAAGATTTGCAATATATTTTGCAGCAGATTACGTGACCCTCTGGAAACCCCACGGAAAGTGGCACTAAACTGCGTACGTGCCATTGTCTGCTGGCTGACTCAAAATGGCAAGGGGAATTTTTTCCATATGCGGTCACATATCTACCCGTGTTTGCACGAGCATTCGCTGTTTGGCCACACCATGCTCTGTCCATCTGTCTCTCAGGGTCCTTTTCCTGCCGGTACTGAACTCTCCTGATTAACCTCAGGTCTAGCTGCAATTCAGGGTCACACTCTGCACTAACAAGCCAAGCATAAGGTCTTAAAGGCATTGTACCAAAATTTAATTATTTCTACAGCAAATAAAACCCCTGCACGAAACAAACATTTGTATAGTGAGATCCAGCGTAAGGCTCATTGCATCAGGTTAGAACTCTACTTTAAGCACGTGATGCCTCACCTTGAGCAGGGGTTGGGTACAAGGACAGGGGCTGTGCTCACCGAAGGATGCCGTTATCCTTCAGCGGGGCACAAACGTGAAAAAATGCCCAAGCATCTAGCAATGCTTGTCTGCTGCAACCAACCACTAAGACAGGATAAGCCACCTCTTCATGCTGAATCTTTGCTAACAAATAAGTGTCCCTATAAAAAGCGCAGGGACGCTATTACATCTTTCAGGAGTTGCCTGAGCGGGAGTTCAGAGGCTGCAGGCAGGATCTCTCCCCCATCGCTAGCTCCCGGCTCCCCAGCAGATCTGACCTCCCTTGGAGAGCACGGCATGATCTCACTCTGGAGGAATTTCCTCTGTGGGAGACACTGGAAAATGCTATGGGAGGAGATGGGAGCTCAGTGCCTTGTGACCACCTCCTGGGGCAGGGACCCTAGCCCCTAGCCGGCTGCGAGATGGGAGCTGGAGCACCCCAGTGCTGGGCAACACTTCCCTGGGTTCCGGGGATAACCGCCTCGGCGGGAACGATTGCCACCCAGTGATTTTTGCATCGCTTGGAAAAGCCTGACCCCAGATGTCCTTAAGAGTCCCACGCGTCCCCAGCAGCCGGCGGGGGGTCAGCCCCTCACGCCGCCTCTGGGGTGAGCAGCCTGGGGAAGCGGCGAGGTGCCACGGGCAGGGAGGAGCTGCCTGCGCGAGGGGACGGGGCTGGCATTTCCACGCTGGCATTCGCAGCTTGTCAGATCGGCTTGTGCTTTCTTATGCGAACAGCACAGCGAAAGCTTCCCACTGCACTCAGGGTGGGAAAGCTTTTCCCCAGAGTGGTTTGCAAAGACTGGCTGGACCAAATTATTCTTCTCATCATGAATGCCTCTCTCTGAGCCACCTTACCCATGCAAATACTCATATGTTATTAATATGAATGAATGCATCTTGTCTCGGGGTGTCTCATGGTAGGAGCCATTTCAGAAACACTGGGAGGGTGGAGGGAAGGAGGAAATACAATTGAGCAGCCCTGGTTGCATCTGTCCTATTCCTCAGATGACAATTTCTCTCTCCCAGGAGCACCACAGACTAGAGGCACTCACAGATTATACATAATTCAGTCTTTTGCTTTGCAAAATTAGCTTTCTTCGCAAGGAAACAAAGGATTTGCTGTATTGGATCAGGCTACCGACATGTCTGCTGCTGCATCCGAGCTCTGGTACTTAAGAAACACAGCGGCTCTCCTCTCTGCTGTGCTGCCCAAGTCTCTGCCCGGGGAGCTGCGTGCACAGTCAGAGATCGCTTCCAGATTGCCACAGAAATTCATCCTATGCTCAGTAGCAGGTAGTTTAACTTCCCTCCTAATTTTGTCATCTTACATACCCGCAAATGGCCAACATTATTTAGTCCTTTTAAAAACTCAGCTGGAACGTTTATCTCAATAAGTACCTTCAGCACTGCCCTCCATAAAGCCAACTACGCACCACATAAAAGGAGGGGGTTTTTTTCACCAGTTCAAAATTTACTGCCCTGGATGGTTTACTTCACAGTTGTTAATACAATGAAAGCTTTTGTAAGGAGAGGATAGTGCTGGGGGATCAGGCAGGAGCTAGCAGGAGACAAAGATAACGGTCTGTGGCTAATGCAAGGGCTTCATGTGCCCGGCCCGACGGGAAGACCATAACTCATAACACATTTAATGGCACAGGCAAGGAGAGGGACGGCCGAGAGCATTCCCCAGAGGTTCCCGGCACGGCCCGTCCCACCGGCTCTCCCGGGGCGGGTGGTGGAGCGCTGCAGGTACCACTGGGGCTGCACCGCGGTGGTGAAGGCTTTTGATCCTTCCCCTCCTATGCAAAGGGGAGATGAAGAGGGCTCCTTGGCTGGGCACAGCCTGCAGTTCCTCATGGACACAAGGAGAAAGGTTCATAGCCGGGGAGAGATATTAAAGGTGATACAGAGCCCTGGGTCTGCAAACAGAGGCTAAGCAGACAGGGCTGCAACCTGGGAAATGCCAGTGTCTGCCAGCCAGCAACAGCCTCTTTTCTTTTGACCTTTATGTCCTCCCGGCCCAAAACAGAGCGCACAAGTCACATCGCTGTGTTTTACAAAGCCTTGGGTCAAACATGTAGCCAAAGGCACAGAGAAGAGGTTTCTTTTGGGATGAATGCTGCATGCTGCTGCCAGGATGAGCAAATGCGGGCTGTGCGACAGCAGCGTTGCCTTCTCGCCACGTGAACGCTGGCACGGAGGGCACAGGAGGGTGGAAACCTCTGCCCCCCACAGCCGACCTGCTTCAGGGGGTCCCTGTCTCCAATATTTGCAATAAGAGAAGGAAACCTTCCCAGTTGCCATGCAGAAGGGAAAACTTAGCATCTCAAACACACACAGATCCAATCTCTAAACCAAAAGCCATGCCCTGGCTCTGCACGATTGCTGCCCGTCCCTATCCAAAAGGCAGGGAAGCCATTTAGGACTCGGAGAGAGCACGCGTGCCCACGCAACACCGAACCATACAACTCTGCGTGGACGACCACACACGAGCGTGTGCAGTGAAACCTCCCTGAGCCCCTGGGCTGCGTCTCTGCTCGGGTGTACAGCAATGCACGCACTGCGCGAGCGTATCTGGGTCTCAGGGCATGCGGAGGCACACGTATTTTCCATCAGCTACCTCCTCCCCACAAGACCGGAGTTAACTGCTGAGACCGCTCTCTGCCATCTTTTGTGAGCTGAGAACCAGGAACGCTGCATAAATCATTATTCTTGCTAATTACCAGGAAACATCAAACAAGACAAGCATTTTACTCCTCATCACTGAATTTTGTTATGCTAATTAGAGTTGTATAAGCTGTTGCTATTAAACCTGGAGAGTCAGAAAAACATTTGCATTAATACCCACAAAGCTGCATCAAAACCTAGTTATTAGTATTTCAATGAGGTTCAGGTTATGGGGAAGCTGCTGCCATTTCAGGGGCTGGTTTGTTGTTTTTAAATCCCGCTGTGAGCGAAAATATAAATAAATGCAGGGTGAGGCCTCATGCAGACAATACTTCTTTTAAATGGGGAATTAAAAAAATAAGGAAACTTTGATCAGGAGGGGATATAAACAGGAGGGGGAGAGGGGGAGCACAGCAGTGCAGAGATCTTGTTGCTCTGTATACAGTGCTGCTCAGCCAAGGGCTCCGAGTCTGTAAGCATCGACTGCGGATGCCAGGCTGGACTTTGCTTTTTGGATTTCTGAGTCCCTGCTGCTCCCAGGTACGTTGCTTGATCTGGGTGTTTTGGGTTCGACCCTCCAAAATGCAGCTGGGAACAGGAGCTGGCTTGTAGACTGGCTCCTGCCTTCGCGTGAGAATTGCTGTCTCCGTGGAAATCACCCTTTCCGAGCCTGCCTTCACTTACGTCTTGTGCATCAGGCTAAAAACCAGGAGGTCTCACTGGAGGGACGGGGGACAGGATTTCTGGTTACCAAAATGCGTGCACCAAGACACATGTCTAAACCTTCCCGGGGAACCGACTCTGTAACAAGAATTGGCAATTCCTTCTTTTTAGTGCCAATCACAGCAGCCGAGCATTTCATCTGGAGATCTCGCAGCACTTCAGAAAGGCACATTATTCCCCCACATGCCCCTTTGATACACCAATTATCACCATTTGATGCTTCAAATACATCCGAAAAATTTAGAGGAGTCCAAACAGGCGGCTTCTGAGCAAGGGAAGGGGTACTTTAACCCCTTAGCTCCTAGTGCTGGAGTATCATTTTGGTGAGCTATTTGCAAAGGCAAACACACACACACACACACACACACACATTATTATTATTTCCATCATACGGAGGTGCTGCTATGGAGTCCACGTGAGCTGGTATCACGGCAAACCTTGTACCACACAGGGAGGCTGTGACAGGTCCGTACGCAGCCGAGGGAACCCATCGGGGAAGGGGCTGCAGTATAATTCAAGTTAGGAGCAAGCATCCTTACCCCAAGATAATGCTGTGGGTGTCAGAGCACTGCATTTGACCTGTGTAACAGGCAAGCGGGCTGTCCTTCTTGCCAGATGCTCAGAGCAGACTTCATCAATTAGCAGGCTCCCCGGCCCCTTGGCTCAAGCCACAAAACTCCCTTTGCCTGGCATTTATTTCTCAGTAAAGAGCAGACCCCATTGACAGCTGGCTGCGGCTTAAATAATACATCTTGAGCTCTCTATATAACCCATGGTGTTACTCTATTGATGGGGCTACAAGTTATCTGTTTCTAACAGACCATTTGTCACCGATTCCTGGAGAGGGAGAGCCGTTCGCTCTCTCACCGTATATTTCTATCAAAGAAGAAAAAAAAAAAAAGAAAGAAAAGGATTTCTTCCATTTTCTCTTTCTGGTGGAAACACGCAGGTGAATTGAGCAGCAGCGTGAAGGAAGCAGTGTTTCAGTAATGATGAATTACGGCGGCAGCGCTGCGTGCTCCATCATTTTGCTGATGCGGAGGAACTCGGATGCAGAGGAACAGCGCGCCCCGTCCCACGCTGCCACTAAACACCTCCCCTGCGCCGAGCGGGCGCTCGTACCGACCGCTCCAACCTGTGGGACGTGCCGGGTGGAGCACCCAGCCCAGGGCTGCACCCCGCTCCCCCAGCGCCAGACCCCACCGTGGGCTCGCTGAGCATCCTCAGCATCAGCCTTTCCAGCGTGTGGGAGCACTGGGTGCTCCGCCTTCTCTCTGGCCTCATTTCCCTCTGCCCGCGTCCGAGAAAATAAACCACGGCACCTTTGCCTCCAGAAGACAATGTTAGGGGCTCACTCCCTCTACCTTGATATCCATCAGCGGAAGAAGAAGAGACAAACACAAGCTGGGTGCCACCATCCCACAGCACCTATTCTAACACCGTGTCCTCCCTAATCACAGGCAGATTAAAAAAAAAAATCCACATCAGCCACGCTACGGTAAGGAGAACTCTAAGAAGGATGAGGAAAATGAAGACACTGTGAAATGCAATAGATGTCAACTTCTACTTATTTTTTAATTTAATCTCTTACAAGCTTTTTGGAAGCTAACATGATTAAGTTCTTCACACAATTTATTAGCATCGTGTTGGAAATCCAGCAGTATATTACACTGTCTGAGTAATCCAATTAGTAAAATGTATTTATTTAACCAGAATATTAGCTGCACACAATCCCAAATGAAGTAAAGTCCCTGATCCTGGGGTTCCTCTCACTTCTTGGAATTCATTTACCAGGTACAGAAAGATTTACTCTAATGAAATAAATATCAGCCCTATGTTTTTGGAATAATACAAGAAAAACAATCTTGCTGCTCAGCTAACAGCTTTTTTTTTTTTTGCAGCGGATACTGATGGCACACAGATTTCACAGTGCCATAAAGGGTTTTCTGGCTTTTCCACCTTCCTCTCACCCCAACCCCAAGAACATCCTTAAATCCCCCCATGCCCAGCTGGATTCCTACTCTTTACAACTACCAAATCATTCGTAAAATTAAGAAAAAATTTTTTTTTCAGTCAGCAACCCACATACGAAAGTGAACCTCATACCCTCTTTACTCTGATTTGCAAGAGCTTTGAAATAAAATCACTGTGGGAAGCGAAGGCTCCCAAGCACTTTTTTCCCTCTAATGACGGAGCTGAGCGACAGCCCCCGAGGCTGGAGGTCTGATGCCACCTTGGCAGCATCCCCTGGCCTGACTCGGTGCTGCGCTGAAGGGACTGTACTGGGAGCACCGACTGATGCGTGACAGTTTTTCGGGGTATTTTGGGGATTTTTTTTTTCTTTCTTTCTTTTCCCTTTTATTTTGTTATTACCTTAAACACGCCCAGCTCCTAACACAACAACATCCCTATCTAGGGCTCCTGGCTGCAACCGCAGGTGAAAGCCGATGGCTGGGTGACTCTCCCAGCCCGCGGCACCTCTGCGAGGCCACGGCAAGGAACGGCAAGCGGTGCCGCGCAGCCACCGCCGGCGGGAGGAGAACGCCCGGTCCTGTCACGGCACCGCCGGGAGACCGCTGCCTCTGCAGCCTGCCCCAGGGAACGGCTTGCTGTTGACCGATGGTATTTTTCCAAAGCTGCTACTCCAATTTATCTTCATTAATTGGCTTAATTAATTATTTTCCCCTGTGAGCAGCAGCGGGAGGTTCGGTCACGAACAACAGCGAGGAGGCGCGATGCAGCCAGCTGCGTCCACCGCTCTGCCCTCGTCGCTGCTGGGCGACCCGGCGTTGCGGCAGCTTTCGGCATTTCCCCCGGCTTCTCGGATCTGGGCCCGAGGGGAGCTGCAGATGGGGTCAGGGGAGCCGCAGCCCCCTTTATGCTTGTCTTCTCCCATCCAGGCAGGGTGGGGGAACAAAAGGCTTGGGGTAATGCAGGATGTCTGGACGGGCATCGCAGGAACCCAAAATCTGGGATTTTGGGGAGTCTGTATGTGCCACTTCAGCATGCGAAGGCACAGAGGGGATGGATTTGCCTTACTTGCTCGTAACCCATTTTTCTCACACCTCGTGGCGCAGGACCACGTTCTCCACCTCACCGCGCTGCTGCAGCAGCATCTGTGAGATGATTCTGAAAACCGCAATGGCAAAGCCAGATAGAGAAGGAAGGGACTAACGGCCGGAGTTAATAATAGACATCATTTGCAACGTGCCTCCAAAAAAATGAACGTCCTGAGGCAAAAGATCTAATTTTGTGTTTCCTTTCAGATCCTCTGCTGAACGCAGCCGGCGCTGGAGGAGGGGAGGCGTCCGCACCAGCAACTCGCTTAGGCTCGGTGTGCGAGCCCGTGTGATGCTCATTCACATGCAGAGAATTTGAGAGAGATCCTCCCATTAGTGCAAACAGGAATTACCCACGTCATCTTGGGATTAACGGAGCCCAAGGAATTATTTACATTTCCTAAATGAGGGAAACTCTATCAAGTGGGTAAGTCAGAGCCGGGGAGCCGAGGCGCGGGAGGGCAACTCGCTACCCGCGTCTGCAGGAACCGCCGCCGTTGGCCTTCTTGAAAACGGGTTCGTGTGAGGTTGCACAAAATATTTGGTGTCTTTGGACAAAAGCTGCTGCTGAGGTGCAAAGCAGATGGACTGACACTGTCCTCAGGCTCATTTCCAGGGAGGGAGTCATGCAAACTTCAGACCCCAAATCTGTGCCTGCAGATCTTCCCTGCGTCACAGGGTGCAACTCCTCATTCTCCACCAATGATTACAGCAGCAGTAGGAATAATTAAGACCAGTTTCTTACACTTTTATTTAATTTCTCTTGCAAAGTGTCTCCCACAACAACTCACGTCCCCTCGGCAGCGCCCAGTGCGACTGCCGGGTGGGGACACGGACCCGCTCCCTCCCTGGTCACACAGAGCATCCCTGTCAGCGACTCCACCATCATGCTTTGAAATCAGGCTCAAATCACCCAGAGCATTCACCACACCATGCTTTTCAGTCTTTGCTCATCAAAAGCTGCAGTGACAGGCAGCAGAGCCCTCAGAGCCCCATCTTCTCCCAAATGCTATAATACTCATAATAATCACAGCAACAACAACAACAGTTACAATAACTCTCCATCCTTCACACACCAGACGACGATGAGTCAGACTCCATTTCCAAACTAAGACATCTCGCGCGCTATTCTCCCTCCCCTCCAGACTAATAGCTGACAATGTATGCCTTCCACATTAATGATAAGGGTTCAAGGGGAAAGAGACTGCTCTCCCGTTTCGCTGACATTACACTCTCCTATGTACCCACCAACATACCCTAAGGCAACAGAACTAGTAATAGGTTCCTCTAACTGCCTCCTGCATCAAATTTGACACCGGGTGCTTTCTTCTCCTTTCCCATCGCTCACCTTATAACTCTGTCATCATCATTGATTTTGACTTAAGGAGAGAAAAAAAAACCAACCCAACCCTCTCCCCCTGCTCGTGCCGCACCGCGGTGGTGAGGCACAGCTGCTGCGGGGACTCGGAGCAGGGAAGGGGCAGGCCAAGGGGGCTGCTTCTATTTTGTCTGTCCCTCAGTTGTGGAGGGACAGAGGCAGCGAGCCAGGAGGGTTTGCTGTGCCCAGCAGACCGGGTTTGCGGCCCCGGGACACCGTCGCTGGCTGTGGGGAGGCTTCCCGGAGAGCAGGTGGCACCGTTCGGGTGCTTCGTGGCTGTTTGCACGGGGCTCATCTTTCCACCGAGGTCAGGATTTGTTAATTTTTAGGCAGCACTGCTTTCTCCTTCTTCTGGCTGTCTTCCAGAGAAAACATAGCTGCAGTGACCTCTATCTACCTCCGGACTATGTCACTCTATACGGTGAAAACCCCTCTGTTACCTCCCCAAATTCTCCGCATCGCTATCTGCAGCAGAGTTGATGCCCGGCCCCTGCAAGCCGCTGGCAGCGGGAAGGGGTGAGTGGTGGCTTCACCACGGAGGGGTGAAGGACCTTTCCTAGTGGTAACCCCAGGGACAGTGACAGGTACGTCCCATGGGGCAACAGATGACAATTTCCCCTCAATTCAGTTATCAGCCATTCAAGGCTCTCATTCGTGCCCAGAGAATGGGCTGTGCTCCCGTGACAGCACCGGCTGCTTCCCAGCACGATGCTGCCAGGAGATACTTCAGTCCAGTTGCCAGCACTTGTGTCTTGCAGCCATATCCTAAGATCTGCCTTACGGGGGGCTATAACCACGCTGGAAGGGAAAGGGACCCGTCAAAATCCCCCAGCGCGGGGCAGTCCTACCTACTGCAGCCCAGAGAAACCCTGCCTGAGTGGTCGGGGAAAGCAGCAGGTTCCTCCTGTCTGGTTTCTTAGCAGATACCCAGAAGCGAATCCCCAGAGTGGGGCTGACCTGCAGCTGGTGTTTTCTTTGATTTATGTCAGAGCCTATTTACGTCCTCTGCTTAAAACAATCCAGTTCGTGTCAGCGGTAAATGGAACTGTGTACCATCCAGCAGCTGTTTGGCTGCTACCTGAAATGAGTTTCACTCCAGTTCTTATCAAGCAGAAATCCTTTTAATCATCAAAACTGCCACAGCCTTGGTGGAGCTGTGATAGTGTGGTGATTATAACAGGGGAAGGCATATTGCAAGCCAGGGACATGGCAAGAGCCCTGGAATTGCTGGTGATTTTTTTTGAGGGTCGCAGCCACTTTGGACACAGTGACACACGTAAATGAGGGTTGGTCTTCGGCTGCAGACACCAGTCCACTGTGGACCTGGACACCAGCAAGGTTTAACCGGGGCAAAGCTGGGCTGCTGAATGGGGTGCCAGATGGCCTCTGGCATCTTCACCGCCGTCTCGCTAGTGGCCCAGGCAGGCTCGTTACCATGAAACACCAGCAGCCACTAAGCCTTGCTTATTTTGAAGCTCCTGCTACTGATAAAGCAAATAGAACAAATGGGGACCGGTTCAGGAAAAACCCAGAAGAGATGGAGGCCGAATCCGTGCTGCAGCCCTTTCACCCTGACAAGTTTCCTAGTGAAGGACTTAACTAACGAGGCTGTTGGCGGCGAGCGGGGATGCTGCACGAGGAGCGGTGAACATTCGCCCAAAGCTATTCTGAATTCATTAAACAGGACAGCGAGAGCTGGGCTGCTCCACTCAGGGACCCAGCACGAGGCCACACAACCTGCTTGTCCCACCGAAAACTAATGATCACAGCTTGACTAGCGAGTATCAGATGCTCTCCACACATTGCTTGCAAACAAGCTGCGGACCAAAAGCAATTTGAAGGAATTATTTGGGAAATAATTCTAAATAATGAATGAATGGAGAAAACTGCAAGCTGTTTACAGATAACTCACCCGCAGAAAAGAGCTGAATTTGCCGAGTAGATAATTCACTATTGATTATTTCCCCAGCTCTAGCTGTAACCTTATTTAAAGCATTAATTAAGACAAGTCTTCATAGTTCAGCATATTCTAATCTGTTACAGGAGGAAGAGCTCTGGAGAGCTCAGCGCTGCCCTCCTAGAAGGAAATCGGGAGATTCACGCCCTGCTCCTGGCTCCTGCCTGGCCCGGGGGAGGTGGGGGACGGCAGCAGAGCTGGGCGCCAGCCTGTCCGAAACCCAGCGACGGCCCCGACAGCCGACGCAAACATTTCAGCAGGCTGCGGGTCAGGGCCGGTGAGCGCCTGGGTACGGCAGGGGAATATTGGACCCTACCTGGTTGTTGGCTGGATTTCAAAAGGGACAGCTGCCTCTTGGGATAAACCCTTTAAAGACAGCCAAGGCAATCTGGCTACCCCCACGGACGGCTGCCCTCAAATGACCTGTTGCCAAGTCTCCCCCGATAACAATAAACGCATGCTCTAAAACATGCCCCAAAATGACAGTCTCTGTGCAAGTGCCCCTTGTGCCACCCAGCCCTTCAGAAAGGTCTGCTCTGCTCCCACGGGCTTCAGCTCTGGCCCGTGCTCGGCAGCCCCAATATCGGCTCCTGTAACCAACAGGGTGCCCAGAAGCGCAAAGCCCCTGGGGTTATATTAAGAAAAAGGAACCTGCATTTCCTTTCAGTTATATCAAGTGACAACTGCGCCCACCGCTAAATCTGCGAGGCAATGGCACACGCATATAAATGCAAACACATCAGCAACCGGTCTGCTCTTCAGCCAGCGACTGACACCCGTACGTACGTCTCGCTGACAAGAGCACAACTTCAGCCCGTGCTGATGGCACGTTACTGAACAAGCCTCCAGCTAATGAAGCACAGGATTGTGTCTTCAGTAATGCAAGGACATGAAAATCCAGCCCAGCAATCCAATCCAGCACAGCAAGATTTCTGACTCAAAACCCAGAGGAATACAGCTCACAATGCTGAGGGGAAGGGGCAAGTTGCTGCTCTCCAGCTGCGCTCCCCAAGGTGGATCTGCAGCTTCATTTGCTCTGCAGAGCCACCGATCCCCTGCCATCGCTCCAGGACTGCTTGCACAGCACTCTGCGGGCAGATGCGTGCTTGCTTTCCCCACATCCTGCAGAAACGAGGATATAATAACCTGGCACCTAACTGAAGCTAAAATACTCTGTTTTTCAACCAGCTGATTAGCTCAGCATCGCCCAAAGCATGTTTGCATCATTTCTGGATGACCTGGAGTATGGGTAGAGCAAGTTAGCATCTGCATTAAGCAAGCCCAGTATACGGCTGTTTTCTGTTCTCATAACTTTGCTCCCGAAAGAAAAGTTCAGGCAGTGAAGTTTTAACCAGCTCTGAAATCCGGGTGACTGATGACTCTGGTCTTTTTAGCCCATTTCCATGTCCGCTGTGAACCTCCCTAGCTTCTCCCAAGCACTGTCCTCAGTTCACACGGGTACGGTTTGCCAGCAGAGCCATCAGGCCCCTTCTCCCCACTCAGCACTATTTGGTGTGGGGCTCACTTGGCATCATGTCATGGTCAAGCCATGACCAGCTGCACGGCCCACACAGCCCTAATTTATCCACAAAGACTAAAAGCAAGATTCCAGTGCAAGCCCCTTTCTCCCGCATCAGATGCAATCAGCCACAAGCTGTGTCTTACCGGGCTGAGCTTTGAGGTGAAGTTAGACTTGACCACTAACCAAGGAAAGATAGCAGGGGAGGAATTAAAATTTCAAACAAAATATAGCATAATCAGCTGAATTTTAGTAGCATGTCCAGATTTTTAACAATTTCAATGCTTCTACAGACTGTTTTGGGCATGTAATGAAAATTATTTCATATCGCCTTTGCAAGAAAGCCTCATCAAGATTGCAAACATTTGAAATAACCATTTGAGTAACACATGGCACAACATCCGATTTCTCCTAATCCAGATGTTCAAGCTTAACCCTTCAAGGTGACCATATGGAAGCAGATAATTCGACATTGTTCACAGCTCCATTGTTTTTTATACACACAAAGGTGGCACGCAGCATATTTCCCTGTCCAGTATGTTCATTAAAAAGATGCAAAAAGGGGAAGAAAAGAAAAACTCAGTAGCTCACTTTGACTCTATTTATATCTCCAGCTTTCCTATCAGTCTCACGACCAGTGCTGAAGTCACCACTGTCCCAGCCTGGCCACCACTTTGTATGCCAGGCGGGCAGCACGGTGCTGAGCTGGTCACGGGTGGTCACTCAGGGATGACCCACACGCACGCGCGCAAGCTGCTCTGCCAGCCCTCAGCCAGCCCCGTGGCATGAGCCCTCGTGCCAGCACCGGGGTGGGCTGAGAGGTCTCCTTTGAGCTTGGTTTTGGCTGAGCAATGACCGTGCCAGGCCGGCCTGTCTCCTCCTGATTGCGTCCTGCATGGTTGCACAGCTCATCATCAAACATACAAGCAAATATTTTTCATGGATATTGTCTGAAGCAAAATCCCTACCTGCTCTTGACTCCTTCAAAGGCTGTTTTCTGGTAAGGGCTTATCTGATGGTTTATCCTTTGCTGAAAGACAGAAAAAAACCAAAGAACAAACGCTTGTCAAACAGCAGTTCGGTTAGAAAGGATGGGACGCTCCTACATGGGGACAGAAGATGCATCTCGTGTTTACTTTCATTACTCTCCATTGCATGCAATACACACTTAAAAACTTGCAGAATTCTTTCCACCCAGTTAATTTTATTTTTCCATTCATCAAACTCTTCTCTCTCCATGAGCAAGTGTATTGCTAATTAGGACAGAGGAACAGATTAAGTTAAAACGAGTAGGTCTCCTTGTTGGCACTGTTGCTTTCTCTACCTCTCTCCAACCCAGTCCATCCAAATCCTTTGAGGGATTCAAGCACATTTGCATTAACGTGGATATAACGCAATCCTCGAAAAAGATGTATTAGAACTAGAAACCGTGTGAGGAAGGATAACCAAGATGATGAAAGACACAGAACAGCTTTTGCAAAAGGGGAGATGCAAAAAGCACACGTGTGCCAACGCACTCTGCCACGGACAAGCCTTGCAGTTGTGTGCTGTAGATGCTATTTCACTCGGCTGAATTTCCTTTAGTTTGTAAAATAAGTGCCTTCGCTTTAGGAGCAGAGTGACCTGCATCCACGGCCTCTGTCACCATGAAGTTCCTATGTCTGAATTTGTTGCAGTGTAAAAACTGTGAGCTTTGTTACCAAGCCTCTGCATTTCCTGGCCAAACCAAGTTTGGCTGGGGAAGGGCAGAGATGGTGGGAGCCTGCTTGTACGTCGTCCCAGCTACAGAGACTTGTAGTGAATGTCTGTGCAATGCAGGGATGCTTAGTAAGAGTTTATGGTGATATAAAACAATGCTGCATCTAATAGTCTTTATTTAAAGGAGTTTCTAGGGAACCTGGACAACAAAACTTGCAAAAACTTCACTGGGCTCCCACTGTGCTTTATTTGCCCCACTTCTAAAACCTAGCACTACCGTCAGATTTGATCCCATTATTTGGGAGCAAGCCGGTGGGAAGAAGCCATCGTGCATGTGTTCCACGCACGGGGGCAATCCAGGAAAAGCCACTCGGGCTTCTGGCTGAGGACCCTTTTCACCATTCCCTCAAGAAATATGCTGGTGGTTAGTACAACCGATACTGCTGCCAACTGGAAATTTCTAGGCCTAAACCCCTCCATGAAACAAATACCTTGGCATGGGAGTGAGCTTTTTGCACCAGATGGACCCCCTGGTCTCTTGGTAAATCCAGTTCTTAGGCTTTGCCACAAAGAGGCTTAAAATTAATTAGCAGATTTTTTTTTTTTTTTTAAGAGTTCTGTGTACAAGGAGTGTGTGAGAAAGGACATTCATTAGGAGCTTTTCAGTACTTATAGGCCAAGATGCGGATTTATAGTTTGCAAGAGAGTTGCTTTTACAGTGGGCAATTCCAAACTGTTAAAGGTTATAAGCAGATGCCTTGAAGATGAAAACATTCCCCACTTCCCCAACGAGCCAGTCAAGAAGGGGGAGGTCCCTGATTTTCTAAGGGAGACCACCTTCTCTAAAAGGCATCTGTCCCCTTTGGTCCCTGTTTCCAGAAAGCTGTCACCCAGCAGCACTGGGAAGGCAGGTATAGGTGACAAGAGCTGGTATACTGCGTGCCGTGGAAGGGGACCTTCAACGAGCAAACCACCACAATCTTCAGCTGCTGAGAGCTGACTTCCTCGCTGCTGACCCCAGACAACTACTGAGTTTGTTCTGCAAGAGCACCCACCGTAACCGCTCTAAAAACACAGGTAAATGGTAAGAAAACCGTCTAGTTAAACAAATAACTCAAAAATATTCTTCAAACATTTATTCCCGTATTGATTAATTCCTTGACCTTAGCAGAGTTGTTTTCAAAAAGAGTAAATGTTGGTGAGGCTTTGGTGGGAGTGGGGTTTTGAACAGGGACGTGCGGGTGCCTCCCCTGGCAGCGTGGTTTCCAGGAACCGCACTTTTCCCACCCAGAAATAACTCCATGCGAGGTGCCCGCAGGTCCTTGAAAGCCTGCCGGCATAGCTCACCTTTTGGGGTGCTCACCCTTGCCCTAACCTCACCAGAGCCAACTAGAGCCACAAACAATTCGCAAAAGCCTTCATTTAGTAATAACTTTGAAAAATGCAGATAGAGCACTGAGAGGACACATCCGCAAGTTAAAGTTTTTCATGCACTCTGGAGGACAAGAGAAGATCCCTCGGCTGTTGGAAGTGAAGCGCTGTGATACAGTTCAACATTATTTACTCTCTGCAGTGCTGGGCTACCTCCCCAGGAGCCTACAGTGCCCACCAGCACATGGAAGAGGAGGAGATGCATTAAAAACCATGAATGAGCAATACGGTACGGTGCACGTTGGCACTTCTTGGTCTTCCTTTTTCGTAAGAGTTTACACGAGGAGGCTAGTGCTGCCAGGCTGCTGCATTGCAACGACAACACCATTTCTCCAGGAAGAAAAGTACAAGTTTCTGCTGCGTTAGCAATACTATCCCTGGCTTCTTTAGTCTTTAGTAACTCCTACAAGTATTAGTTGATCTACATACAAGCCTCTGGTGACCAAACCTGAACCAAATTACAGAAGTTTTGCTTTGTCATAAATCCACCCTGCATGTACATGCTGCTGGCTACCAACAACGAGCTAAATCCCTGATTTTGCTAGAAAACCTCCTAAACTCAGTCTTGCCTATATTATGTGCTTTTCCCCTCAGCTTTCCCACTCTTGATATTTCTGGGGAAATTTCCTTTGGAAAGGGGCTGTTGTCAGTGCTTTGCTGCTGGTGTTTTGGATCAGCTCTGAGCAGTCTCGAGCAGCACCGTGTTTAAAGCTCTGTCAGTTTGCCCGCTCAGCCATGTTCTGTCCCGTCTAGCTGCTCAAGCAGTACCAAAAATGGGAAATTTGAGAGAGAGACTAGTTTAGAATTAGAAATGTTATTTCAAGGACTCAAAGAGCTGGAAACACAGGAAATCCTAAGCAAAAAAGACACACTTTGTAAAAGGAGAAGTCGTCTGAGGTAGATAAACTGGACTGCAAACCTTCTCCTGCTATCCCAGGTTTGGTCTGAGATGACAGAGAAATTTAAATCTTATCCTTTAAATCAAAGACAGGGTTTCCCTTTCTAATACGGGACTTGAGATTGCACAGATATTTGGAAAGAGAAGTTCGCATGAAAAAGCTGGGTTCCCGGGACAGAAATTGTTCCCCACTCCTACTGCCGAGCTCCTAGGAAAAATTTTGGGGAATGCCTATAGCAACGTGCATCATCAATATTACCCCACTGACCCAGTTCTTACTCTCAATTTTCTATTCTATCCTAATAAAGGTGTATTTCATGTACAATAATCTGAGGATAGCAGAGGGGAGGATATTTGCTGTAAGGAAAGCATAAAGAAGATAATATTAGCAGGCTAGACTACATACAGCTATAACTGTTCAAGTATTAAATCCATTTTTCACCATCAAGAGTGTTATCCAACAGCATGAGAAATACAAGCAGGAGAAAATATTCTCAAGTGAAGGAATTGATGGTCAAAGCCTGAAAGTTTGGTAAAATGCTTTTCCACTTCATGTCCTACAAGCTGTCAGCACTAGGATGGAAAACCCCAGATCAGTAATTGCAAAGGACACTTCTTCTTTCTTATACTGTCTCTGTCAGTAAGGCAGGAGGATGGCAAGTTAATTAATTATCTCCAGTGTCAGTTTACTTGAAGATCTTTTTTTCCAGCAGTGCATCAAAGGAGACTGATAGAAGCCTTGATTAGAGGGATAATGAAGGAAAACTCTAATAGATTATATCATTTCTTGCCCGTCTGCAGCCATTCTCAAACTGGCTGCTTTCACAGGGCTGGAATTCACGTCTGGAAAATATCACAAGCATGTAAATCCACCTCAAATGCAAAATTTATGGAAAAATTCAAGTAATTGCATGTTTACCATATTTCTGTCAAAGGTCTGGAAAAAAGATATCAGACCATCAGACTTGCTATAGAGCAGAGATTTTCCATGTGTCCTGTTAGGGTCTCTGACCCCGTGGAGATAATCTATATTTTGAAGCCACATCAGACATGGACAGAGAAAATTTATTAGAAAATACAGAGCAGGACGAGAGCAGAGGCAGGAGGAGAGCATACGCTGATGTGGGGGTAAGACAGGCAGTTTGATGTCTACCTTGTTATCTGTCCTAGGAAGCCTTTTACTAACAATGGCCATTAGCAGGGGCCATAGATGAGGTGCTTTATCTGATTTTTTTTTTTTCCTCTCTAGTCTTGCCTGCTTTCACCTGCAACACAGCATCTCCTCCAGTCCTTGCTTCACACTGACATGACCCCTCGGAGGGCAAAGTCGGTTTCCACTGCAGGGGAGGAAACTTTGGTACTGCAGAGTCCCAGCTCTCCGTCCCCGTCACACCAGTGCCCCACGGTTTGTCTCCGTTTTTGAAGTCCCTTGGGGATTTTAATGCCATTTCCCTCTTACCCAGACCATGCACACGCTGCCAAATCTAATAGTGTGGAGAAATGAAGTGTCAGGTTCCGATACACCAATGCATCGTGCCGATTTCTATCTCGCACAGATAAACCCCAGGCCATTCCCAAGAAGTCTCAGTGGCACATTTAAGTAATCTATTTCTAAGATGAGACTGAAGATTCTCCCCGGTGGTGTCTGGTGCTTAATAAACTATTGGTGGCACTAGTTGCGCCAACCCTGAGATGCTCAGGCACCCCAGCACCAACATCTGGAGTGAGAGTTTGAAAAAACCACTGTGCTAACAAAGGAATTCTTTGTCTCACAGAAGAACCACAGAGGGAGACCACCATCAGCACGTCGCCCATCGGAGCCATCCTGCTCTTTCACATGCATCTCCATCACCCAGCTCTTGTCCTGGCAAATGGGTGGCACGGAGAGTTGCTCCAGCCCTTGCCCCGGGTCCCTCCTGTCCCCCACGGCCACCAAGGGCAAAAGTAAAGAGTGCCATGCAAGGGAGCAGAAGTAAAGGCAGAAGGGGAGCAGAAAGTGTTTTATGGGGTTAAACGTCCCAGCCTGAAGTAAAGCAATTTCCTTCTTCGGTCTCCTGCCATTTCCTTGTGGAGGCTTATCATCTCCAGCTGGGACAATATAAAGGCCCATTTAATCGAGATCCATTTAACACTGAATCACGCTAACAAGATTACTTAGCCAGGGCTAATTCTGCATTTGCTGAAGTGCAGTATCCAGGGTGAGTAATCTCTGTGTGCTGGTGGCAGGTTCAGAGACAGGTTAGCCACTGGCTTAGCATCACAGACAAAACGCGGAAAGTACACGGAAGACCATGACAATGAAATTGCAGCCAGTTTAGCCTATTGGGCTGTTTCCTTTCCCCTGCTTGGTGTTATTTGAGTTCAGTGCAGAGAGGGTTTCCTCATTACCCCAAAGGATCCTAAAAGGGGAATTATTTTCTTTGTCCTCACAAGCAGC
Organism: Mycteria americana; assembly: GCF_035582795.1. Classification (NCBI taxonomy): domain Eukaryota; kingdom Metazoa; phylum Chordata; class Aves; order Ciconiiformes; family Ciconiidae; genus Mycteria; species Mycteria americana. The sequence goes on along the minus strand of NC_134380.1, from coordinate 5,132,953 downwards.
TGAGCAGGCAATACAGCAAAATCCTCTTCAGTCATTATCTGTTAAGTGCATGGCATCCTTTTGTGAGTTAAATGACACAGTATTTCTTGCATGGGACTGAATTCAAAAGGTTTTGCCTTCCATCAGGAGATAACTCAAGATTTGAGTGCTAATTGAATACATTTATATGCACACAAGTGATAGGCATTCATACAATTTCTTAAAGTAGATTCTCACCATTCAGTCATTTAAAAATATAGCACTAAGGGCTCTATTATTTATGATTATTAAATCACAAATCTAAGTAGCAAAATACTTCACTCAGGGAAAGTGTGAAGAGGCTGTTTCAGAGGAAAATCTCCTTTTTCAGAACTCACAGAACACCACATCATCGCAGGAGGATGCTGATAACTAATATTGTTTTACAGCTGAGGCTCTCAAAGTGACTTACTCAGGTAAACGGATTAATCCTAATCACCCCGTCAAATGTTCCCAAATCCTCCAAGTAGTCAGAGCTAAGGCTGAGGTGTTCTGGTGAAATATTCACTTTTTCGTACATGTTGGCTCATCACGCTGTCGGTGTAGGCTTTGGGCCATCCCCAGTCATTCCCTTCCTTGCTTTGAGAGGACAGAATTTGTTGTCACTTCAGGAGGGATTCATCTCACCTGGTGTCAGAGGTCCACAAGGCAAGTCTCTATACTTGAGTTAGTCTCTTAAATGCATAAGTGGAGAGAAATTGGAGTGATTTGTCTGACCTATTTTAGGCAACCACCTCAAGATGAGAGCAATTGCCTGCTGGAGGTGCCCATTTCTCTCCATTGAAGGTAAATGAGGTCTGAGTGCTCAGTGCAGATGCCGAGACCCAGGCGTCATCTCACGAGTCAGGCGAGATGGATCCTATCCAGCGTAATTGCAACCTTTCAAAAGGAGATTCACTGGTTGGGTTTTTTTGGTTGTTTGTGTTTTGGGGTGGGGTTTTTTTGTTGTTCGTTTGTTTGTTTTTTGCCAGGGAGTTCATTTTAACCATTTGAGGAATTTCCTAAGTTTTCGTTTCTGTCCAGTGTCTCTTTGTCTTTCTCCCCATTTGGGCAGACAATCCTTCAAGCATGGCAATTGGGCTGTTAAAGGAAATAGATGGTGGTGAGAGAGCCCTGTGCCTTTCCTTCCACAGAACAGAGCAGAGCTTATGGTTTTATTTTGCAACCCAGCCCAGAGCCTCTTTTGATGCTCCAAGGGCTCACCTAGGCAGAGATCCAGCTCAAGGGTGGGCCAAACCTGTCTCCATAGGCTGGCTGCAAGCTCTTCTGGGGACGGCAAACGCTGCCTTCCTCCAAATGAAGAACACAAGCTATGCCTGGTCAAAAGGACAAGACCAGAGATGACAAGATGACCTCTAGAGGTCCCTTCCAACCTCAGTCATTTCATGATTCTATGAAAAAGGAAAAGCTCTCCAGGGCAATATCTTCACACCTGGTATGGAGATCCCCATGCTCAGTGTGCTAGCTAGGGCACGCTTTGCTCCTGGTAACACCCAGCCCTTCAGCAGTGCTGGGCAGGGAGCTCTGGAAAGCTTTAAGCCCCCCTCCCCCCCCAAAAAAAGGCACCTATGGAGCTGGGTGCCTTTAGGGTATGGCAGGAGCTGGGCGAAAGCTTTCAGTATTGTAATTTATATTCAGATTTCTAAGCCCACTTGAATCTAGCCCACATCCCGTTCTCAAAAAGAGTGACTTAGACACTCTGGAAACTAAACACCACTCAGACTCGGGCTTTCAGGTCCCAATATGCAAAAGCATGCAAGTGTGTAATGCTACTTCATGTGCCTAAGAATACACCAATTCCAGGACGAGATTAAATACTTACATCAGAGCTGGAACCAAGCCCTGTGCGATTCTGGCCAAGTGCTGAGGTCACTTGTGAAAGTGGGATTTCTGTTGAGATTTTAAACCTTTTTTTATTGCAGTTCAGAGCTCAGACATATGCACCCCTTCCTCCCTCTCATTAAACTCAGGTACTTAAACCATGTCCATGGTATCTGCACAGCGGGAGGGCAGTTTGCTGGTCATCTCTACACAGGGAATTCACATATTTGACATCCACCCCCTCAGTGACAAGTTGCCTAGAAAATGACCAACAAATTTCGAAGTTTGTAAGAGAAACAGGCAGGCGTGCACAAGAAACATGACTGTATAAGGCTTGTTTCCTTGAGAAACAAGGTGCTCAGTCAAAACATTCAGAAAACTTTCCAGCTGCCCTCATGACTTCATCCTCAGCATCCGAAAGCACAAAAATCTGTACGTGTGAAAGGGGAATTAAAATCAGCCTCAAAAACACGATCAGGTCACACTGGAAATTCAAGGGACCCCCTTTAGCAAGTGCTCAGGGTGTCTCCGACTATACAAACCCAAAAACCATCCCACTCGTATGCCTTCAAACAGCAGTCAACTAGCCAAGGAGTTTGACTGCACACAGACAGCCCTGTGCCTTGGATACTATGGGAGGAGCTGAGAGTCTTGCATTTTATTTCTGACTCCGGCAATGCAGCATATGGTCTCAGGCAATCACCTTCTTCCATCACTTTCTCACCATCTTCCCTTTTGGACTATGAAGCCCAAAACCTCAGAAGCAGAAGCTGGCTAACTCCCTGCTGCTGCAGTTGAGGCAGCTCAGCTCATTCTGATCTGGTGGGACACACGATGGAACTGCTGTAGGGATGCAGGGTACGGTGTACCTGCATACAGACTCCTCCAGGTACTGTAGTGCACATGGATGTATCGCATGCGGGGCCATATAGAGTCTCAGAGACAGAGCAACGCAAGAGGCAATGCACCGCACGCTTATCAGCACATGCAACGCCTGCACCGCGGGGACCGGCGCCCCTTGGTCCTCGTCGCGGTGGCAGACATCAGTGGCACACCACCTCTGCCCACACCAACAGGGCAGCACATTGCAATGGAAGAATTGCCAAGCATTTTCCAATTTCAATGTCCCCTAAAAAAAAAAAAAAAATCTCTGGTAAAGGCACGGACTCGCATGTGGCAAGTTTAAGCCCAAAGCTTCCTTTCCTCAGTTACCTTTTCTGAACCTCTCAAAAATAATCTGCTGGCTGCAGGTTGCTCTATTAATTGTCATCTTGTTTTGATATAATGCCATCATCTCTAATTGGTGGGGCATAAGGGCTTGAAAGACATTAAGTCCTGCCTGCACGCGTGCCGGAGCAGTTACCGCAGCGTGATAACCATCCCCCCGACATCTCCCTGCCCGTACGCCTGCCGGCTGGGCAGCAGTGCCTGACCACACTCACAGCAACGACAAAAGCAAAGCAACTCACTCCAAGCAATAGGACCAAGTAGACTCCATGGGAATCATTATTAACTTGGCTTTAATTACAAACTAATTTCCTCCTGCATAGCCAGCAATTTCAAGCTCTGTGGAAACTATAAGGAAACAATAGCATGCCATTTCCCAGCAAAAGGAGCATAAACAAATATTCAAACAAAATTCAGAACTTCAAAAGAGAGTGGTATACTTAAATACCCCAAGTGCAACAATCTGAGAAATTTTCCTCAAGCTAAGTGGAAAGCATTCTCTTTCGCTTCCCAACTAAATATTTCATTTTTAAGGCCATCTGATTTTACCAAGTTATGGGGAAGACTTAGCAGGTCTTGATAATAGAAACTGCCTGCACCTAAAATATGCAGAGGCTACCACCTCTCCGTAATAAGCTGGTCCTGTAGGTTGCTCACCGGCTTGAGTGCTGCTGAAATCATACTTAGCAGCTGACAGATTGCAACAAGAACTGGGGGAGCATGAAGGCTTGTTAGCGGCAAGGTTTTCCCAGCTGAGGCTCAGACACGCACTGATTGGCAATTCAGATCACGGAGTTTGTCCCAGTGGAGCCTCCATATGTTTCTTCCCCTGGAGAAGCGATGAATGTCGATTCACCCCTTGGGGTGCGTCAAGCAAAAATCCTCCTGAGGGTGAAGCGAGAGCTGACAGCAACTGGCCACAAGTGCCTGGACCAACTTTCACACACCGGCCGATTTTGCTAAGAGTCAGGAAAAAATGAAGCTGTGTTTGTTGCATTTCCATGCACAGCGCTGGTGTATACGTTCCCCTCTCAAAATTAGCTATATGGAAATATAAATAAGGGTAACGCACACTTACGTACCAAAAAACAGGAAAATGAATGTTTATGCTGGTAACTCATCAGCACGCCTGGGATTTCACGAGAGTTCATGGCAGTACCCTGAAAACATAGTCTGTGACAGTCACAGTGAATCAGTAGTTCCATTCTATTCTATACTATTCTGTGCTATGCTATATGTCCAAACCCATCACAATATATTTCCCTTCCCCATGTCCATGTCTCATATCAACCACTTCTTCATTGCATTCTGCCAGCGGCTCTTGAAGGGCTTTCCAGACCTTAATTAAGCTTTGAGACACCTCCGTGAAGTTGACTAATATAATTAAGTGAATCTTCCAGATGAATAAGCTGAGGAGAGGTGAGTTCAAACAGCAGAATGACGGAGGAACAGTTACCTGGTGGCAAAGTAGGTCGCAGGGTCCAGACACCCCATCCCTGATGTCGCAGAAAAATCACTGCCTTTCCCTTCCCTTATCTGTAGTTGATTATGCCATGATTTTCTGCTGGAAAGGGTAGTTTGGACCATCGTCTAACAAGAAAAAGCAGCTTCTTTTGTCAAGAAGGCATCAAGGTAGAGCTGCTATCTCTAGCACTGCCACACAGGGATGTTTCTTGCAAGTATCAAGAATAGTTGTGTAGGTACATGCAGCAATGTATTTTACTATTATTAAGGTGAAGGGAAGCTGCAGTCCAGTAGCTTCTTTCAAATAAACTTTCTGAAATTATAGTAACAGTATAGATTATACGAAAATCATTCTCAGATTGTCTGGGTAGCTCCTAAAAACAATCTCTCATGAGATTTCTTTAATTTCTTTAATTTAAAATTAAACTGGAAGAATGATTCAAAAGAAAAGCCTGAGTCTTGCTACGACCTGAAGCATGACTTGTCTCATAAGTTTAAAAGGGCTATTATGGACTTGAAGACGAACGTGCACCCAAATCCCTCCATGACTGGGGCCTTACTTAGCTAGACCATTTGCTTGGGTCTTTTTCCTGGAAGCTGATGTTTAGAATGAAATATTAGGGTGCACTTCATTAGAACAAAGTATTAGGGTGCAACAGGAATAAAATGGAAAATATCCCAGCTTGGAGTCGAGCTGAATCTGTGATGTCTCACCTTCCTACAGGCACTCTCCTTCAAAAGAGCCTTTCCCAGGAAGTTCAGCACGTTCTCAGTGCTGAAAGAGCTCTTGCAAAGGGCTTTTTTCTTCTGTGCCTGTACCCAAATGAGATTATGCTGCTATATCCTAATCATCGTGGCCACCCATCGCTTAGGAAGCTCAGCTTTAGAGGCACGAGTTCCAATACCATCTTTCATTCCAAAATTCAATGGCAGAAGCACTCCAGAAGAAATCACTCATGTAGCACTTGTCGATTAGCTTTCGACGTCTGCAGGGCTGTTGCTTGGCTTTGTGCTCGCCCTCCGGACACAAGCGTTAGGATGTCAGGGAGCGGCCGAGAGGCCACTTGTTCCGGCAGTTCGCACCACTGACTGCTCCTCTTCCCACCTGGGATCCGGCGACAGCGTCACCTAACACCCTTCCCCAGTCTGCCAGAGGGGACAAAACCACACGGCTGTGGGAAACTTCATGTGACACCACTTCTCTTTAAAATTGTTCTTTCCCAGTGCTGGGACTCTATGGAAAACTATAAAGTGATGGCAGCTCTTGGGACCTAAGCCATGCTGATTTTTTTTTTGTTTTGCCTCATCTGTTTCTTTATACTTCTCTGTGTCCCAAGTGACTCTGACATAGGAATTCCTGCTTTTCATTTTTCTGCTGTACAAGATGTCAGCAGATAACAATCCATGCTTCATTGGTGCCGTTCCATAATTGAAAGAGCCAGCAATATATCAGGCTTGGAGTCTGCAAACCCCATCAATAAGTACTCTATTACTTGGGCATAATTTTCCACCACCCCCCGGGTGAGACTTAACAGGCAGTAGGGTTATATTGCTGAACCCACACTTCACTGCAAACTGTTTAAGATAATGTCTACTAAACTATAGTCTATTGTCACAAATTAGTTTCTCAGACAACCAGCGTCTAGCAAAAATGTACTTAATATGCAAAGCTGTCTGTTTAGATCTATCTGTCTTCCAGTAAATCTACCTCAGGGAAAAGAGAACTGTAGTCCAAAATAACGGCACAGGTTTCTTTCCAAGTCAACATACGTAGGGCTACCCTTTTCTCTAGGTACGAATTTTTCCTGTGTCACCAAGAGGGTTTTTTTGCTTGACTCATCCTGCATTTTCAGCATGTAACAGAGACCTTAACAGCTTCTGCGGCGTTACTGATTGCGTGAGGGCCGTGTGAAACTTGCCTGGCCTCTCTTTTTACATTTAATTCTCTGAGCTTTTCTGTAGCGCGTTAAGAATCAGCTTCCTGGTCCATTTCAACCAAATCCTATCAAGTCCCAAGAGTTTCCCCTTTAAATAAATACCAGGGGCTTGAGTTTTAATTACTTTCTGCAGAATCCCCTTATCAGCAGTAGCTTTGACAGGCACAGGCTACACGTTATCTGGAAACACAACTGAGATCTCTAACTCCTTCCATGTCTTTAGCCCTTGAAGCTTGTCTCATACCTATTACACATCGTGCCCAGAAGCACTGCCAGAGTATGGGCTCTGATACCTGGATAGGCAGCTCTTTCCCTCCGTAGTTTATCACCCCAGAGGATCCTTACACACTTCCCTTGGTGCTGGCACAAATAAATTGCTGATGATTCAGTCGTGCTGGCTATCTGTATGCATACCAGGCATCTCCCCAATGTGTTACTTGGTGCACAGAACCCTGTTTTCATTCAGTTTTGGTCCATCAACTTTGAGGCTCTGCAAACTTCCCTGGAGTCCACTGCTTTTGTCATCTAGAGCAAGCAGTGACACGTGCAGGTGGTATCACTCCTCGCACCATCGAAGGTCTGTCGCGGGCATCCCGTGACACTGCGCAGGTGCGTAAAAGAAGTAGAGCAGCTGGGGGTAGCGGTGCCTTTCTGAGGTTCAGTGCACCAACACCTCTTCTGTGTTTCCAAGAGTAATTGCAAGAACCAGTTTACATTATTAAAAAAGAAAAGCTAGTCATTGTTTAAACTTTGCATACAGGTCATTTTGAGTTTTGGATGGAAGTTCAGATCCTTTAGTACATTATCTCAACTGGATCAACCATCCACCAGTCTAGGAACTGCCTCATGAAACCCAGAGGGAGCATATTTCACCCCAAATCCTCTGAAGTCACCGACTGCTGCACTGCAAGCATGCTGACTATCCGACTTATTGAAGAACCTCATTACAGATTTATTTGAATGCCTCCACATTTTTCTCCTTGTAAGCCATGTTGCACTGCCCAGTTAGAACTGCCTTTGGGCCTTCCACCTCCCGCACCGTCCCCTAGTGCCCCTCCATCCCTCACCCGCACAGCTGGTGTCCAGTCTGACTTTTCAGCCTCCAGAAATCACTGGAGGTAGGAGCTGTAACCTAAAGCATCTATATTTCTGATTAGCTATTTTCAAAGGCTGGGAGAGCTCCATTCCTGACCATGCCGATGCCTAAACTCTGCCTGCAGTCCACGCTGCTGCTTCTACGCGTGGCAGAGCCGTGCCTGCCCCGGAGGGCACGCACCTAACTGCCTTTTTGCCATATTCATAGTCCTGGCCTGTTTCAGTTCACCTTCATGCCAGAAACAAACTAACCAAACTTCACGCCACTGGGAACAAAAACAGGCAGCAGACCAGCCTCAAAGCAAAAGTAGACATAAAAACCCGTTAAACCTCATGGTTCAACACATAAACAGCATGGAGGGCCTCCCAGAGTCCTGCGCTTGAATCCAATAACTATCCATAACTACCCCTAAGGATAGTTTCTAAAGAGGGGACAGCACTAAACAGCAGTTCCCCTCTTCGTTACGCAACTCCAGCAATAACTATGACAAATGGCAATGAACAACTGGGTTTCATCGCTAGATTTCCAGGCTGTGGTGTCCAACAATAGAAGCATAATAAAGGCAGATGGCAGTGGATTAACTCTTCTTGCAATGCGGCCAGCGCTGGTCGTTCAACCGCGTTCATCCCAACTCAAACGCAGGCAGCCTCGCAGCAGCCCCGTCCCTGGCAGCCAGCAGGCAAACGCTCTTTGCTTCTGGGCAGGAGCGGTGTTAGGTATGGTGGGGATCGGGCAAAATGCAAACCACAGGTTTTGTTCAGACCAGAGAGAGGAGCTGAGCAATATACGCTAATTCTGGTGGTGTGTTTTGCTTTTAAGCGCAGCTGTTAAATACGCACAAAGCTCAGAAGAAATCTAAGTGCAATTTCCACAGAATATTTCTGCTCTTTTTCAAACGATAGTATTAATTGCTTGACTTCTTTTTAATTTGAAAACCTCAAAAAGAAAAAAACCTGAAATTGCTGCTGCTTTCATGCAAAAGAGATTGCTTTTTAAAAGTTGCTCCATTTTCCCCTCCAGTTTTGCCCATTGAACACAAATAATAAAGATTATTTTGCATTCTTTTTCAGTAGGCTTAATATGGCGCTAATAGATGCGTATTAGATATCATTTTAACGTTACCAGGAAGTATTAGGTCAGTTCAAACAACAGAGAAGAAATAGGGTCTAGCAGGGCTGGGGAGGAAGGAGAACTGGGTTGTTCCCACAGCTGTGGCAGTGCTTTGCTGGGTGCAAATGTATGAAATTCACTGTAAGCTTCAGCAGTAAACGGGTGCATGCGCTGCCAAAATTACCAGGGGAGGGGTCTTACCACAACGAATTAATTGAGTTTGTAAAGCGTTTGGAGACCTTCAGATGGAAGGTGCTAAACAAAGTGAAAATTATCATTATTTCCACTTAAGAGAAACTGCCAAGCAACGCTCCTTCAATCACTCATTGCAAATTCAGGTCTTTCTGCTGTTTATAAGTCCACTGTAACCAAGCTTAATTTCTGCAGCTGTATTTGCTATTCAGGAGCATTTGCTAGTTTGAATAATTTTCAGACGGAGTTTTTGGGAAACATGTTTGATTCACCTATTCATTATCTGTTACTCCGGATGTGTGACGGGCTACACAAGGCAGCATGTTGCTGTTTCCGCTCGCTGCCTGAATGGCAGAAAGTTTATTAGATGGGAGAATAATGAATAACCAATAATGAATACTCTTGTTTTCATGTGAAAACAGATGAGCATGTGAAAAGCTGCATCTCTCCCCACTTTCTTGCCAACAGATCCCCATTCACAATAACGTTCTCCAATAAAGAAAAGCAAGCAGACTCTTGATTCAGCCAAATATTTGGCCATTCACAAACTCCAGTATTACTGTCTTACCAGAACTACCTACATGCCTGCCTGAAATACAGAGGTGGCCACGCTGGGGTTGACCTGTTGTCTTTACAAAGGCGAGACAATAAAAAAAATGAATGCCCCTTTTTTTTTTTTTACAATGCGCGTTAACCAGCCACATAGCGCTTTGGGTTTTTTGTCTCTCCTGGACATCGGCAATTTCTCCCTACAGTATAGCGTAACTCCTGCTCTCGTGGGGGCTTCTCTATAATACCTCATCTTGTCAAATCAGTTTGGTCTAGGGGACTTCTGCAAGCCCACGTGCCGTACGCCTGCTCTGGTGCGAACATCAAACGCCCGACAGCAAGTCACACCAAAGTCCGATTGCAGCAACCACCCCAAAACCATATCCTCTGAAACCCTCCTCCCTGCTGAAAGATGGAAAGCTCAAATTTACACAGAACCGTCTCCTCCTTTCTGTTTTTGCTGACCACGTGACTCCCAGTTGCATGTAATTATTTTGGTACGCTGGTGTTAATGATGTGTCCAGTTCACTTAGCCTGTTCATCAGTATTGCTGGTCACTCGCTGTTTCTTTGTTTCTTGCCTCCCAAAAGGTCACTACATCATCAGCAAAACCAAGCGCAATTCATCCATTATTTATCAAGCCAGGTTTACTGCTCACCTGTCCCTGATTTCAAGGCCATGCTCCATCCTACATCTCAAACCTATACGCACCTTCAAGCCCACACTTGTGGCGCGAAGCACCTACTGGCATAAAGCATTTATTAAACAGAAATCATGAATTATAAAAATGAAGATTGTTGTGTTGCAGACAAGGATTTGGTATCATTTTAAACATCCTGTGATTCTCAACATCAGGCCCCTGGTCCCACTCCTGCGTTGCCTTCTACTGACTGAAAAAACTATTTGTAAGTAAATCTAAGCAATGAAAGACCTGCCTTTTGCTGTTTGGCCTGAGTTGTGGCCTGCTTTAACCCTCCATCAGCAAAGGCTGCCTACGTGTGTTGTTTCCTCAGCCTAACCGGTTGCTGCGTGCTCACCAGGGCTTTCTGCATACAGCCCGACTGCATTATTGACATCTTCCTCTGGCGCAATATCACGGAATAGCGTCCCCGGGGGAAACACACAGATATTGTGAAATGCCTTGTGCAAAATCGGGGATGCTGATCGCACCTCCGCTGGGGAGCACCAGCACCTTCCCGACACGCGTGCCCCCTGCATCAGTCCTGCCCCTGCGGGAGGGATCTGCAGCCTTGCAGCCCCTCCAAGACGATGGGGTACAGGTGATGCATAATGTTATCAAAGCTCCATCTGCCTCCGGGGAGCCTTTTAAATCTCAGCCCTGAGAAGAGCAATAACCTTCAAAAAAAACCCGCATGGGACTTATTACAAAAGGGAAATTCTAACCTACAAATAAAGGCAATAAAGAGGCAGACCTCTGCATCCCAATTGCATCTAACACGGCCTCAGAACAAGCGGAGACGTCCTGATTAGCTGCCGAAGGGGTAAAGGTGATGTCAGCGATCCCCATCGCGGGCGAGAACCGCGGTTACGCTGGAGAAGAGCCGCCGAGCATCGCCGAGGTCACCCTGGGGCAGCGCGGCTCTCCTCTAAGCTGCCCCCGGGGTTCGGCCGGTGGAATTTATCATATCTATTGCTTAGACTAAAAGCAAAGGCAGAAAAGTGCCTCCAAACTGTGCTCCACGAGGAGGGAAGTGGGGAGGAGAGCAGTGCCACAGCCACCCTCTGCTCCTCCCTATTTGTCCTGGTTATCAGACTGGAAAAGATCACCAATTACCCTCTTCCCAACCACCACTGCTCCTGCCAACAAAAGATGAAAAGCACATTTATTTCTCTTAAGTGAGATCTTTTTGTGACACATAAGGACCCTTGTATACATGACAATTACTTGTAAAAAATGTCTCTCTGTCTACAGCACATCTGTAAATGGATTTAAGCCCATATAAAGGACGTAAAAATGGCTATAACTGCCCCAGTGCAGCTCCCTGGAAGCTCTCAATGGTGGTTTTTTCACATATATAAAAGCCAACACAGAACAAAAAGGCCTGTCAGCAAAGAAAGGTAGGCTCGCCTTTCCTCACCTAACTAGGGAAGCTTAATTTTATTTATTTTTATTGACAATTTCAACAACTATTTCTCAATCATAAAAGTAAAAAGCACAGGCTCAGCTAGTCAGCCCATCATTTCTATTTAGCTTTTTATTTGTGCGAGGAACTCTTTGGAGATGCAATATCTTGTTTGCAGAGACACCCTAGTGGCAATATGACATTACTCAAACCACCAAATGAGGCTCGTGCAGACAACGCAGCCTTCTCCTTCGGCACCTCCAGCAGCGTCTGCATCTCACCCGGCAACTTGGGGCTTCTCTGTTCCGCCCATCACCCCAGCCTCCCCCATTACCGCAGACTCCTGGCTTTGACATTTAGGGAGTGCGAGCAAAGCTTCATTTAAAAACAAACGCTGTCATTGTCTAGCGGGTAATTATTGACCATTGCATCTTATTATTATTAGTTTTACTATTTATTTTTTGACAGATGCCCCCTGGGGTTCTGCCTTGCTGTCATTCATCACAAATGGCACTATAAGGCACCGTGGGATGTATCCGTGCCTGAATTATGGACATGCCACTCATCCCTCCCTGGCTCAGGGGTTTCTAAGGACCAGGTTTACGCAAGGAGTCGGGAGTCAAAGGATGGGTGCACAGAGGAAAAGGAGGAACCCACTGGGATCTGCCAGCTAAGCAGTCTGGCTCCCAGATCCCAGTGGAGCTGATGGGAGCTGGGCACCTAATTGCAAATCGGCTGGGTGGCCCTGGCTTTGGGCACCCCAGTCCCCCTGCAAGGCCAGCGATGCGCTCGGGGCGCAGCGGCGATCACGCTGCGTGCGGCCGCGGGCGGGGGGATCCCTTCTCAGGCTGTGCACAAAGCACAGAGCAAAGACGGTCCCTGTCCCAGACGCACAGATCAAATCCTTTGACTCAACGTGTTAGAGGCGACCAGTTACCATCCATAATTTAAAAATTGGGAAATGGAGGCTTGCAGGGTTACAGTGTTTTTGGGCAAGGCTCATTAACTTCCCAGAGTGAGTTCGTTTGGCCATACCCTGCACAGCGGATAATAAAACCAGTATTATGCTACCTTGGCATCTGTGCTTTCACACGGAAGCGAGAAAGACTTTCCGCTCCTATTTGCACTCTTACCCTAACAACAGCGCAGGGTGTCAGGTGTCTATGAGCTAAAGGCTTCCCTGTCTGTGGCATGATATTAAAAGCATATGCAATGAGACTGCACCTTCTGTTCACACTCTGTCAGTAATCCCATGCAGGCAGGTTTGCTGTTAACCTTCCTAATGGAAAGTCTGTTCGATGGCTTGCTGGCTTTGCCTCAGTTAAGTATTATCTGCAAAGATGCAGACTGTTGATTTGTGGGCATCTTCTACAGTGAGAGCTGCAGAGGCTCAAAAGAAATGATGCAGCCTTGAGCCAGCGATGGAAGGCGATTTTTGCCCAAACGCAGGCCAGGCCAGTTTTTATATATATATATATATATATATATATATATATATATATATATGCAATTCCTACAGAAGAAATAACTCACTTTAGCTGGTTTGGAGAGAGGGGAAAAAAGAACTTGTCTCAGCTTAATTACAAATTTACTTCTTTCTCTTTCCTCTCTTCCCACCCCTGCCCCTCACCCCCTGATAAAATGAGGGTAAAAAGCCCTGCAAATGGCAATATCCAATATTCATTAGTGGCTTGTGAGAGAGACAGAGAGACACAACTCATTACTGGGTTCTTCACCTTTACCCTTGACAATGGTTATTTACGTAATAACCTGACCCTTAGGTTACTCTTCATTAACAAACACATGTGCAAACATAGAAGCAGCTGGCTACAACTCATAAATATATATTGTTAACCTTGGCTTAGAAGACTCTACTTTCACTTACTAAAGAAAAAAAAAAAGAAAAGGAGACACTATTTTGCATAGCTATTATGTTATAACTTCAGTAAATGGTACAATAAGCCAGAGACTGGGCGCAGCGCTGGGCGTGCTCGAGCAGACGCGTGCTCGCAGGACACGGCCCCGGGGCCGGTGCAGCTCTCCGTGCCTGCCCTCCGTGCCTGCTCTCCGGCAGATTTGCAAACCGGGTCGTTGCGTGTTGGCCCTGCCTGGAGCATCTTCCTCTGCCCTTTGGGGGACTGTCCCAGTTGGGGGATGAGGCAGAGACCATCGGCGCTGGGGAGGGCAGGGGGGAGTCAATCCAGCTCTCCTATTCCCCAAATTGGCTGATGATACCACCTGAGCTAGGCCATGGTGGGATAGTGTTCAATACTGGGCTGAAGTAAGGAAGGACCTCTCCAGAGAAGCAGGTTTTTCAGCTAAGATGAATGGTGCCATTTAACCCTCTGAGAAAAGTTTCAGACTCCATGTGGAAACGTTCCTGTGCAAGGTCTCACAGACCCGGATTTCGAGCTTTCCTTCATGTTTCTGAAGGCATCTAAAACAGCTTCTGAGACTTCAATTTCATCGTACGGCTCTGGGAGCCAACCCCCATCCCTTGGTCTGACACGGATGAAATGTGCCCATGCCTTAAGCCAGGCGACAGCCCCAAGAAGATGGAAAGGTGCCTGGAGCTTTCTGGAGGATGGGCAGGTTCTTGCTCACATTGACCACCGCGGCTCAGCTGCATCTTTCTCAAAGGTGCCTCCCAAAGCATTGCTTAGCACCATTTCTAATGACACATTTCCTACAGTCCCTTACCGTATTCTCATCACATAGGCCCCAAGGCTTTGGTTCAGCCAGAGGTTTATGATTTTTCAGTATGCACCTCAGTGGCCACACATCAGACACCCACTCCCAGAAAGACAAGGCGCCATCAACACCACTTGCAGGAAAGCAGCTTTCGTTTTGGCCGTAGCTTCGTACACGTCCAACCAGAGGAGGTCACGCAGGTAACTTGCCCCTCTTCTAAATGCCCCTGCCCTTGGCTGCAAGCAGGCAGGTGACAGCAGGAGCCTGGTCCTCAGGCTCTACCAGCAAGCCAGGAATCAAACATTTTTATAAAGGTGGTTTTGTTTGTTTTAAATAGTAGATGCTGCTCAAAGGACCACATGCTAATCATCCTGCCCGTGGAAACGGTAGAGCCGATTGGTAGGACCATGGATGCTCACCATCAGCTGCTGACGGAGGCCAGCTGGGATCACTCCACCGCCAGCCCTCTGCAGACACCGGATGGGCTTCCCAGGCACAGAGTGATCACTCTGCGGTGACCGTTGCAGCTCCTCTCGGCTATGATATTTACTCTCTCTTCAAGTCTTGCCCTGTCCCAGCCTAGATGCCAGAAAGAGGCATTTCGGCGACCGTGAGAGGAGAGAACCGCAGCCGTGGGTCTGCCTCGAGTCTGACATTTGGGAAACAAAGGAATTGCTTAATGAGAACTTAAATGAGAATAAGGTGCAATTGAAACAGAATTATATCTACTGTTTACAGAGTACAAATGTTAATTGTGTTTACGTATCAAAACCCGAAATTAACAACTCAACGCTGCAAAATCTTGCAAGAAAGCCAAACCCCGCTGTTCCAGGCAGTCTGTATTATCCAGCACAAATCGCTCAGAAGCCTTTTTACCTATTCACTCAGTTATTTCCAAACCAATTACTAGCTTACAGTTTGCAAAGCAGGCTGACACTTGGGGTTTCAGGCAGGGACTTCCTTCAGTCCCACTACCAATCCAACTATGTTTTAATTTAGTGAAGAGGGAAAGCATATAATTTTTTAGCTCCAGGGAAGCCAGAGGCAATCACAAATATCCCTTGAGCTGAGTCAAATTCTTCAGTTTAAAGAAGCAGCCCATTCTATTGCAATAATTGGACTTTAGTGTCCCTTTCGTTTAAAGAAACAATAGCTGATCTGGAGAGCTGATGGCTTGGACACAGGGCGTTTCACCTCTGGGACCCGAGTCACAGACCTAACTATAATTGGATGAACCCAGAATAGCAAGTGCCTCACTTGCATGGAAATAATAATAATAATAGGAATAATAGGAATAATAATAATAATAAAGCAGACCAACACACCAGAGATGCCCGCACAGTTGGGCCTCTGTCAGCATTTGGCATCTGGATGATGCTACACCAAGACAGACCTTGGAGAAATACAGTTTCAGGTTGATGAAGAAGAGAGAGGTGAAGGATGGAGCTTTTGGGTAGGGCAAGAGCTGCCACGAGCACCAGCGAGGCTGGATACAGCCTCGTACATATAACCCATACGTACAACCCGTACAACACCTCTGTATCACTTCAGAACAAAAAGGAAAAATCTCCAGCTGGAAGGATTGGCCAAGAGAGGTGTCCTTGGAGATTAAATGAGCAGATGGGAACTACTGTCCTAAGATAAGGTTGAGAATACTTATTACAGAGGAAGCCCGAGAAATTAAGCTTCTTGCAATATCAGGGTAATAGCTGAGCAGGATTCCCTGCAAGCGTCCAACCAGGGAACGGCAGGACCAGCCCCACGACAACAATGTGCTGCACCTCCTGCAGAAGCGGCTTTAATTGCTCCACGGGCAGCGATTAGAGAGGCCTCGTCCCGTCCCCGCAGCGTGCCGGGCACCAGGGAGATGAAGCGACTTGGCCGGGGTTCCGCAGGGAGACTCTGCGGTGGCCCCGGGAGGAGAAGGCAGCTCTCCCCAGCGTGCACCAACAAACCATGCTTCCCCCTGCGCCTAGCAAATGTCAGCCCAAAATTAGATATGGTAGCGGTACTTATAAATCCAAGTTAGAAAATGCCATCATGTATTTTTAATCCAACCGCCTCGTCACTGCATAATAAAATGAAAGGATTGCCGAGTTTGACTGGCATTTGTAAGTAGCATGTGAAAGGGGCTAATAGAGGGAGAAAATTAGCTGCATTTATCATCTTAACTACATTCATATTACACTCACGATCCAATTGTTTAAAAATTGGGCTTTTAGAGCAGGTCCTTTTGAAAGTTTAAGCATTCCAAACAACAGCGATTTATTCTCAGAACAAACATTACCTTAAAAAGATTTATTCTGTAGCCTTCGTGAATTGTAAAAGGAACGGACTTTGCTGCATGGGTTTCTGGTAAGTACAGTCAACACCAAAGCCAGTCAAAACACAGGATTTGTGTTCTACACCAAGTGCTGATGTTCGAAAAAAAATTGGAATCTGAACCCATTCAATGTTGGAAAAAATCCTACAAAGCATTCCCTCTGAAAAAACCCTTAGTTTAATGAAAATTTCAAAACGTTCAAGTTTTGAGGTGAGATTTTTTAAAATATATTTTACCCTTCTTCTATTATAATTTTACATTATTGCTTATCATTTAAGTAGTGGCATCAAGTGATACGTTTTAATGACATATTACAACATAAGACTTAAAACGCTGTAGTATTTTTATTTTTAAATTGGTCAGATCATCTGTTACTCAGCCCTGATTGAAATGCATTATCTAATTCATAGCGATTCCCATTTATGATGTAACGAAAACTTTAAGTGAAAGAAAACAACGTGAAAATTCAGGAGAATGAAAGCAGGCACCAAACTCGCCGTAGCGCAGCTGAGAAAACCTCACCTAGAGAAGCAGGTATTTCAAGTAGTACTAAACACCAGTGTCCCATAAATGACTGAAAAATAATGTTAATAAAATACTTAGTTTTAGGCCACAGTGTGATAACTCAGAGGTTGTTCAGTGCGTTATCCTGATACAAATATATAAACAATATTCAGCGACTCTGTGTGAAGTTAACAATCACAAAATGTCACAATTTTCTAAAATAATGTTTTGTTCATACTATTTTTGCACACTATTTCATACTATTTTTGAATACTATTTTCACTGAAAAATGAAAGCGATATTTCTGAACAAACCCCATGTTTTAACTCTAATTTTTTACTATGCCAAACCAACACAAACTTGAAAACAAAGGAAGCAAAGATTTCCCCGTGCCTTATTGCCGGTGTTTGTGCAAAGCTCCTGCAGCCTGTGCCGGGCCGCGTGCGCAGCTGAGGGACACGGCTCTTACAGCTGCGTTACCCGCGGCCCTGCCCCAGCCCTGCCCCAGCCCAAACTTATAGAAAACGTCCCGCAATGGGAAACTTCCACGCAAGATTTCCACTTCTGGAGTCCTGCCTGCTGTCCTCCCACCGCCAGTCCCCGGGGCAGTTTCCTCCCCAATTAGTTTTTATCATTCCTTTTGATCCCAGGATGACCTGAGAATTTATTCTGCTGCTGAGATGCCTCCTCTGCACATCAGCAGCAGGAGATGGCGTCGGGAACCAAAGTGTCCCTGCCCGCTCTGCTAATATGAACTCCGGGGAGATGGGGGTTGATGTTCTCCAGGAGCGGTCCTGGCAAATCTGCAATTTCAATCAGTTGACAGTCAGATGCACCTTGACATGGACCGAGGCGCTGGAGAACAGGTCACAGACTCTTCTGGGGTTTCACCAGTGCAATGACACCCGGGTGTCTGGAAGAAAACCCTTCCGGCAGTTACATCACGGCTGAGACAGGGTCACCCACCCGCTCCTCTCCCGTGATGCTGCGATGTCCACCTCTCCTGTGATGCTGTGAGTCGCCCACTCTCTCTGCAAAGAGCTCCCCCCTTTCTGACAGAGATATGGAGAAGAGGAATAGACTAAAGGCGGCAAGATAGTTTGGGGGAGGGTAAATCCTAAGAAAGATTCAGGAAATAAGCCATTGGAGGCAAGCTCTACAGACACCGTAACATCTGCAGGTTCCTGGCCAGGCAGGGATGGCCCTTCCTGCCAGAGAAGGTGGCAAAGAGCCACTTGATTGCTGGTGGAAAACAAAATCTCAGCGGCAGACTGTTGCCCCTCTTTCCAGATCTACCACCTCGACCTCTGCAGAAGCCCCTGCTCGCTGCGGCGGGTCGCCCAGCTGCCGAGCGGCAGGTCTCCCCTTCGCCCTCTCCCTCCACCCCTGTCCCAAACACACTGATTTTGCAGCTTTTCATTCACGCTTTGAGGGACCAATCTGTTTTCTAAGTAAGCCCGCAGCGTACAGCCGAGCTATAGTGAAAGCGTGCAATTAGCCCTGAGTCATCGTTTGCATTCATTTCCCCAACTGCAAGCTGCCAGTCCTCCAGCGATAGAGACGTCGCTTGCTAGGCAAAGCATTTCAGAACGGCTTGCTGGGAGGAGTCACTGACCCACTCAGTAATTACTCATGCTAACAGCTTAACTAACATGCAAATTCCTCTGCTGACTGACAGGTAAACAGTGAGATGGCCTGCCTGGGTTTGGGGGGAGCGGAGGGGCGGAGTGACAGAGATATAAAAGCTTGTGTCAATTCCAGATCTAACGTGGCTTCAAAGTGCAACACGATTCATTAGCCCTATTTCATGCCCAGGATAACAAAGTTGTGGTTGCTGTGTTAATTGAGGAGGGAGGAGCAGGGGGGACGTGCTGGCACAGCAGCTCCCGGGCCACCCCACAGCACCCACGCTCCTGCTGCAGGGACGTTTGGCACCTTGGCTGGCACCCGGCTGTGCGGTTCTCTGCCTCTGGAGGAAAGGGACCGCTCCTATCTTCTGCCGTGCCGAATGCAAGCAGCACGCTGGAGAGGCTGGAAGTCTGCTCGCAGGAGCTGGGAGCTGCTCCAGGGGCTGCTGCTCCTCCAGCACCCTCCACCCCTTCCTGCAGCCGGGCTGGTGGCAGCTCCTCTGCCGGTGGCAGCTCCTCTGCCGGTGGCAGCCAGTGCTCTGCTGTTCGAGCAAGCTGTTTGACAGCAGCAAGAAAAGAAGGCTGGAGCAGGTTTTGAGCAAAAAATCTCCAGCTCTTGTCATGTCGATCCTTGCAGCCACGCTTACCCCTCCCTATGTCTATCGGCTCGCCCCTCGCTCTTTCCTCTCACACCCTGGATGCTGGGGCCAGCCCAGCGCTCGTAAAACGAGCCCGGCTCTGGTTTAGATGAAGAGGCTGAGGCAGGCAACGGGGCTTATGGCAGAGGAGGTGGAAGAGAGGAAATTGCAAACCTGAATTTAAGCCATGCTTTGGAGTGATCTAAAGCAGCCACTAAGCCCGACAGCTCCCTCATTTCCTGCTCCTTGCCGAGTTTCTGCCCTGAGGTTTGTTGATGCTGGCTCCTGTCCAAGAACCTGAAGAAATCGGTACAAATCCTCCTGTGCCACGACGCAACACGACCTCTGAACGCTAACAGGGTTGGAAAGGAGGCATGACAGGGGAGAGAGAGTGCTCCAATTAGCATCC
Organism: Mycteria americana; assembly: GCF_035582795.1. Classification (NCBI taxonomy): domain Eukaryota; kingdom Metazoa; phylum Chordata; class Aves; order Ciconiiformes; family Ciconiidae; genus Mycteria; species Mycteria americana. The sequence goes on along the minus strand of NC_134380.1, from coordinate 5,113,262 downwards.
TTAAAACACGGGTGAAACCGAGAGCAGGATAGGACCTCACACACCGATACCCAGCAGCTGTGCCTGGCTGCCGAGCGCTAGCTCAGGTCCGTGGAGAAGGAGGATTTTATGATTGCCGACCTTACAGGGTCTGGAGGCGGTGCGGGCTGGGGTGCTGCGGCGCTGGGGGAGCACCGCGGCAGAGCCAGAGGCTGCTCTCTCCCGCGAGCCATCCCCAAACGTCCCGCCCGCACGGCGAGCTCAGGCTTTAAGGGAGGAGAGAAAAGAAGGGGTTTGCTCAAGGCTGCGCAGCTCAGCGCCCCATTTCCCAGCCCAGCGAGATCCCGGTCTCGCTGGCAAACTCTGCAACTCGTTAAAATGCGTTAAAGAAGGAGAAAATATCCGAGAACAGGAGAGCACCGAGGCAATCCCAAACTTTGCCTGCTGCCTGCAGAGGAAAGGGGCACCTGCGCAGCAGCCACCGGGAGGGGGCCAGGCGAGGAGCGGCGTCCCCCTCCACGGGGGCTGGGGAGGGCCTCCCCAGAGGGGCGGCGGGCTCAGGAGCTGCACGGGGGTGCTGCCGCGAACACGACCAACGGCCTCATCTGCCAGCCCCGTGCCAGCAGCCGCCGCCGGGCCCGTTCATCCCTCCCTCCGTCCCTCTCCCCCTGTACTTATTTCTTTTAAGTGGCTGTCAGAAACATCTGTCATACGTAACATCTAGAGAGGGACGGGGAGAGGGGACCGAGCTGCCCTGCTCGCGAGGCTCCTTGCCACAATAGCCGTCTTCATTTTCATTTCATTTATTTATTTATTTTGGTGCAAACCTCCGGCGTCAGCGCTCTGCACAGAGCCTGCTTACAGCTCCAAAAAGCACCTCTATTATTCTCAGGCCATTTGGTAGCGGTTGCCATGGAGATCAAAAGCAAAATGGCATGCAAATCAACACGAGCCCCAGCGTTCAATAACAACGGTAAAAGGACAGCCGGATAAGACGACAAAAAAAAAACCAACAACCCACTTGAAATGCTTCAACCTGCATTGCTGGCTGTGATTAGATCTAGAAGGCAAGAAAAAACCCCTAATGGGTTACACCAAAGGACTCAAAAATACAACTCGGTTGTGGCCTGTGTGATGGTTTCAACGTACCCCCCCCCCGTGCACACACATGCCCACGTACGTACAGATATTAAAGTGGAGCAAATAGTTTAGAGTGATAAATTTATGCAGTGATTTCCCCCCCACAAACCCCCTTTTTTCTGTTTGCAGCCTATCCGTACACAGCTGCCAGGTTCCCGGTGTTTATCAGCAATCTGCCGTAGCGCCGTATTGTAACCGAACCTCTTCCCAACTCTCCTTTCCCTTCTCCTCTCCGGGGACGAGTGACGCACGCTGCAATTTCGAGCTGTGCTGCTGAGCGCCGGGTGGCCGGCGGCTCGCGGCCGCTCTCCGGCTGGAGCGCAGGCAGCACCGCTGCTCCGAGGAGCTGCCTGGGCAAGTTAACTTCTGCCGAGCTGAAAAAGTCACTTCTGCCAACTATTTCCCACTGCTCGGCAGCCTGCGGAAAATCAGCTCCAGGCAGCCCAAGCAAATGCACCCAAATGTTAAAAACTAGCACCAACCGCCTGTTTTATTCGCAACGTTTACCCTTAAGTGTTGCAAGCAATAAGATAAAAGTAGGGGTGCGAATGCAAGCGTTCAGAAATGAGATTTTTGGGTACTCTGGGGCTGGCTGCCTTGTGATACGGGTTATGTTTTACTCCAGGGGCACGCAGGGCCCCAGCCCTGCCCCTGTGCAGAGGGAGGATGCTCGCTTAATGAGTAGCTCTCCAGTATTTTGTTTTCCCCTCGTTGTTAACGGGCAAACTCGGGCCTTCACACAAATCAACCCTGCTTTGAAGACAGAATTACTCATTTTTCACAGGCCTGCCCACAGCATTACAACTACGCTACTTAGTGCTTCAGAAATATGAATGAATTTATTGTACACCACAACAGGCGGTACTAATACCGTAGCCCTTATTTTTACAGAAAGGGAACAAAGACTTAGGAGGGAAAAGCATCAGGGATTTGGGAGGAGGATACTTGTTTCTTTCCAGATATGTAGCAGCACTAGACAACAGTGCACGTGCTCAAGGGACACGTCCCGCCAGCTTCACCCCCAAATCAGAGCCTAGCAACTCAAGCCAAAAAAAGGGCACCACATAATGAGCGCCCATCAGTGAAAAGTTTGGCCAAGGGGCTTCAAGCCAGTCACGTGAATTGTGATTTTCTGAAGCTTCAAACTTAGACTAGCAAAAGCCGACACTCTTCCACAAGCCAGCTCCTGCCAAATTCCAGGAACCTTATCCAAAATATTTTGGGTATGTTTATGCACAAGGACCTCAGAGACTGCTGGATGTGATGGAGCTCCAGTGAAGCAGCTTGCAAAGGAAGGGCCTGATTCCTCCTACTCGGCAAGATTTTTTTCTGGAAGAAAATGGTGCAAAGGAGAGGGAAGGATTAAGGACAAATTAGTCCCTAGAACAGAAGCTGAAACCAAAACAAGAAGAGAGGAGGTGCCCTTAGCTCAGAGTAACCTCCCCATTGATTTACTCACATCTAAGTGAGAATTTCCACCTACAAACGGCCACGGGTGCTTGTTGTCCAAAGGGCATGCAAACATCCATTTCTTGTGAGTTGTCTGAACTTTCCAAAGTACCATAAATTCCTGCTTTGTTTTTAGCAAGCTCTTTATCAAACCCCTCTGCTGTCGATACACACCACTTCTCTGTCCCTTAGCCCAGTGCTATAAGCACACCCGGGAATCCCAGCTTGCTGCGCTGAAGCTGCACTGTGGCGGAGTCTTCACCGAGTCCTCATTTTGAACCTATTTCAAGGCCCTCAGACAGAAAGTGCTGTAGAAATACTGAATTATTGCTACCAAAGGCACCCCAGAGCCGAGCACTGTGCAGCGAGGAACAAAACGAGAGGCTCCAAAAACAGATTTTAAGTGGCTTCAGCAAAGCTAGAAAGAGCAAGCGAACATTTCTCTGCGCATCGAGGAAACGTGTATTCTTGGCACCGCGGTAGGAGAGAAGGGCTTTAAGGGCAGGGTAGGAGCAGCGGGAAGAGCCGGGCTGAGCCAGCGCCGCGTCCTGCCGGGTGCGATCCTGGCAGCTTTCAACGTGCGCCAGGGAGAGCTCTGCCCCGGCTGCCCGCGCGCTCCGCTGGGCTGCGGAAACTGTCCTGGGACAAGTAAAACGTGGAAAAGATGCTGCCTTGAAGGTTGGTTTTGGGTTTTTTTTTGTTTTAAATACCGTTTTTATTTAAAGCCAGACTTACTATTGGCAGGATTCGGACTCAGGCTGCTTCAAACTCTCCCTCCATCCTGATTTTGGGACGTTCATTTTCAGGCTGCTAAAGCTTTTAAGACAAGGCATGGTTTTCCTTCAAGCAGCGCGTTTGGCTGACAGCACTTGAACCAAGCAATTCAGAACTGCATGTTTCTAATGCAAAAATCGCATTTCTCCTCCTTACACGAGCCAGCTAACTTCTCTTAGCAGTGCTGAAAACAAACTATTTCTGGGCAAAAGCTTTTAACCTTAGTCACGCTTTCCTCTACTTAGAAGCATCCCAGTGCCATGAAGCTCTGCCGCATCCCGGGTCCACGTACAGCAGCGTACGTCTCCTCGCACCACCCATCCCAAGACCCTTTCCACCTCTCGAGGGCATTTTTAAACCCAGGCTAAGCCTCCGCTTGCCACTGCCTTTGCGTTACTGAAGGAGTTAATTGGGAACCATCTCCTTCACCTCCCCAGCATCGGAGCCCCTTGCTGAAACGCGGCGGCAGCGTGTGAAAGGCACACCTTCCTAATTACGTTTATTCACAGAAATCAAAAGGAGAAGGAAGCAGTTGAGTAAAGGTCACATTAATAATACAGGCTGAAAGAAAGTCTGTGGATATATATTTTTCATTAAGACACATTTGACTGAAGGGGACGGTTCGTTTTTGGATTGACAGTGTTTCTCTGGGAGGCCATCAATACAGTCAGAGAGATTTAGCTATTTTTCTTGTCACAGCTTTCTGTCTGCTGGAAATGGGCTTCCTTACCAAGACATGCCAATACCACTCCGTGCGCTCAAGCCTCTTACATGGCCAAGGTATGAGAGAGGAGGCATTTCTGCCTCCATCACAGCTGAAAAATTCACACCAACCTCTGCTTCTGCATCCAATGGGGACTCCTGCAGCCTTCCGTTTCCCATGCCCAGCCCCAGCGACCCCAGGGCTGCTGTAGCTCCAGCAAGAGCCTTCAGTGGATAAAGCTACCACTTTGCTAGATCACTGCCATCAAAACAATCACCTGAGGATAATGTCTCAAGCTGCCAGGTCCATGCCTAAACTTTGGATCCTTCACCTTTCTTGTCATCTTTGGGACCAACCAGCCCTATAATCTGACCTCACGATGGTGTACACGGAGCATCAAGTGAACTGAAGGGACCTGGGCTACAAAAGGTCATTTCAGGTCAGGTTTTCTAAGCACAAAATGGCAATAAGCTGCGATTTAAGAACCTATTTATTGGATTTGGATGGCTGATAACGCCAACAGGAATGCAGTCGCCAGCTCTGCAACGCCCCGTCCAAATCCCCTCTGCTACACATCAACTTGTCCCATGCATCTCAAACACGCAGATGAGTGATGCAGCTCCCTTGCCTCCTTATTTTTCCATTATTCCCATTTTCCCCAAAGCACATTTTCTTCAAGCCCACCGTGCAGTACCCTTCAAGACCACTTCAAAGCTGGGTGATCCTGAACTGGTGGGGAGGTGCCCAGCCATCACGAGAGGTGCCAAAAAGCTTCTGGGAGCTACTTAACCCGGCGGCTACTGCAGGCAGCCACCTCCGTCACAGCTGTCTGAACAATACATTTGCCAATTAAGTTAATACACTCAAATCCTTCCTATCCGCCAGAAAGGGCAGAGCAAATCCAGGTGAAAGAGAGTGGAGTCTTACAAGTCTCCTATGTGTCACATGGCAGAAGAACAAAGGAAAAGGAGAAAAAAAAATAGGAGAAAAACCAGTGAAATCCACTATTAATTACCACGAGGTATCGGGGCCTCGTTTATACCTTGGCCTGCAGCTCTGCAAGGAGGGCAGGGGCAGGAATAGGTCCAGGAGTGGGTGCACGACATGGCTCCCTGCAACGTGCCTTTGGGAGCTGCGCTGCTCTGCGCTTATTTTGGACAAGGCACGGCTAAAATTCCCCTGCGGACCCGCCTGGACCTGCTGAGGGACTTGGTGTACGGGGAGCTGCTGTCCCAGCTCAGGTGCGTGGTGGTGCTGCAGCGGCTGTGGAGGGCTGCCGATATGAAGCCAGCCTTTAGGGGTAAGAGGTGTTCCTGGAGCCCCCAAAAAGGGAGCTACTAGAGAGAAACTGGCCCCCTAGAGTAAGATATTTCAGACTGGAGAAGCAGCTTATGTGCCTCAGCCCTTTGCTTTTTCCAGCTACAACAGTTAGTCTAAAAAAAAAAATCCCCCAAAACAACAAAACAAAACCCCAAACACCCCAAAAAACCCACCAAAAAGGAAAAAATGGGCTTGTTGTTCTTATGCACCCTGCCTCTGTTACAGGCTGTGTTGGGTTTAGGTCGGAGCTCCCAACCCATGCAGAAACCACCGAGGCGGGTCCAAGAGCCGCTTGCTGCTCATGAGCATCCTCAGTGCCCAGGGCTGTGTGGGGGCTGGCTCGGGTCCTCGTCACAGCTAGTTTTGGCGTAGGGCAGTAACGTCCCCGCTGTCCCCCAGCGAAGGAGGCAGCATCCTCCTGGAGCTGCTTGGTGAGAAGCCACCGATGGAGAGCGATTGTCTGGGGCCACCCGGTGCCACCAGTGCCCCACAGGGACAGGGACGTCCCTAGGGTGGCAAGCAAGAGCTGTAGCAAACATGACCCATCTGCAAAGAAAGGCTGAACGAGCCGGGTTTTGGTCTGCCAAAGGCTGAGAGGGGATGGGATAATCCAGGCTGCTATAATGAAGCTAGCAGGCAATTGTTTCCCGTGTCCTTAGGGGCATCACAAAGCCATCAGCTTAATTTGCAGGAAGGACTTAAAGGAATAAAAATATATATACAGTACAGATTTTCACCTATATATTAAATATATATATATACACTTAGTGTCATTTCACCTGTATATATTAACTGTATAATTAATAAACATAAAATACTTTAATATCTCTGTATGAATAATAAATACATGTAAGAAATGTATAATTAATGCATCTTCACGTGCGCACACACGTACATGTAAAGGAAACCCCTTTCTCTCTGGTGGCCCTGGTCAAGTCCCAGAACGAGCTGCAGGGGAGCGGTGGGACTCGCTGCTCTGAAGGTCTTTCAGAGCAGGCTGGACACGAGCATCTCGGCAGTGCCCTTCCCGAGGGCTGAGGAGCATCTTCTGCTTATGCAAACCGCAGAGCTCAGCCCCATCCCAGCCTGTGGTCCTGCTGCTGCCTACTATTTATTTCAGATTTTTTTTTTTTTCATTTTTAGTAAAAAAAAAAAAAAAAAGGCCCTCAGCAAAAGGTAGCAGTGACAAGTACCAACTGCAAGACAGTTTTACCCCTCTGCCAGGCTGGCAGGGCTGTACTGGGCAGGGAAAAGCCGCGTCTGGTGGGCAGGGCCAGCACCCGCCTCAGGTATAACGGGTAAAGAAACAGTGACCAAGGGTGAGCTCAAGCAGATCATGATCAATCAGAGATCACAGCACTGACATGAAGTTTTCCATCTGCTGTTATGGAGCAGCACTGGAGATATTCCCTTCCCCCGGTCGGCCCAGGCTTTTCAGCAGGGTGAGGAGGAGGAAAACGAGCCGTGCCGAAGGGATGCATCGCTACATCCCTCCAGGCTGGACCAAACCCAGCCACGGGGCAGGGCAAGGGGACCGGTGACGGAGGCAGGAATGGGGAAGGGGCCACCAGCAGCCACCGAACCCCAAGTGGAGGATGCTTCGTGGACAGGAGCGGGACCAGGCATGGGCTGGGAGTGGAGGAAAAGGCTGCCCTGGTCCGAGGTGACCCCGCAGCCCCAGCAAGGGCAGAGAGAAGTGAGAGGCAGCAGCTCTCGCTTCAGGGACTCACCCTCAGGATGAAACGGGCCCGCTCTCCTTCCTGAGCCGGGTAAAGGACTTAATAAAGACTGTCAGCGGCTGATGGGTGACTAAAATAGGGAACAAGATACAGTAAATAATGGAGGCAAAATACTTCCACATGGGGGAGGGAGGGAAATTTCAGTAAAATATCACCAACCTATTGGAAAACTGAAATGAAATGGATTAGGACGATGGTTAAAGCATGGGACTCATATATAACAGCAGAAGGTCTCATATTTATCAAGAGATGTGACTGATTTGCTGCACGAAGCAGGGACATCTGTCAACTCTATGAGCTGCAATTAGCTGCTACTCTGCTACCCAAAAGAGGTCACCAAAAACTACAGGTTCTCCCTTCCTAACGGAAAAACTTCAGGCTCTGCATTTTCCATTAAGAACAATTGCAAGTTTGCTCTTCAACACGATTGAATGATCTGGTGGAGTGATGGCCTTTGTGGGTCCCGTAGTTTGTCTCGTGGAATACCAATTACAGTCATTTTAGAAACATGACACGGCCCCGCCAGCTCAAGGACGCGCGGGCTCTGCCCCCGCACCTCTCCCCGAGGGGTCCGCGCTGGGCACCGGGGTGTTTGCAGGGCTGGCGCTAGATTTTTTTAAATTACCTTTCTTTAATTAGTCTTACAGTTTACAGCATGACTTGAGAGAGCAGGCAACGCGGGAGGTTTTTTGCACAGCTCTAACCCATCACCTGCGCTGGCCGTAGGTCCTCCTGCCCCCAGCACATCCCTGACCTCGGGGGCATCCCCCGTCATCCCAGGTCCCATCGCTGCTGGCACCGTCTGGGCTTTACAACCAAAACAGCATCTGGGACTTTATTTTCTGATCATATGTTGAGGGCCCTTTTCTTCAACAACGCAGGCAGCTTCTGTGCCCCAGTCTGAGAGCAAATCTCTAATAATTCACACAACAAGTTTCACTTCTGCTCACGAGCAGCCTGCAAGCTGCAGCTTTCTCAAGCTGAGCTAAATTTTTCCCCTAATAACTTATGCAAATATCGCACAGCCTGGCACCGGTTTACGAACTCTCTGTTGCACTGTTCTGAGTACACGCAGGGGCCCTGCCATGTTTCCCCGTGTGACGCTTGGGAGCTGGTTTCTTGTGCCGGTATTTGTGATCAGCCTTCATCCCTCGCTCCCCACAGACCTTCCGCAGGCGCTTAGGACTTTTGCTGCCTCCCTACAAAGTCGGTGGGGAGAATTGTAAGTAAAACCCCAAAGGGGCCCAAAGACAGTCGAAGGGAATTGTTTCCTGTTTTGAACTGCTAATTGCAGAACTGGATGAAGTCATGATCAGACCACAGAGGGAGGGGAAGGAGATGGGAGATAAACAGGTCTCTCGGCTCATGCGCTGCATCAGGTGGTGCACACAGATGTGCTGGGGCTGCTGCAGCCCATCCTCCCCCTTCCCACTCGCATCAATCCAGCCCCCGTCTGCGCCACCTTTTAAAAGCGGCTCTCGCTCGCTCTCCACAAATCTTCACTGCACACATCAGTAATATCAAATTAATTCAATTGAATTAATAACAGTAATTAATTCATGCATATTAGCATAACACCATGCATCATAGATGGAGGCTAATAAATGCAATACTGATTTTCTTAATCGACTTCTTCAGCTGCCATGTGTCTTAGTCAAAGGGAAGCTATGGGGTCTTCCCCTCTTTTCCAAATGCAAAGCCAAGAAAAAAAAACAAAACAACACAAAACAAAAAACACCTAAGAGACCCAAAGGTATTTCTGATTCAGACTGTACTTCTGCAACAACGACAACAAGCAGGGGCTTTGCACTTTCAATTCCCTGCGACCCGGCCGGGTCACAGGCCGTGGTCTGGGGATATCTAAATGTCACCCTGCAAGCGTCCCTGCGTAAGGCTCTCTAACAGAGACGCTGCCCCAAAAGCAGGGAAAGGAGCAACACTGGCCAATGACCACTGTAATAATCATATATCTGGATATTATTTTCTTCCCTCACACGTGGTTATTAAGAGACGATGCAGGTCTTAAAGCTAGAACCTTTTGCTCTGGGAAAATTATATGTGACACTTTACATACGGATTAGATAATTAATGTATGTCCTGATTTCTTCCACCGTAACATAAAAAGGGCGAGAGCAGCACTATAATTCCAGATAATTAAAGAGCGATCGAGTTACAGTAGCTTCCACTGCAGCGGGAGTGCTGCCCACTGTCATTAGCACTGGAGAAGCCCTCTCTATTCTTCACACCTCGCTGCCGGCTGCGCTCTCCTCCCCAGGGGCCAGCCAGCGCCGCGGCCGTGGCCCCCGCTGTCCCAGGCCACTGCCACCAAATCCTGCCCTGTCCCCCTCCTGCAATTTGAAGATGCCGAGAGGAGCCAGGAGACTGACTCGCAAAAGCCAAACTGCAAAACACGCTCCAAGAAACAACCGAGACGGTTTTGCTTCAGCAGATGAGCCCATCCCTGTGGGGTCTGGGCTGCTCCGCACGGCCGGGAGCGCGGGGCTCAGACGGAGGGCAGCCAGCTGTGGCAGACACGCCGGGCCACCTCATCATTGCTTGAAAACCTCAGACGTGCCCAGCAAACAGCCCAACGACTTCATCTCATACCACTTCTACTCCAAAAGGACCTAAGGGCATCAGGAACAACACGTGCAAACCTGCGCTGGCTACGCGAGCCTGGCAGAGCAGGAAGGATTGGTATCGGGCTAAAATGGCGTGCAAGCTCCCAAAAAGGGAGTAGCAGGCAGGGCTGCAGGGCAGGACCACGGTGCGCCGGCAGAGCATTTTGCAGGGGGCCCTGGTCTGGCAGAAGGCGGGGGTCACCCGCATCCCGCGGTGGGGACCGCAGGGCCCGGCGCACCCACGCTAGCACAGACGAGGAGCGCAAGCGTGTCTGTAAGCATTAGAGATGCAGCAGAACAAGACAGATTCCTATCAGCAGCACTATGTATCTCATGCTTGCACCGAGCCAGATTTGCATTAAGCCCAAACTAGTTTTTTCCAGCGAGGTAGGCGAGATGCGCTCATTGAACGTAAAGACAACGCATGTCGGTGCACGGGCTCAGAGTATCTTTTGAAATCCCTGCAGGACCTCCCTGCCTGCTGTGATCAAACATTAAAATCTAGAGCTGTCACTAAGCAAAACAAACACAAACTGTCTGCGCTTTCATCTGCACAGCATCCTGCAACGTGCCCCACCGACACGCTCCCGACGCCCCCGAGGGCTCCCTGCCCGCACCCGCTGCTGCCCTGGGCCCCGAGCCAGGCGGGGGGGGACGGGGGACAACAGCAGCACCCAAGGCACACTGCGGCGTGACATTCGATGCGCTCCTAACAACCAGGTGTTTCTCAGTTTGATCTTCTAGCAGGGAGGCGCTGGCCCAGCTTTAGCTTAGCACAGCATTTCGTGGGTTTCTGCCCTGGGTGGGTGCAGTCCCCGTTGCCTGCTCGTCCCCGAAGAGTGAAGAAATATAAGCAGCTAGCTAACAAAGGCAGGCAGGCAGCCCCAGGTGAGCGGTGCGGGTCGCAGGACAGCGTCCCCCTTCACTCGTCACGTCTGCGCGTGTCAAACCTCCCTCTTCCTGTGCAGCTGAGCTCTGTTCCCAGAATAAAACAAAACAAAACCCCACCCCAGCAGCAGAGCTGTCAGACAGGCTCGTCTCATTTACTGTGTCTTGAGCACAAATTTGCTAAGGAGAGGAAAGCACCGGCCGCAGGTGAATAATTTCCTCTTTCGGGTTCCTCACTCGGTCTCGCCTTGTGCAGCCTTTGTTTACCCGCACGGCTGCTCCTCCATCACATCACTCAACGCGTCTTAAGCGCTCCCTGTTCTCCCTGCTCCCCAGCATCCTGACAATTTTGTATTTAAAACACTACTAATAGTAATCAAGACGTGTTATTGTTTCTCCTCCTGCAGGATCTCCTAAGGCTGCGAAGGTTTCAGACGTCTGACCGCAAGTCTGATAAATGCTTGCCTTCAGCGATGCACTTTCCTGTACCACCTTTGAAATATGTATGCACATGTTATGCAGCGTGGACGCATATCAATGCCATATCTACCTTTGCATATTAAATCATCGCCACATCTTCTCTGGCAGTAAAATATGCAGAGCATATGCTAAAGACAGCATCTTCCCTGCCTAACCGGAGCAGCCCTCCCCCTGCGCACTCTCCCCCAGCACGGGCTCCCGATCCCAGGTATTTCAGCCCCTGTCCTTTGTTCTTCTCCTAGGAGAGGTATTTATTTTTTTCCTCCCCCCATGTTGCTTTCACGGTTTTAAGGACTTTATGTTACTACCTGCTAACAAATATATTATAGCTAGAGCTGTACCCTAACTTCTCCTCTCCCCCATCAGAGGGGAGACAAATGAGAGAGACTATGGGAACGGTACCCGAAATAACGAGCCGGCAGGAGCATGGGATTGCCTTCCCCGTATTTACCCTCTCTCATTACACAAACCTGCGGAGGCAATCAGGGATTTCAGAGGACCCTGAAGCCCTGCCATTACTGCTGTCCCATCTCATATTTTTACACCTGAACAGTCAAACCTGGCTGACATAACATTTGAGTCACAAAAAAGAGAATGAGATATTTCTGATGGAGAGTGGGAATATTCGCTTTGATGATCACCAGGATAAAAGCCAGAACTAAGATTAATCTGTTTGGGGCCATAAGGTGCTGGGGTTAGGCAGAAACCTCTTATTATCGAGATCTGCTCCTTACAAGGAGCCTTGGTCCTGCTCTTGGCAGCTGCAGATTTGTGCTACGTGGAGACCCCAGAGCCTCACCCAGTATGGGGCTTCCCATTTTGCTTGCTTAATAGAAATGTTAAAATTTACAACTGGGCCACTCAAATTCACGTGCAAAACATGTGCCCGCCTCCCGTTTGGAGTAACAGAGGTGGTTTGCCCAAAATAATCCCTTGGGCATCTAAATACTGATACGTGGGGGTGGCAGACCTGGAAGCAGGAACTGTGCACGCGCCGTGGAAGCACGTGGGGCCTGAGATGCCTGCTCTGATATTACAGATGTGGTAAAGCAAATTATTATTATCAGCATTATTACTAATATTATAATGTATTATATATAGCAAGTTATAATAATGTTAATCACATTATTAATAATAATATCATCCCAACCCCCCAAACCCCCGATTCGTCCCGTTCATGTCCTGCCAGTCCCCAGGGACAGACGGCCAGCTCTCGTGTCTCTGTTCGCACCAGAGCTCTCCCGGGTGGTGGAGCAGCAGCAGAGAGGAGAGACTGGCTGCATCGCACAGACCCATCTCTGCAAAGCCTCCTTTACTTCCCGCTCGTGGCAAACTAGGCCAAGGTTTCGTGTTCTCTTGTCACATCGGCAATGCTTTGCCATCACGGAGCCGAGCTGGCTAATTATCATCCCTCGTGCTTTCTCATCTGCTAATTCTTCTCTCCTACCTGTAGGCTTCTGTGTTTCTCAGGCATTTCTCTTCCAGACTAACTTGCTCTCCCCTCCTCCCCCCACCTTTCACTCACCCTAATTTTGCAGATTTCAGAAAAGAAGTGAGAAAAGCTGTCACTATTAAAGGGAGCTTTAATAGAGCAAGAGAACAGCACGAGCCCTTTTGTTTCTCCACGAGATGTCAAAAGCAGCAGGATTAGCAAGAAGCATTTTCTCCTCAGCTCCCAGGTGGCCGCTTTCTGCTGCAGGTATCGCCCCGCTCACCTTTCCCCGCTCCCCAGCCAAAGCCCCCGAGGGCCCCTGGGCCACCCCCGTGGGGATGTCCCAAACCCGCTCCATGGCCCCCGCGCTGGGAGGAGAGGCGAGGCGTGCGGGCGTTGTGCTCGGTGCTCCCGCCTCTCGTCCCCGTCACGCAGCGCAGCACTGGGGTGGTGACCTGTGCAAGGCAGCAGCCTCCAGACCGGCTGCTGGATCAGCCCCCGTCCTCTGCTGCTAATATTCTCCCTGACTAAAAAGCAGGCTGTGATATATGGGCTGAGAGGGGCTGTTCGCTGTAAGAGCCTCTCCCTCCTGGCTGTCACCGCTGTAATTTTCCAGGAGCAGAGGGACCAGGCTGGTGACGTCGCTGGGCTCATTTCTACCCACAGCCGCCTTCTTTTCAATTACTGCCTGCCCCAGGTCAAAAAAAGCTTGACCCCCTTCACCCAGCGAGAACATGCTCGGCTTTGGCCTGTGGCAGATTAACAAATCCTTCAGCATCGATTAACAGCGTGGGGAGTGTGCTCCTGTACTTCTTCTCTAGAAACCAAAGAAGTACAGCACTCCCGTACTTCTCCTCTAGAAAGCAAAGTCCTGTTAAAGTCTTGCAAGAAGACAAGTAAAGCCCGGAAGGGCTCAAGCCTTAACCCCCCCAGTTCTCCGACGGCACCGTGTTTCTTACAACCACAGCAAGAAAAGCAGTACCTCTGCTATCCTCCTGGTGCATCGTTCTTCAGCGCTGGCACAAGCCCGGGCAGGCCAGCGCATCCTCACTGCTGCTCACCAAGCCAGGAGCACACGTGGTCCCAAGGCGACGTGTCCTGGTGGGTGACTCTGAGCCACCTCTCCCCAGTGGGAGATGGTGTCCCCGAGCCGTGGGGTCACTACCGCGCTCTTGGCAGATGACGGCAATGGCAAGCCGAGCCAAAGCAAGGAAAAATGCAATTAAGTACATTTTAAAGCCAAGGTGCGATGCCACCCTTTTGTTTGCCGGAACTGCAGCACAAGCGGCTCGTTGGGGTAGCGAGGCATGCTCGAGTGCAGCGATAACATACTGACAGCTAACTTTTGGCCCCAAGAAGGACGGGGCAACAATGAACTAAACCCATGCTGCTGGCAAAGAGCTTCAGAAAACCAAGTCTAGGGACAAGCAGAGATGAGAAACAGACACTTCACAGCACTGCTCCTACAAATTTTAGGAAGGAGATGGGCCAACTGCATACATCTGTGTCTCCTTACAGGGGAATAAATTAACAATAGTAATAGAAGAAAACACAAGTAGTTGAAAATGGAAAGTCTATGCCAGCGTGACCGGTGATCTTCACCTCCCGTGACACCACGAGGACAGCCTCCACGCAGAGGGCCGTCCCTCGGCGCAGGCTCTGCCGTGAGAGCGGCGGTTTCACTTCCCAGAGCAGCATCCGCACAGCCAGGATCGACTCCGCTGCAGCAGCATCTCACGAGCCATGGCATGCGAAGATGCCACGTGCAAACCCACGGTGGGCTCCATCCCTCTCCTGCCTGTTGCTGTAGCTCTCTGCAGCAGGGTCCGCATCCGCCTGCCCTCTGCTCCCCAGCTGTCCTACAAGGTCTGCGCATCTGATTTTTGCCCATTTAATGGGGAGGGGGATTTTTCATTAGCACTTGTGTTCCTCTCCATCTTTCAGGATGAATCATTGCTGTTTTAAGCACACAGCAAAGATTTATGCAGTAATAGATGTGGGGAATAGCTGTGGCACCGGGGGCTCAGAACAATAATACATAATTCAGAAATTAATACAGGGTAGCAAAGACAATGGGATTTGAAATGAACGTTATCGGCCAAAGCATAAGGAAAACTCCACAGGCTCATCATGTGCAGATGCTTCCACTATCCACACACCCAATTATAACTTTAGCTCTTACAAAGGGAACTGACTTAAACCATTAAATCTTTATTATTTTTTCCCTGTGGTGGGAGGGGGAGTGGGAGTGCAGATTCCTTAAAGATAGAGAGTTTAAATTAAGCTTTAAAACTGTGACTGAGCAAGATTTAATACTGACAATTAGCCTGGACAAACAGTTAATCGTCCTGCAGGCATAATTTATATATTCTCTGTGCAACAGGGAGAGAATGTCAGCACATCGCACTGCAAATTAGTGCAATAAAAGAATCTCATAACCTCTAACAGCTCGACTGTCTGACAAAGAGAGATCATTCCTCCGCTCCCCATGCTGTTGCCTAGCCACACTCCCATCATCCTGGGCTGCTGCTCTCGCCTATTAGACTTTATTTCCCAGCCGTGCCCTGCTGCCCAGACCTTTCTGCCAGCCACACCACCGGCGGAGAGTTTTGCCAGATCCCCTGGGATGAGCCAGGTTGGAGGTTGAGTGAGAAAAACCTGAAAAAATAAACAAGCATTGCTACAGGAGGTGGTGGTAATTCAGGTCCTGAATTAGCAAAGCAATTAAACACAAGCCTAAGGGTAAGGATGGGTCTGAGTGGCAGCTTGGGGCTTGGCTGAGCAGGGCCAGACTAAGCCATGCTCAGTAGCCGAGTTCAGACATAGGCTTTGCAAGCTGGGCATTGGCAAGCTCAAACGTGAGCCGGGGTGGTGGTAAGGAGGCTTGTGTTCTTCCAAGTCGGGTATTTCAGGTAAAACATACACTCGAGGTCAATGAACAGCACATAAATAACCAGAATTTTTCTGACATTTATTTGAAGAACGTTGCCAGTGCTCACGTGTCTAGGCCAAATTCTGTGATGAGAAATAAAAATCCCCTATAATGATCTATCTGGATATTTTTATTTGGTAAGGACACATGGACTGGAGCGCTTTTTAGCAGACTATTGCTGTATCTCATTTATTATTTTCTCATCCTAAATCTCCTCTAGAGAAAGTTAGATATACACTAATTTCCCCTGTAGGTCCAACGGCTATCGCTACAACCCATATGTCATATGACAACAGAAAGAAAGTAGGAAATCATAATGAAGAAGAAAAGCAAAAAAAAAAAAACCCCAAACCTTTAAGAATATAGTCCATACCCAATATTGTTATTTCAAGAGTATTATTTCAGTGGAGGCTTTCATAATGACTTACTGACCTAAGCTATTAAACACCATCACTGTGTCTGCAGTGGAACAGATGAAGTACTCCAGAAATAGCTACAATTCAGTGATACGTTATATTACACACTCTGCAAATTTGTTGAGGAACTTTTATAAGAGGGCTATAGAAAATTAAATTAATTATTAATGAAAATCAGCAATATCTTTTCCCTCATCTCCTACTAATACCATACAGGTGGCCTGCGCTGCTCTTTTCTTCTATACAAAATTCTTTTCCCTGCTAAAATGCGTTGCCTTTCTGTGCTAAAGGAGCCTGTGGGAGGCTGCTATATGCAAAGAATTTGTTTTAAGAAAGGCAAAATGTTAGATCCCTCAAAATTAGTTACTAACCAGTGGGAGACACTGAGATATTGGCAAAAAAAATTTCGTCTTATTCAAGTATATCCTTATTTCCTGTGAAATTAAATTTGCATTTCTTTTGGGGTAGGAGAGAAAGGAAGCAGGGAATTAAAGTCCAGAGAAAGCTAGCGCAGGGATAAAATATAAAACTCTACTGGGACTTCCAGCTCTTAGGCACAGCAGGAAACTCAATACAGATTTACTTAAAATAGGTTAACAAGGCAGTTTGCCATCATCTTCTTTTAGCGCTAGAGGACTCTGCTTTCGAAGGACACAATTAGAGGAAAGAAGGAAGAATCAGGACTCGGCAGCGCATTTCCAGTGCCAGCACTCCCTTCCGCGGCACTCGTAGCAAATAATGTCTTTCTGCTTCATTTCAGCTATCGAGAACATGGAGATAACGGACCAAGTGGGGCCAACCGGCACAGGCTTGTGCTCCACACTTACCGAAGGTCTGGTCCAATATCTACCTGCCTCCTAAAGACCTGAGGATGCTTATATGGGAACCACCTGATCCGCTCCCAGAAAATGCAAATACAAACACCACAGCCTTCAAATCCAGTCCAGTCTCACATCCCTCTGAGTGTGAATATATTCACCAACACTGAGCAGCTAAAAAACCAGCATCACCAGCTAAACACCCATGTCCTCCCAGAGAAAGCTTTCAGAGATGCAAATGGGCCAGACTAATTGCCTGGCATCGGGATGCATTAGAAGAAGCCACAAACGCGCTGGCTTCCTGAAGATTTATGCCCCAGGACACGCTATTCTGCGCAAGACAGTGTGTTTGCATAAAATGCTGAAAACACAACAGGTTTCCAATGCCATTTCTCTAAAGATAGCAATAGCTCGCTCCAAAGTACAGACACGCAAACCTAAATGCGCGCGCATACGCGTGTCAGCTCAGCTGTGTGTCTGGATTAAAAACATGCCGAAATGCATTTTTTAATATGGAATTTAAACGAAGCTTAGGTGCAGAAAAAAAGCAAACACACAGAACACTTCTTGAGCGGTTATTACTATTTCTTAGTGTGATCGTGGTTTTTTTTTTTTTAATGCAACCAAAATCCTGGTATTGCTGTAAGCTCAACCCAAGACACTTACGTTAAGCCTCTGTGCTGAGAACTTGTTGATACCAATGTGAAAAAAAGGCATTTTATTTGCATTTCTTCAAATCTTTGACTTCCCAGCAAATGAAAACACCAAATATTTCCCCAGCTCAGCCACCAGCCTCTCCAGTATCACGGCCTTCTCCATGGGCAGGGCAGACTTAATCCTAGAGCTGTTCTGCAGGGGCAGGCAGAGCCCTGCATGGCAACCTTGGCTACAGCACTGCCTTCCCCTTGCCCCTGCCCGGGCATGCTGAGGAAGGAAAGAAGTCCCCCAAACAGCCCCGATATCTTGCAATAAGGAGAATACAGAAGGAGCTGGAGTCATCCAGTGTCTCTACTGCTGAAGCATGGGAGGGAGCAGTTGAGCTGGTGGACGTCGATGCAACGAGAGCAATTCCCCCAGCCCCGGTGCTGTCATCCCATTTAATCCATGTGGACTATCCCTGTCCCTAGGCAGTAGGGCTTGGGCTACCGGGCCACAGGGCAAATTGCAAGAGCAAATGCTGATGAGGATGAGGGTGCTGACAGAGCTCGTACAAGGATGCAGCTTGTCTAACGCCTGCCCAGTGGAGATGTCCACTTGTTGCCAAGGGCAAACCTGCCGCTTTCACGCAGAGCTAGTACAGCATGACCAAGTCCAAGACATTACGGAAAAGTTTCCTAACCCGTGGTTCACGGACTACTGGTTATCCATAAAATCATGGCAAACAGCCCGTACAACCATACCGCATCCATTTGATAAGAAGGCTAGATGGGGCACTGTGAGAAATGCAGAGCCCCCAGGCCATGGTGCATTATGGATTTGTTTGCTCAAGGCACAGGCAGCGAGCACGGCCGACGGCTGCCTGCGTGTCCCACTGGTTGAGCTGAGGTCAGGAACCGATCCGGGGAAATGCCAGAGCTAAAGCCCACGCAGCCGGGTTCGTAACAGCCTTGGGTTCAGAGCGCGATGCGCAGCATAACCTCATCTGTGGGATCGCAGCATCCTTTTTGCTAAAAATAAACAGTTCTGGTATGTCAAGAAAACTCTACAACCCAACACGAACAAGCAACTCTGCAGCCTCTGAGACACGGGCGCTGGAGATCAGCTCTGCTGTACCCCACAAGCTCCTCGCATTGCAGACTGCCTCCAGGCTTACAGGACAAGCAAAAACAGGGAGTTTTTCTAAGGAAAACAATCACTGAAAAATATTACTGACAAATTTCCCATGAAAATATGGCATTTTGTAAAGCATTCTGTTCAAGAACAGCCCAAAACATCAATGCGACATGTATCTCATTCTCTTATTTATGATAATTGTGCATTAGCTTGTCTATTGTGACTAGGGTTAACCTACCAAAATAGTAGGTGAAATGCTACCTTTTAATTTACTATTTTTTAAAGTAATGCCACCTACTAAATACTGATCAAACCAACTTATTGTCTTCTGTAAAGGATAATTCCTTCTGTAACAGACATCTGCCAGTTTGACATGTCATGAAATCAAATAGACATGGAAGATATATAATAAAAGCTTAAGGCAATCAAAATGAATATTCATAATTCCAAAATTTAATTTTCAAATTTGAAACAAATTTCTCAGAATTGAAGACTTCAGAGGAATTTGGGGGAAAAAAAAAAGTTTTCCATGAATAAATAAATGAATGAATAGAGCTACATTTGGAAATAACTCCATTTCTGGTGAGACAGAAAGTCATAGCTTCAGCAAGAATAAAGTGAAGTCTTGGAAGTTAGCTGAGTTTTACTTTGTCACCGTGAAAGACAAACTTTTTTCACAGCAGTTTTGAAACAGCCGACTGTCACTTCTGGCAAAGACCAAGGCTAGCATCACATAGTTAAGAGTACTTGATTATCACCTGCCAACAAGCGAATTGAAGGCCTGGCGAGGACGGACTCCTACCAGGATGGCTGCAGTGTTGCTAATTAAGTCCAGAAGCACAGCCTGGATGTGCAAAGTGGCTTGCGCAGAGGAAGTGTCTTTCGCACCTAGTCACTGCGCGTTATAAATTTGTTCCAACAAAATTATCCCTTAATCATCCGTTCTGTTGAACAAGGTTTCACATTAGTCATCCCCAAAATAGAAGTCAGTGAATGGTCTTTATCCACTTAACGAGGGTGGTAATCACTTTATTCCAATGGGTACACTCTGTAGCCCACATACACACTTTATAATACTAAAAGGATCCTTCTCACAGTTCTAACTTCCAGCGTTGGTTTAATGAGCTCCAGAAAAGGCAAATCACTTTTTAGAAAGACTGGGCTGTTTTAGCCACCTTTCCTTTTCTTACTGTTTATTGCAAGTCTCTGCAAGCTTAAAATCAAAATCTACTGTACACGCACACTTCCCGTTCTTGGTACCTGCTGTTGGTTTATTGTTAAGTATTTCACACAACCCTCCGGTCCCAAACTGCGACACCAAAGAGCAGGCGGACCTCAGGAGAAGGCTGAGCTCCCCTTCATGTTCTGCTACCATCAATTTCTTCATCAGTGAATCAAATATATTCTGAAAGGTTTTTGTTTGGCTGTGACACAGCATTTGGACCCGTTTGAGGGCAGGTTTTTTATTTTGCTCACAAGACTATTGATCTTGCAGGGGGTACGGAGGGATGCGAGTATACACAGATTAATGACATGGAATTTGCAAGGAGATATAACAGAGGAGGGGGAGATAGGTCGCATTTTTAGGCTTACTAACATTAAAGGTGCCCCTTTAAGGAGATAGTGCTAATGAGCCAGCAAATTATTGCGATGGAGTCAAAACTAGCCGCCTGGTTCTGCAGATCCGGAGAACCAATCTGGAGGTGCCCAAGTGGAAAATGATGTGGTTTGTGGAGGTCAGTATTTCAGGTCCGTGTTTGTGAGCGCTGCCTGCAACTGCTGGGACTGCCCACAGATATATCACAGCTGAAGTCACTCACAGCAAGCGGGTGAGACCTCTGCAAAGATTTCGGAGCAGCTGCAATTGCAAGGAAAGAGGCTGGGAAGGGCAGTGAAGTTTGTACAGGGCTCTGTCGGCACGGCAGGGTCATTCCAGCAAACGTTAACCTGCCCAGGTTCAAGGTGGAGTGGACATCATCCACTCTGAAAGGTTGTTACCCCCGCAGGTAAACCAGCAGATAAGCAGGGAGAGGGGAAAATGAGATCTCGTGAGAAGGGGCTTTTTCTCAATGAGCATCTCTAAGGGGAGAACTGGGAACGGAGCTTCCTGCTAAAATAAAGGCACTGGAGGCAGTGTTGCTTTGCAAGCTCCTGTCTGATTTGCTTCTCATTAGAGCACATACGTCTCAATGTTTTTACTCATTAGTGTTTTACACCCCTCTGAAAAGCCATATTTTGCATTCACTGTCTCAGTATTTAGTCTCTTACATTTTCCAGCCTGAGTTTTCTGCCTGTTTCTCCTCTTGTTAATGCTCTTATCTATTTTCCCACCTGCCCTGGTTTATGAAGCACCTCTGAATCTAGCAAAACCTGCCAGGAGGGTGGCAGGCAGAAGCAAGACAGTGGTTAACAACAAGGCAACCCAATGAATGGCACAGGGAAGGAAATTATTTATTTCATCTCAGCTGCAGGATCAATGCCTGCAAGTTGAGACCTTCTGCGATGGGGACAGGAGCAGTTCTCCAGGGTCCACCATGAGCTCCCCAACACATACTTCAGAGGTACCTGAGAAAGAGAGGAGCAAGGAGAAACTCCTCCTTTCCCAAGCACAGGAGACCACTGAATATTTGCATTACTTCTCATAACAAGATAGGGGGGAAAGTTACAATGGAAATTGAGATACAATTAATTACCTGTTAACTGAAAATGAAAGACCTTCTGCTCCCAATATCTAACCTAGTTTAATTATAGGTGTCTGGAGCCAGGGAGACTGCGCGTTCACATGTGTGGTAGGAGGTGGTAATAGGCAGCTCGCTCCCCCCACTGTAATCCTGCCTCCAACCTCTCACTGTACCTGTTTCTGATATGTGCAATAAGCATGAAGAAGGGCTTTGGATTACAAAGAGAGACCTCCCCCCCACCTTGTAATTACCAAATTAACACATTCTAATGGGTGAAGTACTCCAGCAGCAGACTATGATTAATGCACAAGTCCAATTAGCTGCAGATTCTTTCCCTCTAATTTTAGCCCACTTAAATAGCATGAGACAATCTGTAATGTCTCTGGGGTGAACCTCCCCTCTACACAAGCTCCCTCCTCTGCCATTTAATGAAATCTCTGGTGCTTAATGCGAGAGGCAGCTCAACTCTGCCACTCTGCTGGAAACCTTGTTCTGGCGCAGCAATGGCAGCGCTGAAGCACAGGCAGGGGAAAGCTATCTCCATTAAAGACAAAAAGAATACCTCACTTCAAAAACATCAGCTGATAGCAGCTTATCTGCAACCTGAGTATTTCTGAAAATGACTACTCAGTCACAAGGATTTCCAGTCTGGCCCTAGTATTTAAACACAAGTCCATTACTCTAACAGCTCCATAGCTATACCAGTCGCTAAAGCACTCATTTCTTTAACAAAAATACTTGGTTTCTTTTACCTTGAAAGAAAAGCAGGACAAATTCCTCAGAAACGCCCTTTGTTGAGCCCTGTTTTCAGTGTAAGAGGGGTTTCCAATTGACCCCATGGTGATTTCACTGGTTCAATACTGAACGAACCCAGAGACCGAGGAAGAGAAGGCAAAACAACAACAAGCTCAAAGTATTGAGAGTGGCCTGACTCGGCCTAGGAAGGAAAAGGAAAAATGGTCCTTTCTGCAGAAGCTGGAGAAAAGCTCAACCCAACGCTGGACGACAAAACAACCTTTTATTAGGAGCATTGGCCTAACGGGGAAGCCTTAGGAAGGTGGGACACTGGCGTACCCCCACAGCTGGCATCTGAAAACAGCCCTCCGCAAGAGCACAGCCCTCTGAGGAGCATCCACGGGAACCCTGGGCAGAAGGCAGCATATGCTCCTGGGGAACAGTCCGAGGGGCTGCTTGGAAAGGATCCCGTGGCTCCCTCATCCAGCCAGGGAAGTGCAAATGTCAGCTGCTGCTAAGAAGCTGTCAAACTGCTAAAGGTACATTCACCTCCAAACCAGATCCCTGGCACTGCAGGAAAAAGAGGAAGAAAAGGTTGCAAGAAGCCAAGTGGTGCAACTTCTTCTCTAGCAGAGTACCAAGGACCAAGAGAGCAAAAGGACAGGCTCAGATGAACCTCTTTCTGGACACAGACCCTCTAGCAAGCGGTATTTGCTATTACAGTAAAGCCCCGGCACTACGCATCTCCTACAGCGTACACCTGCCGTCTCCTCCTTCCCTTCGGCGTCCCCTCGGACAGCCCAGCATTGAAGTGACACCTCATCCCGCAGCAGCAATGGGGCTCTCGGTCCTGGTGCTGGGACAAGAGACAGGTTTTACAGGTCCCACCTGGGCAGGTTCAGCTGTACCGACCCAGCAAAGCTGATGCAGCAATGCTTCATGGAGACTGAGCCGAGTACGACTCCCACAAGCACCCTGACTTGTTGCCTTCCTATTGCTACTCATGATAATTAACAAGACAGAAACCATCACTATCCAGGCTGTGATAGCTGGCTCACAGCTGTGAAACCCCCTTCTCTTGATGTTCAAGCTACCTTGGATTCCACTGCTGTGAGGACAGACTAGAAGATGCCTCTCACCCCTAGACTTTCCAGCACAACCCAGCCTCTCCCAGCAGAAAGTACGCTACGACAAGCTGCAGGCACGCTGTTAATCCATGCAGGCACTCGACACCGGGTTGACTGCCAGCTCGCGCAGGCAGTACCGTACAGGGCTTAGGGGTGAACTGGCTGCTTCTCCTAAGCCATTATGTGACAAAGCAGGTCTCCGATGCCTGGGGAAGGCCGGTACCTGTGTAATGAGCAATGGCACAAAGTTTCAGAGCTATTTGCAATATCCTCCCAGCTTCTCACATTCAGGAATTTCACTCTCCCAACATATATACCTTGCCAGGTTATGAATGCCAAAGCGAAAAAGTTTCTAAAAGGACAACAGCCCTATGAACGACTGCACGTCACTGTTTGGGGTTTTTTGCACAAAGTTCTCCAACGGCAAAGCTTGAGTGGGAAACAACAACAAAAAATTCCTACCAACTCTGGTGGGCACTCAGACACGCGCAGTGCCTCTGACCTGGGGGATCCACAACATTTGAAGCTGGTTTATGAACTTCACCCCCACTGTTAGGGAAAGGAGGACAGCATTTCTGCAGAAGGAAAATGAGAGCACGGGCTGGTGACATGTGACAAGGTCACACAGCAAGTCTGTGGCAGAGAATAGTTCCCCCAGTTGCAGTGCTGCTGCCCTCTCCACCCAGCTTAGGACAAAAGTCTCTTGGCCACCATGAACAGACGCATCAGTGTCTCCTGCATCAACCTTTTTATTTTTTTTTTTTAGACATAACCTCATATTTTTATTAATAAAATTCGCTAAAGTAGCAGCAGCAGGTTCTTTACCAAGCCACTCCCAGCACTGCCCTTTTTTGCCATTGCTTGCTTTTTATAAGGTGTAAAGAAATCTAGTAAAGCTTTCTAAGCAGATGATGTTGTGTACAAAATATTAATGCTGCTTATCCCTAAATTGATATTTCTTTGAAGACTTCTAATAAAGCCCAGTTCCTCCAGAGCCTTAACCATGACAAACGTCAATAAATGTTATGAGTCCCTGAGGCTGAATTTTAAAGGAGCATTAAAGATTAAAGAATGCACAGGTCAATTACTGAAACAAGCAAATGACTTTAGGAGTAATTACATATAATTTTGCCTTGTTTATTTTGCATTAGTTATAAGTGTCCATAATCCTGTGTCCCCCCCCAGGGTCTCTTATGGTTTGGGTTGAAAAATTCCTTCATCTCTCATTTTATTTTAAGTGCAGTTGCTAGGGCCAAAAAGCGGCTTTAAAAACAGTCTTCTGGTGCCATATATACATACGCATACACACATACCTATACACACACCCCCTCGCTGGTATCTCATCTATCCAGCATGTGTGTGCCTGCCCGTCCAAAGCCCTCTGGAGCTGCGTCCCCATATCCCTATTGGCACAGCCCGTTTAGCTACAGTAGGGCAAAGGCTTCTCCATTTCAGTACCTGCACAAATGGCTAAAGCTACTCAGTGGCATTTTAAAGTCTGTATTATTCATACATGAAGCGCTGGTACCTCCAGGTAAAAGCGGGGTGATGAGGCAGAGCCAAGAGCCTGAGCTGCTCTTCCACCCCTGGGCACCTCAGCTCCTCTGCCACCGCCTGGCTCTGCGTGCACACCTCACACCGCGCCGGTTTAGCATTAGCCTGAGTTATAATGCACTGAGACCCCATGGCTCACGAGGAAAACCTTCACCTGCCCATGCTAGAGGTTGCCATCATGTCCATTAATACTTGCCCAGGTACTAACCGTTGGCCAAACCAAGCAAGCCCAACACCAGAGCCGGTGGCACGGCAGGACTGGCCCCGTGAAGGCACAGTGCTGGAGGGGGAGGCACTTGGGGAAGGGCCCAGCGGGAGAGGAGAAGTGCTGGCGCAGGGCTTTCACCCACTTTTCATTTCTTTTGTGTTCTCAGATCGCGCTAGATTAGCAGACTATTTACATAGCCCTTATGAAGTACATTTGATGTTCAGGGCAGACTCAGCATCTCTCATGTGGCTGTTCTGCCTCTAATGTCATTTTATAGTGTGCCTGCTTATAACAAGGGTAATAAAATAAATTTGGAGGGAGGGGAGGTTGAGGAACACATTATGCAGGAATCTGGACCTCTCTGCATCCAGAAGGAAGAGGAAGCTCAGTAATGGACATGTCATAATCTTTCTGTGCCAGTTAATACACGTCCAGCGTTACACTGATGTTTTATTGCACTCCACACATTTAGGAGAAGCCCATTTCTTTTAAGTGATTTTGATAAGCTGATTGATGCAGTCCCTGTTTTTCTCATATGTGTGTGTTTGTAAGAACCCGTCTGCCTGATGCCATGGGCTTCTATCTAATAAAGGACCTATAATGTACTTATTTTCCTCGACCATGACTTTCTTCCACTTTCCCCTGCAATTTACTACTTTAGAGAAATTTAATCTGCTGCTGAAATTCACTGTATTATTAATGGAGAGTCAGTGCACAGCCGCACTGTAATTAAACTATGCACCAAGAAAAAAAAAATCTCAACCCACCCAGTGTTCAAATAGCATCAAGGGTTTCACTGAAACTATTTGGAGCCAAGAAATGTAAAGCCAGGCAGAATAGCTTTCTCGGTTACTGAGCTGTTTGCTGGTTATTGCATAGCCGAGATGGTATGCAGATTTCCAACCTTCACAGCTTCCAGGGGATTAAATAAGACTCCCTCATTGCAGGTGTCACAGATGCAAATTATGGGCTGAAAGAGGGACAGGCTCCCTCCTTTTGATTAACGAAACACCTCAGCCCTTGGCACATCATAAGTTTTGGAAAATGCTGCCACGGGAGGCTGTGGAGGCCAGAAGAATAATATAAATGGGCAAATTCACACTGTAGGAATTCACTGGTGGCTTGGGTGATCCTGATGCAACCCCTGCTGTAGGAATCTCTTAAGCTGCCGGCAGAGCAGACAAGGGCAGGAGCACTCTGCTTTGCTGGGACCAGCACCTCCGGACACAGGGCACGTACAGATGGCTGCAGTGACCTCCAGAATCACTCTTCCAGGCTTGCTCTTAGCCTGAGGCCAGGAATAATACTCATTGCCTCTGTCCAGAGATGCTGAGGCTCAAGAGTTCAACCCACCATAACACCCAGGCACAAAACACCCCTTTAGCAGGCAAAGACGGACTGCCCCTTGGACTCCAGCCTAACACACAGAAGGACTTCACCCGTATCTCAGGTTCCTGTGCAGCACAGGGCAATCCTGAAATAAAGCGATGCCAAACTGCACAAGACCAGGGAACCTGCGAGTGGCTCATCTAAGCTCATTCAGATCTCAGCAAATTCAAGCCCTGCGATAAAGCTGTCCGGCCGGCTGGTCCGGTGCGTCGAGGGTGTGACACAGAGACAGCTGATCTGTGTGACAGTGGGTGTGCTGGCGGGTGCATAGTGCCAGCTCACAAATCACAGCCACCAGGAGCAGAAGAGGGTTGACTTTTGGTCTTGACACATTAGCTGCTGCCAGGGAAAAAAAGGCAGGAGATGACATATTTTCACTGGGACTGTGATGGTATTCAGAAGCCGCAGAAGATCACCAGGCCACTATTTGAAGCCCTCTCACTTTAAAGCAGTCAGAGAAAACAGGGCTACCGATTTTTTTTTTTTTTTTTTTGGGGGGGGGGGGGGGGTGGTGGAGGGAGGCGTCTGTTCTCATTTGTCAAACCTCCATAGCAGGATTAAGCTATAAAGAGAATATTTGGCATGAGACAGGCAGAGGCAAGAGAGGTAGGGACAGCATTTCTTGGGAAGAATGGGAACGGCATGGAATGCAGAGGGAAAACAATGCAATGTTATCTCTGCTCCTTTCATTGGGACTCTGCTGGTTTTTTCTCTTGGCCGCCGCACTCCCGCGTAGCACACCTGTGAAAACACCAGCTGGGCAGCCAAGAGCACATATCTGCAATGAATGCGCTGGTGGGAAGGACTGACCAAGAACGAACAAAAGAAAGGAGGAGAGAAAGAAATGCTAGTAATTGCTTTTACGCCAGAGCTCCAAAGTGCCGACAAACATGCCAGTGTTGTAAACCTGCAGAACACTTGAAATTCCGAGAAAAAAAGTTCCTCTCCTGCCTCATTTTATACAACTTGCTAAGCCATTTACATGCAATGTAAACCAAAAGTTGGAAGAGTAAAAATATAGGGTTTTGAATAAAACTAGACTCAACTTATCAGCAAAAGAGCCACTGACACATTACTTTCAGGAGCACGTACACACTCACGAATACTCAGAGCACCTCAAAACTAAGTTAAAAATATGACACAAAGCTCAAGCATGCTTGGGCAGGACAAAATCTCCACTGATTTCAGCTGTTCGGTGCTAGTATTTCTCTGTAGGCTTTGCAACATACATTAGTTTTAAGCTATAAAAAGCTGCAATTACAAGTGGGTTTCTTAAAGGAGAATAAGAGGCACATCCCTAGCAGAAGGGTCACCCCTCTCTTGGCAAGGCTCAGGGCTCTGCTGTACGATGTGAACAGACAGGAGTTTTTCAGAGACACTGAACACCACAGTATTCTGCCTTTTTTTTTTTTTTTTTTTTTAATGGATAGCGCAAAGATTTCCACCTACCCGCCCCCAAGTCTCCTGAAAGGTAGTTGAACCGTTTTGCCCAAGACTAAAACAAACCTGTACATCTGATAAGAGCTGAAGTAGAGCCTGTACGACTGCAGCCCAAGATTTTATACTCAAAACAGGGAGCTGTTAGACAACCTTAATGATAACTTGTTCTTACCAGACCTGCCCACAACACGCTGGTATACGCAGAGTGCAGATACTAAGGACAAGGTATTTTGCAGGTATTTTTTTTTAGCAGAAAGCTCACCAGTGTGGTCTCCTTGAAAATATGGATCTAGGCGATGGCAGTGGACATGCAGAGAGGAGCAACACAAGAAATAACTCAAAATCTGAAAGAGTCTCCGCATGCCTTCCAGAAAGATTTTCAATTCCCTATCTGCAAGTAGGTGAAAGCTGAAAGGGGAAATATATATACATATAAAAAAAAATTTAAAAATCCTCATTTGTCTCACCTAGGGTTGAAAAGAGAAGGAAATTTCATGACTAAAAGCAGCTGCTTGACTTTACGGTCCAGCTTCCTATTGGTATTTATTTGCCAGGGTCTAGTCCCTACGCTTCCTTCACTCATTGGGAAGACTTTGTACAGTGTATTTGTGAAGGATGATTGACTACAGGGAGTCTTTGTTGTACTATCTGCTGTAATTATTTTAATTCAAACACATTCCCTTATAGGACTGACATCATAAACGCTGTTTTCTATAACAAATAGCTGTCAAGGCTGTCAAGCAGATCTGCTTACTGTTTTATATCATTACGATATTTAATTTCAACTCTGCGTTCTTTGTCAAATGTTCTCAAGATTTCCTTTCCCTGGTAGCAGATCAGACAGACGCCTTCAGTTTCAAACAGATCATTCTTTAGGGTGAGGTCAGAAAAAAAGACAGAGGAAATTTCCAGTAAGATACTCACGTCCCAATGGGAACTCATGGCCAGTCTTAACTTTCCTACAGTGCATTACTGTACATATGGGTGTTATTAACGGCCAAGCTGGTTGGGGTTTATGACATGCTCAGACTCAAACCTTCTCAGTAATAAGATCACAGAGAAGCCTTTCTATTATCAGGCTTTAAACAGGACCAGGAGCTGATAGAAACAGGCAGCACTTAATTCCCAGCTTCTGCCTGTATTTCTCATTTATCTGCCTTCCAGCCTTCCTTGTTAAACGAAAAGCCGTGGTTCAAAAATAAACAATTCGTAGTCCTCAAAGGAGAAAGGCTGCGGCGTGGTCCAGAGCCACAACCATGCAACTGAATTACGGGAGCACTTGGAGGCTTTGCATTAGAACACAGCATGTTTTGCTTAGCAAAAGGCAAGTGTCCGTGTCTGGTGCTCTCGTTAGCTGCTCTGCCCTGACCTGCAAACTCCCCTGGCCAACACCTGCTCTATTTGAGCCACCTCTGAGTTTGTTGCTGCGATGCAAGGAATTCTCCTCTGCTCGTTGCTGATATCTCAAACAACCTGATGAGAAGCGGTACCAAGAGCCCCAAATACTGTATTTTTATCATGGTGCCTTGAAATGCAAATCATTTGGCAAAAATCAAAGCAGGGAGCTGCTCCGTTTCAGGAGAGTTTTGGAACTACGTGCCTCTCCCACACGTAGCTTTTGGCAACAACAAGCGTCGCTGATCCCTCTCCGTTTATTTGAAAGGGAAAGCGCACAGAGCGTTTTACCCTGCCCGTCCACGGGTGGACAGGAGATGCCGAACGGAAATGCAATGAGCGCAAACCTAATCTGACCTCTCCGTCACTGCAGACAGACACACTAAACCCATTTGCTGTGGGCTGGTGGGTGACATGGGAAACTGGTGTTAGATTTTGCATGGGCTGCCAAGTCATTTTCATGGGCTCCCGGAAAACATGCCTGATAGGAGGTTTCCAAAAACCACCTTGGCATCTCATTGCCCTTTACATGTGCAGGTCCATACAGAAGCAGTCACAAATGTCTGTCCATCTGCTCCTATCTTTTCAGAACGAGAGAAGAATAAAGTAGCAGAGAGTTCCTGGTGCGCAGGACCAGCCCAGAGGGAAGCAAGATGCCTGAAGAGAGGGTGTTTCAGAGGGGGCTGAGCACAGCCCACCCGGCCCACAGCAGGCTGCAGAGACACCAGAGACCTCAAGACTTTCCCAGCTGCTCTCAGCCCCGCCGGGAAAGGTCCCTACACGTCCAGAGGGCTCCCGGTTCTCCAAGGCAGAAGCCACCTTCACGCTAAATCTTCCTACAACGTCTGGTACAATGCAACCTTAATTCTAGGCTATTGACAGAAATCACAATTAATGAGAAGCGAGAGGCAGGCACGGAGGAACTGCTCTTTCCACAGCAGAATATGACTTTCCTACACAAACACCAGTGCACACATAGTCATAAACACAAAACAAACCCCCATCTCCCTCTGAAGGAATAAGCGTTAGCACAGCAAACGTTTCATTCGCTCAACTATTGAGCCTGTTAGGAGCCCTGCATGTGCTCTGCTATTTGGAGCTTATCGTTTAATTAAAAGTAACACACAGGTTTGGGGGACCAAGCAATGAGGTACACCAAGCTGCTCTCCTTTCCCTCTCCTGCCTCTCTCTAGTCCTCCCTGCCTGCCATGGGTAGGTAGACAATACTGTAACCTTGCTTTCAGGCACAAAAGTGCTATAAACCATCAATAAATTTTACTGACTTTCCAGTGACCTTCACGAGGACTGGAAGAGTCACATTTCACACCAAAGATGGAGCTGTAAATATATTATCTGTGCAGTAAACACAGTGCCGACAGCAGCAACTCACTCATGTCCCGGGGACTGCTCTGTAAGCATTGCCGCTGTGCTGAGATGGAGATTTATCTGCTGCTTCAAGAAGAACCTGGGCACAAAGGCAGATCAGCTCACAGAAAGCTATCTTATTCCCAGCAGTTTCATGTCACCGGCAGCGGCTGCTGCCTCATTACAGAGCAATTCCCCGGCTCCATGAGAAAGGCAGGGAACAGGAGCCAGGCTGGCAGGAAAGCAGAGGTGCTAACTGCTCCTTCAGCAAGGCCCTGAGCCAGCAAAGCACTAAAACGCGTTGGGAGTTTGACAACATGAGATGTCCTCTGGCTGCTACAGAGTTTATGGCACCTGGGGTTTGTTCTTTTGCAGACTCTGGCGTCAATGTTTGGGGGGAGGGTTCCGAGATGATCATTAATTCATGTTTCCCCCAGCCATATAGATCTCTTAGAAATTCAAGAGTATTCATACCCAACCAAATTTCTCATTGTTGTAGGTAAGCACAAGCTGATCCGTTACCGACAGGGAAGCAGACTCTCCTTACCCTGCTTTGGAGGGTAACTGCATCCTGGATGTACAATACCTGCAGCCTACACTACTGCCATCCATCACCCAAATCGGCTCCCGGGCTTGTACAGGCGTGGGTCAGGGTGCTGCCGCACGGCACAGCCGCTATCTCAGCACCGTGTCCCCCCCGACACCCCACCAGCGCCGTGCCTGGGCTCTGGGTTTCCGGGGACGCCGTTTGATGTAGATCCCCTCTCCAGCGCCTGCAACGGAGAAATGGGGCCCCGTGGTCCTGAGCTCTTGCTGCCGGTGATGGCCCTCTGGGAGAAGGTGGCCAAGTTTCATTTAGACCTGAGGATGACAGCAGCTATAGCCACCCACCTGCAATGAACAGCCATTCAAAAGAGACCATCTTGTCTTACCAGGAATTTCCATTAAGGAAACAAAGAAACCTCTTTTCCGCTAAGCCCAAGGGCTGCGGAAAGCGAGGAGGAGGAGGGCAGTGAGCCCGTTACCAAGCGACTTCCTCTGCAAGGGTGAGGAGTGGCTCACATGGGACACAACCCAGCTCTTTCACCTTACTCAGGGTTTAAATCTGTCCCATGAAATGGTCTGTTCTGTCCAATTTTAAATACTTTACACCCCCAAGGGCTCACTCCTTTAAGGCATTACCACTTCTCTAGATCCCCAAAGGACAAGTGATTCAACAGCATGGTGCCTGGACCACAGGGGCCCCCCTCAAAAAGCCCAAAGCCCCTCAATATCTTTGTTTTTCTTCACCACCACGTGCCCTTCTAGCCTCTGCCACACACATCCGCCCTCTTGCACACAATCCAGACTCGGCACACTTGCATCAACCTGGACGCGTTGTTATTCTGTAGTATTTCTTAAGGCAAAACCACATCTACAAGACAATCCCCAAGGATCTATCCCTTTGTTTTCCAGCACACGCTGCCAGGAGACATGCACGTGAAATGCCTGCTGCTATAATTGCGCCAAGAACAAGCGAGCCTCTGAGGGTTTAGCTGACAGCCCCCATGCCAGCTTCACCGGCTCCATCACTCCTGCTGCTGGCAAGGGCTGGGACTACTGGGAAACCTGCCTGAGGGATACGAGGGTAAGAAGGGCTACTGGCCTGGATCCCATCTCTCGTATCTGTCCTCAGATGTCCTTCCTTATCCTGCTGGCTGCATCTGGTCCTAA
This sequence comes from Mycteria americana, assembly GCF_035582795.1. Classification (NCBI taxonomy): domain Eukaryota; kingdom Metazoa; phylum Chordata; class Aves; order Ciconiiformes; family Ciconiidae; genus Mycteria; species Mycteria americana. The sequence continues at coordinate 5,081,191 of NC_134380.1, read as the reverse complement.
ATCTTCAGCTTTCTCCCCAAGTAAAGTAGCCCAGCTTGCCCTGGCATGGCCTGCTGCTTTGGATTATTCTCATATCTTCCCTGTGGAAAGATCCCAAATCTCCCTCCTGCTAAGTACAATCTGCTCCAGTAGCTCCAGAGGACAGGGACAGCCCAAACTGTCATGCCATGGCATGAGGCAGCAGCCCGTTTTGGGTCATTTGCCCGCCCAGAGATCCCCATGACCGCACGTACAAAGGCGCGGCGTTCATGCAAGCGCAGGCTGCTCAGTTTGTAAAGGGTTAGCTCACGAAAGTAAAGGGTTAGTTTTGTCTGGCAAAGGCTCCCAACCACCACCCCCCTCCCGATTTATTTCTGCAATTGTAATTAAGGCCCTGACAAAGTGGTTTAGCTGCCTGAGTCTTTTGTTCAATTTATTGATTAGCTATTTCTCAGAAGTTCATTACCATCCAGAGGCTGGGAATTGGGAATTGGGTCTATGTGGTTTTTCAAGGCTTCATCTCTGCTTCAGATGATTAAATGCAGCCACAACACATCCATCCTGCATTGAACAGCTCTGCCCAAGGTCAAACATTCATGCAAAACAGGAGTGCATATCTGCATGTCTAAATATCATCTGCATGAATTTCCAAGAGGATGTTTTTAAAGCCTTCCCAGCAAGTAGGAAAAAAAAATGTATTTATGGAGGTAAGGCAGGTCATATCTTAATGCTCTCAATACAATATCCTTTAATTATAAACTAATATATATAAAAAAAAAAATCACAAGACCAACTCTCTCGAAGTAGGAATGGGGGAGGTGTGAAATTGCAATTGGCACAAATTGGCAGCTTCTGCTCAGGAGCAGAGGGCTGAACGACAGGGTGGACAATTCTGCAAGACAGAAACACGGAGGAAATACTGGATACCACCATCCATCTTATACTGGGGGAAACAAAGGACTTTAGTACACAATGCTGTCCATCAGCAATCTTCATTAAGTTCAATATTTATCACAAGGACAACATACCGCGCCCCCCCATCTCTTTTTAAAAAGCACAACCTGCTGTCTTTCCTTGAAAGATTTTCTAGGCAAATGAGATGCAGCAGGTTTCATCCAGATTTCCATAGAGCATTTGTCATTAGCTAAGCTTGAGAAGACAGGATTTAGTAGAAGCTGTGACATGGGTGAAAGTCTCAATAGAAGCTGAAGGGCACAGCACTGGGAGGAAGGAAATTCTTGATGGAGATACCCAATAACTCATCTTATTCAATGTTTTTGGGGGTACTGACCACAGCATAAGAAACACAAACACATACAAAGGAAAGGTGCAAAGGGGCACCAGGGCAGGTGCCAGGGCAGCAGAGAGCTGGCAGCGGCACAGGTCAGGCTAGGAGAGCTCAGGACCAGGGTCAGAGCTGGCTGTGTGCCCAGGTGGCCAAGGCGGCCAATGGCATCCTGGCTTGTATCAGAAACAGTGTGGCCAGCAGGACTGGAGAAGTGATCGTGCCCCTGTACTCGGCACTGGTAAGGCTGCACCTCGAATGCTGTGTTCAGTGTTGGGCCCCCCACTACAAGAGAGACATTGAGGGGCTGGAGCGTGTCCAGAGAAGGGCAACGGAGCTGGGGAAGGGTCTGGAGCACAAGGCTGATGGGGAGCGGCTGAGGGAGCTGGGGTTGTTCAGCCTGGAGAAAAGGAGGCTGAGGGGAGACCTCATCGCTCTCTACAACTGCCTGAAAGGAGGCTGTAGAGAGGTGGGGTCGGTCTCTTCTCCCAGGTAACAAGTGATAGGACGAGAGGAAACGGCCTCAAGTTGCGCCAGGGGAGGTTTAGATTGGATATTAGGAAAAATTTCTTCACCAAAAGGGTTGTCAAGCATTGGAACAGGCTGCCCAGGGAAGCGGTTGAGTCACTGTCACTGGGGTATTTAAAAGACGTGTAGATGTGGTGCTTAGGGACAGGGTTTAGTGGTGGACTTGGCAGTGTTAGGTTAACATTTGGACTTGACAATCTTAAAGGTCTTTTCCCACCTAAATGATTCTATAATTCTAAGGCTTCTCAGCAGAAGAGACGAGCTAGGGTCCTGCTGCCCAGAGGATCCTGGGCAGGATTTGGTGGGCTGTGGTTGCAAGCAATGCTCTCCTTGAGCTCGTCTTACACACCAGTGGAGGTCCTTTCCCCTCACTCCCTGCACCCTTCCCAGCTCAAGACTGTGCTACCCTTTCCTGAGCCTCCTATGTCCAAGGGACACAATCTCCCCATCCTCCTGCCACTTGTCCTCCCCTCTCCCAGGGTCAAGACCAGACATGGAGATGATGCACTGGGGGATAAACAAGAATTTCTGCTGCTAACTGGGAATTTCCCCACTTGGAAGACCAATACGATGCCTGGAGGCATCAGGCATAGCATTTCCAGTAGAGGTAGGGACATCTGGCAGCACTCATCACTTGTGTCCGAGAAAGTCACATCAACCTTCAACAAGAAGAGTCATGGGCTACAAAGGTGCCTGGGGGGAGCAGAAGGGCCATCCTGCAAGGGGAGATTAAAACAGTTTAAAGGTACACAGACAATTAAAGTGAAGGCTGAGAACAGAAGAAACTGGTAATAAACGTACTGAGGGTGTAAGCCTTTGTGTGAGGGAGAAGAGCTATCAAGCTAAGGTACAACACTGCATACCATTAGATGGGCATGAAGATAAATGCAGCTCCAGTGCAGAAGGGTCCCGAAATAATCATGCAGACGGACTCTAGGCAGCTCTCCTGTGCAGTGAACAGGGAAGCCCAGCAGCCTGTGCCATTTGGACATATTAACGAGATTTTTTTCTGAAACATTAAGAAGTTAAGAGCTTGGCACGCATCTGGGACAAAGTTTTAAATCATTTTGGATGTGCAGCACCATCCAGCTCTTCAACACCCGACATGGGCTCCTTTTCCTTCATATTAACAAGGACAGGCTCCCGCTTTAGTCTTCCCTTAATCTCTGACCTGCCTTCCACAGACTAGCCCTGCAACATGGTGAGAGGCACTGAAAAAACCCAATCCCATAGTACGCAATGCATTCTCAGCAGCCATGTCCATACAAACTAAGAGCACCCGGCCCCCTGCAGCCAATATTATTCAATCATTTGCACTAAGAGAGAAGGAGAAATAGTAAAACCCTTAAAAAAGTCTTATGAATTGCCAGAGGAACAGCTTCTTGTCTCAGCACACTGCTCTTTGATACTGTGCTTTCCCTTTTTCAAGCTTGTCCCAGTGCAAAAAGCCTTTAAAAAAAAAAAAAAATCACTTTCAGCTCAAGGACAGGAGATGAGTAGTTTACTCATTTCAGTTTCAAAAAAATGCATTGTTTTCTTTTCCAATAATTGGGGTTTTTTTCAAAATAAATACCATTTATATTCAGACAAGACCATTTCCTGCTCCCCTTTTGAGTCAGCGCTTGTGTGTGTAGTGCCACAGTTATTTCTGCAGCGACGCTCTTGTGATCTTCGTTGCACTGTGTGCTGGGTTGGATGCCAGCTGGATCACCAAGAAACCAAGCAGACTTATGTAGGATAAGGTGCGGGTTATTGGTAACGAGTAAGAAGGAAAAAGGGGAGGGGATGCTTTTCCCCTCCACCTCCTGCATCCTCCCTCCTGAAGATTTTGTCTCCAATTTTCTCCCCTTGCCTTGGGGTCTCTTTCAAGGGATGTAATTGATATAGTCACTGAAAATAATGGCATTTATAGCCCAGACTCAACACTATAAATTTAGCTATTACGTTCCTGATGGGAAAATGAAGAACAAAATGAATTGAGACAGAATATTTGTCTTAATAATTGTGTCTTTTCTATGCTGGATGTATTTAATACATCTGTGTATATATATGCGGGAATATATACGTACACATACATATAACTATATTTAGCAAAAGGGGTTTTTTTGTTTGATTTTTGGTTTGGGGCTGGTTTTTTTTTTTTCCTTCTTCTTCTTAAATGACCGCATCAGCATAAACCCATGGCCAGGCAAGCACACATTAAGAAGCCAGCTGTAACAGAGCAACAAGGTGAATTTCCCGTACTGGAGCTGTTTGAGGGGGGAAGAGCCAAACTTTGCATAATCCAGACACAGTAACAACCAATTGCTCTGTGTTGCAAAAAGTACGTGGCTGCTTCTTTGGGCTTTTGGCTGTTTTTCAGATTTACTTCATTTGTAGCCAGGCAAGTAAGAGCTGAGCCAGCATTTCTCTGCTCAAAGCCATTGCCCTGAGGCTCTGATAAGGTTTCCCACTGAAACTTTCCCTCTTCTCCACTCCTCTCTTTCCATCCCTGTACCGACTTCTGCTGTTTCAGGTTGGGCTAGCCCAACGTCATCTCCATCCAGCTGCGAACGCACCACCAAAAAAAAAAGTGTGCATGTCCAGGCTGTGATCATTTGTCATTTAGATAGAGTCTATGATATGAACCATGGCAAACACTGTAATGACTAATTTCAAACATTTATTACAACACTTGAGAGACTTGAAAGCTCTCCCTGCTCTTGATTTTAATAAATGCAGTCTTGAAGCAGCTGCTTATCAAAGTGACACAAATTGTGTGGTAAATAGATTATGGCACAGCTGAAATACTGGAAAATGAGATCAGAAATGCTACTGTCTTCCATTTAAGGCTTTGTAAGATGCTCCGATCAAGCGGATTCCAGAAAAGTGGCACGGGTAGAGCTGGTGGAAGTGGGAAGAAGCCAAAATGCCAGGGGATCAACACAGGGCCAGCCAGCTGCTTATCACCCGTCTATTTGCATATGTACAATTTCTTGCACATTAACAAGTTTGTACACCGGAAGGCTGGGGAAAAGATACCAACAGTCCTTGAAGTCATCATTTTAGTGCCAAACCAAGATATAAGACCAGCTTCATCTGGAAAGGAGTTATCACACCAGCAGCAAGACTTCGTCATGCTGTTCTCTGCTCCTCAATCTCATTGTCTTCATGGAATAAATATGGCTTATCAAAACTTACCAACAGTACTGAAAAGGGAAATGTTTTGTCTTTTTGGCAAATTGCATATAGATTTCAGTATGCAGATAAATTACAACCTGAATTAGTATTTGTTTTCATAAAGTTCTAAAAATTGAGACAAGAGCTTCATTATTGGAATATGCTTTGACCAAGAAAATTGTTAAAAATCTGGCATGGAAAAGCCACATTTTGCAGCCAGCCACACAGGGACTCTGTAGGCTAGCTGGTAAAGAAACTCAAACACAAGAGACATGAAAATTAGCTTGGAAACGTAAGAACCTTTTCACCAAAATGGAATTTCTCATTCAATATAGCAAACACCGCGGGTCAGATTAGCTCTCTTTTCCTACTGAAGCAACCAGGCCAAATTTGCATGGGAAATACTAGAATTTGGGGGTTCAGCTTAACTCAAGACAAATGGCAGTTATCTTCGAGGTCACCCACAACAGCCTAGCATTGCACAGACACTCATGTGGCAGGATATTCACCCAACTTAAAGCTCCTTGAAGCTAAATTTTTAGGTTCCCTAGGGTCACTGGGTACTGAAGTAGGAGCAAGAGCTCTCTGTAGAGACGCCATGGTCACAGCAGGCACCTGGGCTCCAAATTTAGGTATCTAATTTGGATTATTTAAATTTGACAGAGACAATACCCCGCACTGTGCTAATTTGGGAGGATCTTTGCCTAAATCCCCTGGGCAATACTTCTTTGCCTCTTTATGGTCCATTCCTTTGAAAAGATGCTGCCTAAGAATAAGGCTGCAAGTTTTGAATATGCAAAGTGGGAATATTCCCCATCAGATATTCTTTTGCTCTATTCATAGGATTGAAACTCTTGCTATGGTTCTTGTGAATCCAAGGAAATGTGTTTACAGTCTCATCAGCTGAAAAGAATTGGATACCCACGTTGCGGCTCAGGGGATTTTCTGGGGTTTCTGTCAAACACAGTGACTCTGGCAATAGAAGGCTACTTTAATAAGCGCCTATATTGCAGTTTCATATTAGAATACACAATTAAAACCAGAAGAGGAAAAAAAAAAATACACATGCTTTCAATCTCCCTTCAGGAGAAACTCCAGATATCTGGGGAGTGGGGGAAAACAGCTTCCTCCCAACTGCCCTAAGTTCTCTCCTGTATTTCTTTTGCCCTCGATACTGGGGAACTTTCATCCCCAGCCCTGAAAGACCTCTCTGGTTACACACACCCAGGTACGGGAGGGGCTGGCAGAGGGGATGGGAGCTCTGCAGCAGCGGCCGCACTGCATCTTCACTGCAGCCTCAATCACTGCTCATACTGAGAGTGAAGCAGAAAGGGGAGAGAGGCAACCTCTTGCTCTCCAGATCCTGTAGACCAGTGTTACAGACACCTTCCTGGGGGATAAAGTTAATGTACAAAGCAGCTGCTTAGAGCACACAGATTCATCAGCCGAAGCGTTTCCCCTCCTGCTGCAGTACCGGCATGAGCAGGAAACGCGTTAGAGGCTTGGCAGGTACCAGCTTGTGCAGGGCACAAGCCATCAGCTTTCCCCAGTACTGCGAGCAGTTGTCTTACAAAATGTAGGCAGTTGGTGGCATCCAGCATGGATGAGGTATGTGTGGCACAGGACGGGGCAGCTGAGCCCATTTAACACATTTCACCTCCTGACAATGCCTCCCCTTCTCCCCTGACTGGGGACAATGAGCTCTGGACTCATTGCACTGAAGATATGCCAGAAGGATCCAGGTGGTGTTAAGCTGGATACGTGCTAGTGATTGCACACGCCTTACCTACATGAGAGACAGTTCAAAATGTGGCTAGTAGGGTTTGGCCTGGGACAACCTGATTCTTCCTCTATGCACGATTCCTTTGGCCAACAAACCTACTTGTCTCATTCCCAATCAACGTCCCCAAGCAAGTTAACACACGTTCAGTGGGGATGGCTGGGAAAAACACAAGCCCTGGAACTAAATAGGGACCAACTTGGCATTATAGACATCCTGTGAGGATGCCGAGTTTTGCTTCCAGTTGCCTTACGGCAGAGCAGTGCTGAAACCGTCCTCCCAGCCCAGCACTAGGGGCTCTCATTATTCCCAGCCAAGGACCACCCTGGGCTTTTCAGCCCCAACGTACATGATATGGGTCCCATGGCCTTATATGGATTTTCACGCTTAGTCAGGGAATTTAGGCACCCCAGTAGTAACATCCCCCCAAACACACACCACTACTTTGGGAGCTTTCCTCTCTTCCTCTTTATAGCCTGTAAACAGATCAGGCTTTTTTTTGTGACGCAAAACCACGACTATTGTTGTGTGGTAGAGGAGCTGCTCTCAGAACAAGCGTAGCAGCCTAAAACATAGTTTCAGCGACTTTCATCTATAAATCACGAGCTACCTTTAGGTGGCAGGTAACTGTCACCCCTTCGACGCAGGGACCGCAGCACGCAGAGATGCTCGAATTGCCGCCTGCCAGGACGGGCAGAGCTGGGGCTCAGGTTTCCCAGCTCTCAGTGCAGCCAGCTCCCATTTGCTTTTCACTTTGCTCCGTTCCCAAGTCATAAACAGAGGCGGCATTTTTGACAGGTATTTCAAGCTCTTGCTGGGTTCGCTTTTTCCATTTGAGGAGTCATTGGCAATAATTCACCCACCTCTAATTCAAACGAGGAGCTTGTTTGCTACCCGCTACCCACTGCCTCTGCGCTCGTGCGGAGCCCCAGCCCAACAGTGCCCACGACAGGGTGGGCTTCTGAGCGCAGGCAGCGACCCTGGCAGAAGAAACGGCATTGGAATAAGGAAAGAGATGCTCACACTGAGACGTAGCCATGGCAACATGCTTTTGCAGAGCAGGAGGCATATCTGCCAAGGCTCAGAGATTTGCCATTTGATCGCATGGATTTCCATGCTCTGGATGCGATCACATCACACAAAATCCAGGTCAGGCTTGATGCCTTGAATAATTCTTTACCCTCAGGGGCACAGAACTGATGTAGGAAGCTGCGTCTCATGGAGGATATGGTAGGATTAAACAGATTATCTTTTTGGCCAAAAATAAAGGTGAGCTGCGCAAATGAAGAGACACCCAGTTCTGCTTTTACTGCACAGGAAGCGGCGGGGAGGTGGCAGAACCTGAGAGCTGTGCGTGGAAATCTGCATTTCCCGAGGAGGAGATAAAGCAAAAGTCTCTAGAGCCAGGGTACGATCCTTCTAACTAAAAATCCCATCCCGTCTTCCTCTTCACCTCGTCGCTGTTATCCAAAGATAGGAGTAACCACATTTCCAAACTCACAACAGCCGCAGCATCAGTTTCTAGCTTTTCGTCCAGGGCTGCCTCTGAACAACCCATCTGGGCTGGGCAGGCTCCTGGCAGGCGTTTGTCAATCCACCAGTGCAGACCTTCCCCGGCCCCCAGCAATCACCAGCAGCCGCAGAGGTGACACCCCAGCAGCCCGGTGCCCACCCAGCAGCAATCCTCCTGCTCTGGGAGCCAGCAGCCTCGCCCTGTCCCTCCTGCCGCCCTCTGCAAGAACAGGGACCAGCAAAAGAGCAGAGCTACGAGGTGCCAGAGGAACAGCCTGCACCAGCATGTGTTGCGATGGCAAGGAGAACATGAAGCCCTAAGAGGTAAAGGCAAGGCAAAAGAGAGAGAGAGAAAGAAACCATAAACTCTTCAGGGCTCCAGGAGATTTGTGGCAAAGCCTGGGATGAAAGTATTCTCTCTTGAGTTCTGCCACTGAACCAGACCTGCAGACTGGCAAGGGCTATATTTGCTCTGATATGTGCCTGTGCAAATCACGAAAGCCAGGTCTGAAGCCCAGAAAGAACAGGCAGCTTGAGAGCAAACAGCACAGAGCGAGCGAAGGATGTGCCAAGCGTTTTGATTCGAGCGATTCTGCAAGAACTGCTGTGAACTCCATGCACCTCTTCGGGTCGGTGGAGAGACAAGAGGGGGAAGGAAGAGCCAGAGCTCCGCGTGGCATTGCTCAACCTTCTTTGCTCTGACGTAGCCTCCATCGCCTGATCCCGGGACAGGACAGTGATAGAAGAAAACACAGTTCCACAGAGCAGCTTTACGCTGGCTGTGATTGTGTGTGCACTCAGCTCTCTATAGTGGGGAGGGACAGTCTACAAAAAAAATATCAAACTCAGGTGGAAATAGGAGTCTCATCTGAGTCAGAACTCAGCTGTGTTGGGGAAAAAAAAAAAGAACCAAAGGCTTATGTCACATTTTGAAAATATTTTTCTCCCTTTTATGCTAGCAAACCTGAAACCCCTAGAAATCTAGATGTTCTTCACCTGGCACCTTTTAAAGAGCGTACCCTTCCCTCAGTAGCTCCAGGCCTTTAACCTTTTGAAAACAACAGGTCCTGAGACATTGAAAGGAAAAGCCAGCAAGGCAGAGATCATCCTCCATTAGAGCAGGAACAGGAAGGGAGGGGGGATTTATCCCAATGATACGAGTCTTTTGGAGAGGTTTAATTCATTCCCATGTCAGGTCCTTTCCTTCCTGCCCTCCCCACCCCCGGCTCCCTCTGAACCAGTCTTCCCGTCCCTTGCTTTTCACCTCTCTAGGTTTGAGCACGAGATAAACATGCCCTAATTATTTTCCTCTTACACAGCTAAGCCCTGCAGCCCTTCGCTTCCTTACCTGAATGCTCACACTTCAAGTGGGTTATATACCACAAAACCTTTTGAGTATATTTGCTGTGCGGCAGAACTCGGGTGTCGCACAACCACCTCAAAACTCTCTTTTTCCCTGGCACAGACGAATAAGGGACATTAATTACTTGGACTCCTTACAGTCCAGAGGGCCAAAAGACTAAGGGAGGCAAGAAATAGGGTCACAGATCCTCTTGCCTTTAGACAAATAGCACGGATACCTCTCTGGTTGACAGAGATTAAAACTTGCCTTCAGTTTTGTGCTCAGTTTTGCAGAGGGAGATGAAGAGCTTGGTTGCATTGCAACTGCCTTAACATAACCATAATATCCTCTATCTCAGCAGGCACCTTGTTGGCAGCTTCTGAAAGGGCAGGGAGCAGTAGGAACAGCCACTGCACCGTGTGTCCCATGGGGTGACCCTAGGAGAGGCTGGCTTCTGCTCCGAGCCAAGGCACATCAACACAGAGCTGGGCAGTGCAAGGGAAGCTGGTGCTTTTGCTGCATTTGCTACATCATTCTCAGAACACTTTTAAAAAAGTTATGAGATCCAAAGTCTCCCATCATGACTGCTGCCTCATCGTACCAAGTGCAGACCACCAGCACAAAGCTCCACCAGGCAGACACCGTCCCTGCTTTCGCATACAAATACCAAGTGCAGCACGTAGATAGGAAGAGGCACTGAAGGTCAGCAGACATCCAAACCTTGCTTTATGCAGGTAAAGTATAGTAGGAAAAATCATCACCTAGACTATCCACTCAAATACACATCTTTGAACTGCTGCTACATCAGTACTAGGTACAGAGCGCAAAAAGACGGGACATATTGGTCAACACAAAGTAACCCTCTTTCAAAATTTTCAGGCCCTCGGGAGCCCTCAATAGCAGGTAACTGTCTTGCCTGCTTACACCACATAGGAATGGGCAAACCTTTCACAGTGATTCCCCAAGTCCTCCCTTTCCTTGCAGAGTCCTCTTTCAAGATGACTTCTTCACGAGGTCAGGAAAGGCAACCCCCAAAAGCATGGAGACTGCAAATGTCCTGCGTTAACGATGCTGCTAATAGTGGTATCACACCAGGGACGTTACCAACAGATTAATTCTGTGACACAGACCAAGTGACAGAGGCCACCATGACTTTTGGCCACCAGGTAGCTGAGCCATAGCCCCTGGTCCGGGGCCACAGTAGTACAGAGCGCTGTGCTGGCACGAGGGCTGCAGGGCCACGCAACTCCCCTCTGTGGGAGGGAGCCGGTCAGCAGGGACCGTGGAAGGCTACTGGCAGCTGGCCCTATAACCCAGCCGGACGTTCAGCTGCTCCCCATCCTGTCACACAGCAGCGTGGAAACCTGTCATCCCCTAATTCTGCTTCCAGAGCCCCCTTTCCATGTCCCATTTCTGCAAAATCTGCACAGAGTTGGGAATGTGGCTTGTAAGATCAAAAAGGTTGGCTGGGCTTCGACCCAGCCCCCCTCTCTGCTTTGAACTTCTAATTATTTTGCTAATTCTGAGCCTAGCACTGAGATGCTCTGAGCACACCTAAAACCTTCGCCACAAAAATCAAGCTGCAAAATGTCTCCCAGGATCTAATCCCCAGTGAGAAATACTCTAACCTTTCCCAGTAACCAAGAGCGGAGCTTGTCTAGTCATTTGCAATTAAGTTCCTGAGCTAATGAAGCTGCTTTGGGGGGAAAAAAAAAAAAAGAAAGAAAAAAGAAAAAAACCAACAACCTCAGGTCAGTCTAATTAAGAAATGTTGTACCTTGCAGTCCCAGTGTATCTTGTGGCAAACAGCTGTGCATGCTTTCAGCTTTGACAGCAGAAAAGGTGTGATTATTTATTTATTACATGAATGCGGAGAAGCTTCAGGAGTACAAGACGCCTATGCTGTAAGGGAGCTGGAAGTACAGAGAAAAGAAATGACATTCAGCTGGAACCTGTAATTATAAGAGGGGACGTTGACCATATAAAATGCAATTTTGTAATGAATACTTATGCATTAGCTTTTCTTTGAGATTAAAAGTACACAATCGAATCAAGGCCAAAGTGGAGCTTGCCCTCAAGGAAAGACAGTTTGGAAGACAAATGCAATTATGCCGCTGCCATGTGCAATGCTACAGAAAGAGGCCAAGGAAACCTCATGAAGAAAAGTCTTAGAGAAAAAACTGTTTAGAAACAATTTGCTCCTGATTTGAGTCCCTTGTTAATGGAAAGGATCTTTGCTGCTAGCCGCAGGCTCACGTAAACAGGATCTCGCCAGCTAACATCTGCTCCTGACGTGCGTTGCCTATCTTAGATCAGCAAACAACCACCTTCCCTCTGCTTTTCTTTTGATTGAATAATGTTTATGCTGCAAGAACTAGATCTGATCTGCAAGAGCAAGATTTTAATTAAGTGCCATGCCTTAAAAAAGCCCCTAACTTTGGGAACCGGTCCACGGCGCACTCTCATTTCCTTACGTTCTCCCATCCCTCTGCCCGTGCCTCTGCATTGCGTTAGCCCACAGCCCTTGAGGACTCTGCCTGCTTGTACAGAGCGCTGCACGCCGGGACCCCAGACTTCCCAAGCGTCCATCAAGCCATTGGTATGTGCCACCAGTGCCCGAAATGCTGATTCCCTGAGCTCGGTGCTCTTTACTCAACAAGCAAGGAATGACAAGGTGTTAAGCAACAGAAGTTGTATTTAAGCCTATCTTTCTTTTTTAGCCAATTAGATCAATTTTACAATCTGCAGAAGACACCAAGGTTAGAGGGTAGCTGCCAGCACTGCTCGGGTACAGCTCATCTTGATCGGTTATTAAAATTCTGCTTGTTAGCTGGTGAGAAGAGAGGCATCCAAAATGACCTCGCGCTGCTGAGAAACCCATCGAATCATCTCCACGGCTGAATGGAGCATTTGCAGTCTCCCCACAAAAAAAAAAAAACCAAAACCAAACCAAAGCAACAAAACAAATCCCAACCAAACCAAACAAAAGCAACCCCCCCCAAATCAAAATATCTCAGCAACCCCCCCAAATCTTTTCTGGATTATACTACAGATTATCCATGGCCATAGTTAATGGAGGGGCACTTTGGGTTCACAGCTAGAGCCTTCCACGAGCCAAGCCCGGATCCTCAGCAGGAGGCTCAGTCTGCAGCGAGCCGTCGCTGCCTGGCTGAGCAAGGGCTTCGCTGCAGCGTGCGCAGTGCCCGGCTCAAACACGCCTCTCCAAGCAGCCGGCGTACGCACCACCGCCCTGAGCGCGGGCTACACGCGCTGGACTCGCGCAATCGACCGACGCTAATGACAAACCACTGAGCTGCACTCAAACGGTGGGAAAAAGCCCCATACCACACCTCGGATCATCATAACCTTCAACCCCGAGCTATCCGACAGCCTGAGAGCTCAGCAAAACCCCCCAAATTACCAATCAGCGAGAATGCACAAAGGGACCTGAGGAGGGAGGGGAGGAATTGCAGGGAGAAGACAGACTCCCAAAACCAGCACATGGGGGTTGAGGGATGGAGGAAAAAACAGAATTTAGAGAGAAGAGGAGCAGCCAAATGTGGGAAAAAGGAGGGAAGAGTGAGAAAAAAAAAGACCTCAAGAGCATCCACTTAAGCTTTGAATTGCCTGGCTTTGTCTCTGCTTCACACAATGGAAACGTACAGTAGCAACAGACAGATGCTGAGAGCTGGTTTGCTTCTCATCTGCAATTCCAAACACCCTGTCAGGAACAAATATTTGAAAAGACATCTATCCAACCATTAACGTATCTAGTGGGGCAAATTTTTTTTTTTTTTTTTTTTTTTAAAGAAAAATAATTCTGCATTCATCACAAAGATGATCATGGAGAGAGATGCCAACAGAACCACCAGAGGGATAAGCAAAGTTTCAGGTCTTCCTTTAGGGCTGAAGACAGCTCGCTATCGAGCTGAGAAGGTGCAGCTGGTTAAGTATTTGCAGTACAGGGAAGGGGGGGGAATCAGACAGCTGTATTTTTAACTGATCATGTGCATGCTTCTGTTTCGTAAGATTTATTCCCTCATTAATCACTGCCCTCCCTTCATTCATGTTAAATATAAAAATGATTAGGAAAGATCCTCATCATGGTTAAAAAAATAATTAGCTGCTACATCATGTTGCACACATTCAGACAGAAAGGAGTGATTAAATTAGGAATATTAAAACCCCATTAATCTGTGCTCAACTTAAGCTCTGCTTGTTCATCTCACTGTGGCACTTATTATTTCTGACACTGAAAGATATTTGAATTACTAGCTGAAACAAGGTCACTATCAGAAAGATGTCAGGTCAGCAATTAGTCAAAGGTGGGAGAAGCTACCAGAACTGAGTGGTGCTTGACATGCCACAAATATGTCAAGAAGTCTTCCTTTCCCAGTGTCACTTGGATGAGCAGGTCAGCATTGGGACCCCAACGGCACGTGGGTGTGGATCAGCCCTGCTATTGCCTCCCTGCTCGTACCAGGGCTGCCAAATCCTCCGTACAACGTCTTAACTCCTAAGGTTGCCCCAAATCCCCGCGCCCCAGGCTTTGGGAGAAAGGTTGGGGCAAAGGGTACAATTTGAAACCCACATCTGGAGCCGTGCATCTTCCCTGGGCTGGCCAGGGCTCAAAGCGGGTGAACGCCGGCTCCACCGTGGTGGTGGCTCGCAGGGCAGCCCGGCAGCAGCTGCCTTCGGCACGAGGTCTGGCAGGGCACGGGCTGTAACGGGAAGGACAGAGTCAATGCAAGGAGAACAGAGCTTTAAATCTAAGCCAATAGCATTGATTTCAGTATAATTAACTAGCTTGTTCACCACTTGCACTAATGCCTGTGGGCAGGAGCACTTATTGTTCACATAACAAAGAACTCTAAGACGTTTTCTCCCTTTCAAGAAGCTAATAACCTCACTTCTATTTTGGCTCATGAAGCAAAGACAGCGAGCCCGGCACAAGAGAGATGGTGACAGATGCAACAGAAAGACCCAGAAAAAATTATTTCCTCTGGGGGAATGTATGCAAGCAGACAGGCATTTGATGGCAACAAGAGAAGATAGCCGCAGATCCGTGCGTTTCATGGACTTGTATTTAAAGACTGGTTTGGAGGGAAGGCCACCGCACAGAATTGGCATTCGCTGCGTTGTGCGCACCGTTTGCCTGTTGCCGAGTCAGGAGCATTACGTGAGCAAGATCCCACACGGGCAGTTGGCACTGGCCCCAAGGTGAAGGTTTCCAGTGCTTCCAGTTCCCCGCCCAAAGAGCAAAGAACTGCGTTTGCTCAGTGCCTTGGACAGGGCAGTCCAAATCTGCTGCAGAACTGTGGTAGCAATAATTGCAAATTTTACCTTCAAATTCAAGAATGAAAAAAGAGTAATGATTTTTTTAATGGAACTACTGGCTAAACTTTTTGGAAAGCCCCAGCAATGTTGCGTAGGAACCTTTAGACTACAACAGGAGGTCTTTGTCATTGCTGCAGGCCCCATTTGCCATTTCCACCATGCTGAGCAAAACCCTTTGAGATTTGTTGTTACCGGGAGCCAGGTGTTACCTGCCGCCGCACACAGATAAGGGAAGATGCAAGCACAGGAGGACAAAAAAGAAAGCTGCCAAGTCAGTCATGTCTTACAGACGAGTTCCTAGGCTGCTTTTCCAGCCACAGGTGGACTCAGGTGCTTGGTGGTTGATACCTTTGATATATTTGCTATGCTTGCCCTCATTAAGGCAAAAAAGAGCACACAAACAGAAATTTTCATCCACAGATCTCCCAAAGTCTTTCCTAAGCACACTATTCCAGTATACAAACTATTTACTGTATACTTCATTCAGCACTGACAAAACCACCTCTGAGCCTCTTTAAAAAGGAAACAGATAATAAACCAGCTAACAAGCCTGCACTCTAATTGACAACGCAGAAAGGAGGGAAAGATGCTGCATCTACTTGCAACTGCAGGAAGAACTTTAGGGAAGCAGTATATAATTAATCGAGTTGGGATTTCACTAAGATCCCCTGGTCTTAAGAAAAATGCCATAAGACATTTAATGACCACAGGTGAGGAGAATCTGGGGTTTACATCTCATTTGAAACTGAGCACGCAGAATATAAAGTGATCCAACACCACCCCCAAACCCCACACAAATTATTCTTTTCGCTTTTCTGTTTGCCTTTGGACAACGCCGCAGCGCTCCCTCCATGAGCTCTGGGACCTCTTTTTGGGTGGGACGAACAAATCCGCGCCTTGTGACCACTCCAGTAACTACTCAGGGGAAAAATTAGCTGAATGTGAATCTCTCTACCATTTCGTTGCTACTTCCTTTTAGAAGAATGCAGCTGGGATGGGGGGGGGGGGGGGGGGGGAAGTCAAAGCAACAAAAATGTCTTTGCTAAAATATTTATTTACTATCAGTGCTTCAGGATGTGTTTTGTTTAGGCAACAGCCACAACACACCAGCAAGACATCCTGACTTTACCCACAACAGGTGGGATTTTCAGTTAGGCTACTAACTAAGAATAGCAGCTTATTGTTACCCTTGAAGGCAAGCAGAGGTTTGCCATTGACTTCACCAAGAAAAGAACTGAGCCAGCAAAGCGCTTTCAAAAACCCTCCCTACTAATAATAGCGTAGACACCACAGGGCGGCGGAGTATTTAACAGGCAAGATCTGCTATATCTTTTACTTCAATTTGAAATGACTTTGAGGCTCACCTACATGAAAAAGAAATCATATGTGGGTATTACAGACGCTTAGCAATCCTTAATCATCGACATCAGGGAGCTTTATTGAAGAGGTAAGGAAAGCCAGGAGCAAACCCTGGGAACTCCCGCTGAAACGCAGTGGCGGGTAAGCTGGGTGGCCAACAGAAGCAGAGATTTGCTTGGTGACTGAACTTACTGTGCCAGTGTGTCCCTACCCTTTGTCCAGTGCAGTCTTGATGACAGAGCCGTGGCTACGTTTAAAAGCATATTTTCATCCTAAATGCTGTTTGGAGGTGAGGGAGCAGGACAGAGTGAATCTGTGGCTTTAGGTGTTCATTAATCTGGGACCTCTCTGTTTGTTAATTTAGGTACTATGTTGAGGGCACATCGTTGCTCCTGTTACATGATTAGTTAAATTAAAAAAAAAAAACAAAAACAAAAAAACAAAAAAAAAACCCCAACAAATATAATATCCTAAATACCAATAACTGGGAAGACTAAGAACACATCCAAATAATGGGAGTTATTTCGGCCACCAAGAAGCAAGCAAGCACTCCCCTGCCCCAAGTACTGTGGAATTAAGACACTCATAAATCCTTGCCCAGCAAGCCCTGGAGAAATAAAAGAGGCTTTAAATATAATCTAGCCTACCACTTCATATAGCAAGGGGAGTAGCAGAACTGAGGGTAAGCAGAGATCAGCAGAGGAAAGGACAAACATAATTGCTGGAGTCAAACAGAGAAAATTGCAGGTAAATAGCAGCTAGATGTGATTCCAAAAACTTCCCCAAAGGCCGAGGTGGCTCCGTGGTTAACACCCAGCTTGCTGCAGCTGCAGCCACGCGGGGCGAGGGAAGGGGACTGCTGACACCTAGGTCAAGCAGAGCTGTAAAAGGCATCGCTAAATGCACGATAGCTTGTTAATCAGAGCCATGCCATTGAGACTCCATTGCTGGGTAAGCCTTTATACAGCTTTGACACTTAAAAATGGTGTTAGGAAATGCAGAGCTTGCCAGCTCTTTAGGATTTCAGCCAGCACAATGAATGGCATTTGTAGTACCTCTTCCAACTTGCTGGCACAACATTTTGCCACACATTCACACATGCATCCCGTGGCAGAGATGCACAGGCAGAGACCTGGAGGAGAGGAGGCTCAAAATGACAGATCTGGCAGGGAGGAAATTAGGCAGAGCTGGACTCATAAAAGGAAAAATAATTTAAAAAAAAATTGACCAACAGCTGCACCAGCACAACTCCCCCTTTTGCTTCTCAGTCCAGGTCTGCACCAACAGTGGTGGTTCCCATTGCCTCTGGGCAGCATTTGCTGTCTCAGTAGCTCAGAGGGGGTATTTCAGGGCAGGGAAGGGCAATCCAAGAGCAGTTGCACTGCAAGAAGTTCGTGTTGCCAGGGAAACAGCTTACTTGGTAATGGAAGCATCATTCTGGGGTTATTTTTTTTCTCCTCATTGGTTTTGTATCCCCATAGCGTCAGCTAACTTAATCAAGCCCCAGAGAGCAGAGCACCAGCCACAGGGTATAAAGCAACATGCAGCAAACCAGCAGAGCCCAACACAGAGCAAGCAAGAAGGTAAGGGTGCACACCAGCGCTAGAGGCACCAGGCAGAGATGAGCAAGGTTTTGTCTTTAATACATGGAGAACTGCCTAACATTGCTATTAAATGAATCCTCATTAAGCAATAAATAAAACCAGGCTGTGTCTCCAATGACCAAGACACCAACTCCCAAATCCAGCTCCCTACAACCAAATAAAACCCATGCCCTCTTCTCTTGCCAATCCGTCATCCCTGAAGGAAGGGAGAGGCC
The DNA here is from genome assembly GCF_035582795.1 of Mycteria americana. Classification (NCBI taxonomy): domain Eukaryota; kingdom Metazoa; phylum Chordata; class Aves; order Ciconiiformes; family Ciconiidae; genus Mycteria; species Mycteria americana. The sequence goes on along the minus strand of NC_134380.1, from coordinate 5,063,091 downwards.
CCTCAGGACCCTTCCCAGCACCTCCCCTTTCCTGTTGCCCCACACTAGTAAAGACACTGGCACGTTCACACCGCTCTGAACGCCCTTCTCATGTTTAATCATGATGCTATTAGCTGTTACGGTTGCAAAGACCACATTAAAAGTGGAGAGCAAGTCTTGCAGTGCTCGAGCGAGGGAGCAAACAGCACCCGCCACCTCAGGCAGGATTTAATCAGGCAGCCAGGGTGCTGTGCAGCGCGGAGAGCAGCCTGCACACATCTCAGCACCTCAGTGCAAGCTCCCGCAGCTGCGACCTGGGGCAACATCCCAGAGAGACAGACAGCATTTATTTTCAGTTCATTGATGATAGCAAAAAACCTAAGGAACTTGGCACTAAGCTTTGATAAAGGACAACCCAGTGCAAGAAGTCCTCTGCTGGGAGTTACCTGGGCTGGGAACTGCACAGTGCTGCATGAGCATGGGAAGACAAACATCTCCGTCTTAGTTAGCGGGGCTTGCTTAATTTACTTTGCTGGCAGGGCCTAAAAAAGTGTAATTTCTGCATTTCTCCCTGCTCCCACTCTGATCCCTGTAAAGCTTCCCATCCACTGAGCTGTAAGGAGCTCCTCACAGGCATGATATCCCACAGGGCAGAAACCAGCCAGCCCCTTGGTGAGTCAAGTGCTTCAAACCTTCTTGGGCGTGCGTGTGATCAGGCAGCGACCCTCAGATAAAAAAAAAAAAGCATCTGAGAAGACGAGAGAACAGGTAAAATACACCAATGCTTTCTAACATCTTCCTTGGTGGAGAACATCTCCCAGTTAGTATGATGCACACCAAGAGGATAGCTAACCCCGTAGGGGGTCCCTTCAAAAGCAAATTCCAGGCACGTTATGTGCTGCTGGCCCCCATTCCCAGCACAGGGACCGACTGGGGAGGCCACTGCAATCAGAAACTGTCAGTTTTAATGATTCTGAAATTGTCAGTCTGGGGTTGTTTAAACTGGACTTATTTTTCATGTGGGTCAAGGTTTGGGGGATTTCTAGAGCGTTTCATTTGAGGCTTCTCTAAGCAGACAAGAAACGGAAAGTTTTACGAGCTCACCTTGTCACTCCCACACTCGTAGGTAAACAAGCCATGGCTATAGCAGTATTGGGCCCAATTCGGTCTCAAACGGCCCCAGCCAGCCCGTCTCCCCCTCCCCGAGCCTCCTCAGAGCACCCTGCAGCGAGGGAGCTGGATCCACCCTGACCCCGCAGCGGGGTTGCTGCTCCCCAAAGGCTTGCAGAGCTGACGTCTGCAAGCCGTGGTCCAGGGCTGCATTATCCACCGGCCCCCAGCTGTTTTCAGGTCAACAAATGGCTCCAGTTTCCTTGGAGGGAGGAGAAGGAGACAGGCAGGGCTGGAGGAGAAAGTTTTGAGCTTTCTTACTACCTTTAAGTTACGCAAAATAATTTCTCATGACTAATTTCAATGCAGTCAGCTCCTCCGGTGAAGCGGCTCCAACCACCAGGAGCCACACCAGAGGGGTTATTACAGCCGTTCCTCCAATTTTGGGGCAGCTCAGGAGCTTGCAATTACCACAGTAACAAAGCGTTGGTGTTTCCATCCCCCAGGGCACACCACAAACAGCTCGCTGCAAGGCCCCCGGGAAGGAGCCGCTTCGCAGGGGCGACCACATCCTGGCGTGCGGAGCCCGGGCGCCAGCAGCCTCACCCGGAGCTGTAACAACAGCAAGGGAACAGGGGCGCGTGGCCAAGTCACCCCCAGCACCACGGGACGGGGCAAGGAGAGGATGGAGAGCGCGTTATAAAGCCTCTCCAAGGAAAAGACGCCCTTCTGGGTCCTTTCAACCCCAGCACGAGGCAAGTAGCACGAACAGGCTCAGACCACTCCTCGCCAACTCCATTCCTTCGTGCGATCAAACATGCCACATTTGCACTGTTGACGCGGCTCAAGTCCTCTACCCGGGCTCCAACAGGCGTCCCAGCAAAGCCCAAAGAGTGCAAATCTGCCCTGCCACGACAGGAAAGTAATTTCTCCTCCTTGATGTGTTTTATTACCCAACAGAAGGAAGCCCATATTTTTGGAAATTGAATTACGCTTTCTTGAATATTAAGAGAAAAAGTTATTCCCTTCGCTGAGCCGCATTAATAACATCCTTGTTTTACAGCTCACAGGGAGGGAACAAACTAAATTTTCTCGTGGTGACTTTCGGTTCTCGAGCTGAGAGCCAGGGTGTTGATCTGCTCGTCGCAGCGACAGCGAGCTGCTCGAGGAGGCTACATCAAACACCCGGGGAGGAGGCATCCACCGCACTTGGAAAATGTCAGGTTTTTAGATGCAAGACAGAAACTGGAAAACATCTTCTGAGCCAGTGGCATCAGGACGCTTGTAGCCAAGGACTCTGGTCACAGATTCAACTTTTAAAGAAACAAGTAAACAACCAGAAAACCCCCACCTTATCTTCCCAATGCAATTTTGAGTTTTTTTCCAAGGGAAAAGGGTCTTTGTCTTTACTTGTTGCAAGAATTTTTACCAGGCAAACGGGTAGTGCAAAAAGGATGTTTCTTGCAACAATGACCAAAAAACCCCCAAACTTTTATATATATATATATATATTTTTATATATATATATATATATATATATCTTTCTTTTTGAATGCAGTATCCTAACCCAAATCACCTTCCAGAATTTCAGCCTGATTTCAAAGATCTCATACCTCTGCCATCTGGCAGAGGAGGTGACTCACCACATCTTATCAAGGAAATTGGACCTTCAGACAGAGGTCTTTATCTTTTTTTTTCTTTTTTTTTTTTTTTTTCCTAAGGCCCGAATTTCTTAAATCACAACTTTTATTAAACCCCAGCATGGTGCAGATCACAGCCATAATTCTTTTTCCCCCACCTTCCCACCACAAATCCATTCAAAGTGAGTGACATTTGCAAAGTGTATTTTCACGGCCCTCCGTAATCCCTTCAGAATATTAAGACTGCATTACTTTGTCTTTGGTTACATTAACTTCAATTTTCCTTATGAGTAAGTATTTGGCTAAAAATTAATATAGTGAAGTTGAAAAGAATCTTATGATAGGAAAAAGACTAATTTCATCTCTGGCTGCTCAGATACCAGAGTACACTGGGGTTAATGTAATTAACTTACAATTTTAGCCTAGGTTGTGTACATACACTGAATCTCCCTGCTGGAAACAAGATTAGATTTTATTACACTATATATCCTGGTTATCTTCACCATGCCTCCAATATTACTTCCCTCAATGACTTCAAGGCTCTCTGCTGCAATGAAAATGCAGAACCATCTGGTATTGAGCCCATGCAGTTTATTTAAGGATTTAATTAAATGCTCTAAATGGAGAGCTTCTTTGAATTAACATTTTAAATGTGACTTATTGCAGGTTTAATATTGTCTTAATGCCAACCTGGGAAACTCCATAGCCAAGTTGTTGACGTTTAAATTGAATTCATTTGGGTGGCTCCAGGGGGACTCATTAATTAATCTAAACAACTAATGGGGATTGGTTCTGACTTTTGATGAAGATTATTTACAGAGACAATTTGCAGTGAATAAAGAGTCACAGTAGGCAAATGTTTAATTGAATTTAAAAAAAAAAAAGGACATCTCATTGTGTTCAATATCAAGGATGCATCTTGCGAGTAAGCTTTGAAATACCAAGAAAAGGACGATTGCTTGAAGCTTCCTAGCTGCACACTAATAACAAAGAGAATGGGTAATTACATTTGCCTGTGTAATTTGCAGCTTGTAAGAGGACAACAGGTCTGTCTGGCTTACAGTACACATAGAAAGACTCCAACAGGAAATACTCTGTATTATGAAGACCAAGTTGCCCCGCTCACTTTTACTCACGTACCAGAAAACGGCATTTTCCAACCAATCATCAGCTGGAAAAACAGAGCTAACTCCTCTCACTTACACTTGCAAAAACCCAGAACAACTGGAATGAGCTCAGCAGAGCTGCTTTAATTTACAACAATTTCACCTCTAACATCCAATCTTCTTTAATTCTTTGATTATATCAACTTTGGAATCAGTTATTTGCACCTCCAAGCGCACCACGAGCCCTGCAAGCACTAACCTCTAGTTACGTGGTCAGTTTTCAGTAAGCCACAGTAGCAAAACAGTACCTGCTTCCCTGCGTATCTGCGCTCATTAAAGCAAATCATCCTTTAGCGTTTTTCCACTGTTATTATCGTTACCCCGTCTCTTCTTGAAGTTTCCAGTAACACCAGAGGTTGCCACCAAAGCGAAAAAACACGGCGTACTAAATGCTGCGCACACTTGCATTCCCAAGGAAACACAGGTCCTGCCCTGCAACCCCAGCTCCTGAGAGCACAAACACCTCTAAATACCTGTGATTTCAAGCATTAATTCTTGAAGAGCAGTTGTGCGTTTAGCACAAAGCACACTCGTTACTGGCAACCATCCCAAGAAAGCACAGCAGACCAAGGAGTGAGACACAGAGGTAGATCACGGGGCAAAGAAGTCAGCAGCAGGTTGGGGCCGTCTTGCCTGATGCACCCTCTCCTATATGATTTCTGCTCTTGCCTGTTGTGGATTATCCTTAACCTAAAGCCAAATAGATTTTAAATTTAAAAGCACAGCATTGAAGAGCAGGAGAGGTGAAAGACAGAAGAAAAAAGGAGGACACTGAGAAGAAAAAACCAACCTCAAATGCCACAAGTGCTACACTTCTGTAGGGTGGCCATTAACCATGCAGAGAAATTTGATGGAGAAATCATCCAGCATCTTAAACACCCACATAACTGGGAAACATCAGCTACCAAAGATGCCCAGTGGAGACTGGAGCAGCACGCACTGACTTCTTTTCACAGCAATGTGACTGCCTCTCCCTCAAAGGGGTGCCACCTCCCTGGGAGACTCGCATCTCCTGGTCTGCTTTAACCCAGACACGAAGGACCTCAGCCGTGGTCAGGTCTCTCGGGGAGCCTCATTCATGCAGAACAGGCCGTACCTCACAGCGGGCACCTAAAAGCCTTTAGCAGGCAGCGGCCATCAAACGCTACTGGTTTTGTCACCCTCGCAAGTCAATCCAAACGTTCGATGTTTCGAACTCCATGGTGCTGCGTCCAGCTCTGACAACCAACTGCACATCAGTAAGCGCATCCCTTTCTCCACCGTTGGGGTATGACAGGAGTCCTGCCCCACGCTAGCATTGCCCAGCTAGTTAAACCACCTCTGAGAACTGTTATCGGGGGGCACAAACAAGACAAAACCGCCGTGAACACGCTTCACCTCACGCCAAAGGCAAGGCTGAGCCCAGGCTGGGCTCACGGTGCTGAGCAGGGCTGTACGAGGCAAAGCCATCGTCTTCCCCGTGTGCCCCGGTCTGCGTTGCACAAGCCCGGCCAGAGCCCGAGGCTGAGCCCACACTCTCCTCTGATCTACGTCAGATTTGCATTTTATTTTCAATAATATCACAACCTGTCTTGTCTGAATTGAAGAGGTTCCAAACTTCTTTTCTTTCCAAGGCTGGATACATCCTGCATGCTAATTTGGGAGGCAATTGAGGGGGAGGGTACATTAAGAAAATGCACATAGCCATTAAGCCAGGGAGACTAAAGCATCCCGCCTTGATCAGCACTGCTGGATACTGTCTAGAGCATCGCCAGCTGCTCCGAGATACCTATGGTGGAGCTCTTTTATGCAAACACCTCCAGTAACAGCTTTTGTGGATCTGACAGACAGAGTGGTTAAAAATTAGGCATTCAGTGGGTATCCAGTGGAGAAACATTGTACGGCACATCTGAAGAGGGGAGTCACACTCGGAAAGGAAATTCTGAATTGTCTGAAGGGGAAAGGCTGCTCAGGCAGGCGGGACGGATCCCAACGGCAGATCAAGCCGCGCTGTATCGCCCATATCATCCCTCCCCAGCTTCCCAGGGATCCCAGCTCCCATGAATGCGGATTCCCAGACAGAAGAGAGTCACATCCCAAAAGAAGCAACCAAGGCAGATATTCATGGCAAATGGGAGGATGGAGGGATTATGGCGTTTTCCCCATCAACTCTCAACGTTTCCTACAGAACCTCTTCTGCCTTTTTTTTTTAATCACCAACTCGCTCAGGGCTCTCTCAAGGTGGTGTAGCTGTTTAATGTATTTTATTTTCCCCAGAATTGCTCTCTCTCAGTGTGAAAAGTGTCAGTTATTTTGGGAAACCTGAAATCAAGTGGGCGAGCAAAGGAATTATTCATGAGGACACCATCAGGAGGAAGGTTACCTCCTTCACCCTGACGGGAGGCCGATAGCTCAGCCATCATTTCAGGTTCAAAATGAAGAGGCAAAAGTTTCTGCCCCCTTAAACCTGGATGAGGCATTAGGAGCTGAAATTATAGGAAAAGGCACAGCTGGTCCATCACCGGAGCAGCGAGGGAGCTATGGCAACACTTGTGGCTCCTTCCAGCCCTATGCATCTATGTCTTAGTAAAAATCAAGCACATGTTGCAATATCCATTAGGTCTGGGTATCCACAAGGTAAAGCTGGTGCTTGCTTTGTCTGCAGGGCTCTGTCTGCCTGCCCTCCCTTCCCAGAGCAGGCACCCTCTGATTTCACCCCTGGGAACTGAGGTTTCCGTCATGCTGATGAGATGGAGAAGTGTGGCTTAAAGCAATTCTTGTCTTCTAAACCTTCTCTTAGACGTAATGCTATTTTTGTACTTGGAGCAACCAACTCGGTCTGCACCTGCCTGTGCAAATGGCACACGTTGCAGATAACCTTCTCAATAAAAGATGTGTTTGACACACACAGGACAGATGCAAGAGCTTTATTAAACAAATTCTCTTTCCAAGGCCTTTAAGAAAACAGTCCTTTAGCAGCACGGACTCACCTCGGCTCTTTCCATACACAAAAGCTACACTAACAGCCATTAAACCATCATTTCTGGCTTGCAGCACTGGCAAACCAGAGGGTTTGGCTCGATCCAGGATAGCTAGGTCAATGAACAGCAGAGAAGTCATCTACCCAGCAGAGGCTGCTGGCTGTAGAGGGATCACTGGAGTGAACAAAACATTATCTGAGCAAAAATGGTTTGGGTTTTTGGGGGGTTTTTTGTTTGGTTGGTTTGTTTTTTTTTTTTTTAACCGAAATCCTGGGGCTGCTGGGGCAGTCCTTACTTCAGTAATGATTTCTGATGTTCACTGTGTTTTCTTTTGAAACACCTTGTTGCTGTAGGGAGCACCAGATGCTCTGGCTATGCTGCTATTGCCTAAGGACAGCCTTCAGATATTTCGTTTGATTTTTCTACTTCATCTATCATCAAATCAAAATATCTTATCCAAACTTCCATGGACTCCCGTGGGCTTTGGTACCAACCATTAAAAGCATCTGCTAAAGGGCAGCCACACTGTTCCTGCCAGGGCAGGAACCAAATAGCCAGGATGGAGAGCTGACAGATTTGGGACTCCATTTAAGTTACTGCAAAATACATATCTACATAATATGCACATATTTTATATGTATAAATGTATCAAGAATGTATACACACGCACACAAACTTCTTAAAAAAACTAAAATCTCCCCCAGTGATACTATGAAAACCCCTAGCATGCAGCCTATTTTAACTGAAGGCTGGTCAAACACAAATGCACGTGTAGAAACAAGCTTTGACAGAACAGCTAAAGGGCCTTCTACAGAAACAGAGCTGATTAAAACCAGCAAACTAAATTTGGAAATGAGGTGATAGAAACTGGCACATGAAGATGCATTTTCTTTCTTATTCTCATTTACACTCCTCTGTTATAAATAAGGCTGTTCTGAGGAAGAAAAAAAAAAAAAAGTTGTTATGTTGAAACGTTGGATGGCAAAGCCATCACCTTTGTCACTGTTTGGATTAAAATGCATCTTTCCACATCCCACATGCAAACGGAATATAAACAGTAAAACCAGAACATTTAAACAAATATTTGCAAGGGGGGTTTGTTTGTTTTTAAATACTTGTCCTACTCCAGACAGAATCCACAGACCACACAGAGTGTCATAAAACACCTTACAAAAAAGGAGCAGGAACACGTGTATTACCAAAGGAGATCTGGGTACGTGCCAAAGAACTTCAGGCGTACAGGCAAGATTTACACTCTCAAACGCAAGCATCAAACCAAAATGCCTAGATCCATTTTCATATCTTGCCCCGAACAGCTACACAGAGAGCCTGTTACAGAGTATGATCCTGAACCTGAGTTTTAAGTAAAGCTGAGCCTGGGTTTCACATCTGGGACCAGCGTCAAAATCATCACCCCAGTCTGACTACCTCTGTCATAGCTCATCTCAGCAATGGTAAAGACTAATTTTTGCCAACCAGATTGCACATCTTTCTTTTTGTAAAGCAGAAGTCATCAACACAATCAGTGTTAAGAAGCATGATTTCCTTTGGATTAAACAAAGCTAAAAGACTGACCTTCTGTCTGTCACCAAGATCTTGATCGTCTTTGGTATTAAATTCACAGGCAGAAGCTTCCATGTCCGGGGGGGGGGGGGGGGGGGGGGAAAGAAAGAAAATTCATTTGTGTTATTCCTAAATTTTATACCCACGTTTGTTCCAACAGTACTTACACTACAGAGTGCACAGAAAGACAGCTTCCACTTTGTGCTCAGCGTTTCTGGTAGCCCAAGTGCAGGAGGGACCAGAAGTGAAGAAATAAAAGTTTCCAGTTTCTCAACACTGATATGGATATATGGCAAAAGACAGCCAACCCATTCTTGGGGGACAAAGTGGTTGGAAACACACAGAAAAAGCCTTAAAAAAAATTAAAAGAAAAAATTCTTTTCCTGTCTAAACTTTCTCTTAAAAAATAAAAAAAAAGAAAAAAAAGACTGAAAAATTTGAATATCTGCCACCTTTTGTAGCAAGAAGTGGAACAATTTTTCTAAAAACTTCTAAAATCTGACATTTCATCAAAACTCGAGCAGCCCATAACAGCTAAGGATGCTCTGCAGTTCCGTAGCCTCTATTCCCCCAAAAGCTTCCCCCTCACCCTGTCCATTGCCCCTGTTGGTGCCAGTATCTCTACTTTAGAGAGATGCAAACACAGACAGAAAAAGCTGTGTTGTCCCAAGACGCCTGGCAGGTAACGGCGGACTCGGGAGCAGAGCCTGGAGCTGCAGAAAACCCGCCCCATCTCTGCTAGAAAAATCCTTGAAGCTTTGAGGAAAAACCAAAGGCGACAGCAGGAAGGCTCCAGAAAAGGCATGGGGAATTGAGTCCGCTGTAGCAACAGTATCTCTGTAAATTGTTCTCACTGTGAAAAGCCAGTATGGTGCTAAAAACCACGGAGTTCTACATTGTTACCTAGAGCATGAAATAACGTCCCCGTTGAGGGCTCCGGGCTCGTAAAGCATAACGAAGAGTCATGAATGGGATTTCCAAAGGTACCCGAATGCTTTTCAGTAAGGCTGAACTCCTAAATTATTGAGGCACTTTAGAAAAATCCCACTTCATAGAAGTAAATCCACAAGATACCAGTATCCCCATCAGTCCTCGTGGACTTTGTGGTTACGGAATAAATTCCCTAACAAAACATCAGCTGGTAAATTATTTTGTGATTGCTGATGCCTAAGGATCATGTCAAGAGGGTGGTCAGGCTCTCCTCACTTAATTCTTCATTTTGCCTTTAAAAATATCAACATATTCCTCAGGCAGAGCAAGGAAAGCTACTAAGAGAACACAAGGCAGGATTTCAAAAATAACAAAATCTGTCAAAAATATTGTTTCTACAGCGTGCACGTATTTTCCTTCGCTGTGCGTGGGGATGGACATCTATTTTGCAGGCAGCCCGTACAGACCGCGGCAGGAGGCACTAGCACACAGTCAGGGTTTGCGCAGAGGATTTCCCCTTGATCTCCTGGCAAATAAAGTTTAATATGATGGAAGATAACCGTTGGCTGTTTATATTCAGAATATCTAACAGCGAGAGCATTACTACGTGCCAAATGAGACACCTTAAATTCCAGATTAACACACGAGCAACAAAACCTCTGAATTAGATGCCAGGGTGTAAGAAACGGGGCTGGCTCAGTTCTGCCTTGGCCCAAAACTAGGAAATGCAGACTAGAAACTCCTGTTTCATGCACACGAGAACTGGTAAATTCAGGTCTGTGCTTATGTTGTTCAGTAACTAAATTATCACTCCCTTTTCAGCCTTCTGCGCTGAACTACCCAGGGCAGCAGATTAAGGGAAAAGGAACGTGCAAAGCAAAGTGGAAAGCCATCAGCATTTGTTTCTGGAGAAGACAACTGAAAGATGGGAAGGCAGAATTAGAAAGACGCAGCTCCGAGACACAAAGCACACCAAGACCAATGCCCATTACCCAGCACAACGTTCTACTACTTTCTTAGCAACGTGCGTCACTTGGATTAATTTTCTGAAAGAAAACAGACTGTCTCAACAGCAGCCTGATGGTCTCAGCAATTCGCTTTACAATTACTCACTAAACTACCTTGATTTAATTATTCAAGAAGAATCTCACTGCCACTGATAACTACTTAATTAAAAACACAACTTTAGAGCAATAAGAGAGTCACATTATATTGCATTTGAAATAGATTTCTTGCTGAAAACATGCACAGTTCATTTTAACCGGCTTAATGTGCCAATATATTTAGAGTCCCAAGGATTTTAAGAACGGCTCGAGCAACAGTGATCATCCAGGGGCTGCAAACAACACTCGTAAGCTTGTTCTCGTTCGGAGCAATTCCAGTAAAAATCAAATTAAGAAAAGCATCGCTGCAACAGAGCTAGTCTAGAGCATAAGCAAATCTTACGCTCAGGGAAGTCAGAAGCTGAGACCAGGACAAGCTCTTACCCTGCTCACAGCCCTGCTGCCCCTTTCCCGAGCACTGCCCTTCTGCCCCCCGCCCGCCCTCTCTGCTGGCGCGAGGGCCACAGGTGAAGCTGCAAACCCCTAACTGGGGCTCCCCTTTGCATTCCCACCCAGGACCCGCCAGCAGAGGAGGATCCACCCTGGTCCCAGCTGGGGCAAATGCCGGTGATTTCACCCCCCTCACCCCCTGCTGTCACCTGCCTTTTCTCTCTGGTATTTCTCTGTTACGGGGCAAAAATGGGAAACTTGTGCTCGTTCCGTAAAAGCACCCTTGGCCCTGACAACTCTTTTCGGTACTACCTTCTGCTCAAAGCACTGCAAAGGCACAAACGTCAAGGGTCCAGACTGTCTGGCTCCCATGCCTGAACCTCAGCCCTGAAAGTCCCCGGGACCTCCTCCCCAGGACCCTCTGCCCCTGCCCCAGCCTGGGTGCATGGGGGGGAGGCAGCCCTTTCCTCCCTGCCCCCCGCTCAGCACCGTGCAAGCAGCTCAGATCCTCCAGGTCGCAGATCTCTGGCTGAGGGCAACTGCCTGAAAGTAATTCCCATTTTTTATGAATCTTAGCATTTTAATGGGTATCAAGGACCGGTATCATTTGATCCTTGCAAGAGTCAAGAGCAGTCTTTGATAACTTGTGGTTTTTTAACCTGTGACAGAAGGGGTTGTGAATTAATTGGCTCGATTGCTACTGTGATAGAGACGGAGACAGCCTTTGGGGGAAAGAGCTGTTAGTTGCCTGTGGTGAGACGGACTGGGTGCAAGCAGGGGTAACTGCAGACACCAGCATGATTCACGCAGCGCTTTCCGAGAGCACCGGCTAGATTTAGACTGTGCCAAGTGATGTAGGAAAACCTCCCAAATTACCAGCATACCATTTCCTATTTAGTTATTTAAAACATCTCTCCTTCCCCTTAACTAGGAGGTACTGGCTCCTTTAGTTTTAATACATTTTCAGTACAGCTGAAACTATATATGTATTTATATATGAAAAAATTAAATGACTGCCTTCTTGAATATTATCCTCCTGGTTTATTGTGTGCCCTCTCTCCCCTTCTCTTCCCGGAGAGACCAACCATCACATGAAAATGGTTTTCATCATCTGCAAATTTTGATGCCCAAAATAGCCCCACGGTTGCCCTAGCAACTAGCATTTATTCCCCCTCCCCCCAGCATCCCCCCCTTTGCATATTGCTGCATATTTCTATCATCTCTTTCCAGGCACAGTTCATAAACACGGCTGCATAATAAAGAATGTTATCACCAATGACTTACAGCCCAGCTGCTGCAAATAAGATATGAAGTGGCAGGGAAATACAATTTCATGCAGCTAGGACAACAGATTGATTGGGTGCCCTTCAAATTTGATGCCACTTCTTTAAGTCTGTCCAAATTCAAAAAAAAAAAAAAAAGTTAGTTTCCCCACCTCCCCATCTTTCCATGGTAGCAACAGACAATAAAAGTGGGAGATAATTCACTAGGACACTCATTATGTCTGCAGCAACCTTGCCCTGAGAGACTGACAATTTAAAGAGATGTGCTTCTTTTCCCTGCTACCTCCTCTACTTTTTCCCCAGCCGCCCTTCTTCATCAAAAGTCTTATTCCTCCAGTTTGGTTGCCTGTTCAATTTAATTATCTTCCCTTTCAAATTATTATTTCTGTTCAGATTACTAGCCAGAAGGTTGTTATAGATAGAGACAAGCAAACCCCTTAATTTCATTACCTCCATCACCAAAATTTTATCCTTATTTAGTTTTGGTAGAACAATACGAAAAGCCTCCCTCCCCTAGCATTTCTATCAAAGAACACCCCAGCAAGGACAAAAAGAGGTGTGCTTTTAAATTCTTCTTCCCCCCTGTCATTTCTGATGGGATGACTTTCAAGGATACGGAGATCTGCTTTGGAGGCTGCTCTGAATGTGCAGAGATCACCTTGTGATCCTGCGGTACCACAGCACGATACGGCACGACAAGGACGAGCTGCTACCAGACGGACTGCGCCGATGCACACAGGGTGCTCCTGCTTACAGGAGAGAGAACATCTCTGGGTGCAGGCAGAGACAACCCCTGCCCATCGCTGCAGGCCAGGGTTTCTCTCCCCTATTCACCTCTCCTTTCTGTCCCCTCCCTCCCCTCTCTGTTGGTAAATAGTGGTTTACTGAATTCTTCTTCTACGCCCTTGTGTGTTGCCCAGGGTAAGCTTGCGGTTCCTGTCTCTTTGAGACACTGTTCCTTCCTTCCTTCCTTCCTTGCTCTCGGGTGCAAACTGCCTTCCCCGTGGCATCCCACGTGGGCTATGCCTTTGCATGGAAAGGACGCACGGAGCAGCGCTGGCAAGGACGGGGGTCATTCTGTAACAGGGATCTTGGCGCTGACCTCAGACACTGCAACTGTCGGGGGACGAGCAAGACACAAGATGCGTGATGGGTGCACAAAGACCTCACTGCTTGGAAATTTGCAGCAAAGGAAAATCCGTTTTATTCCCATTTAACAAAGAGAAGAGACACACCCGTCATAAGCGTTGTGCAGCCTCTGGCTCCAAATCATCTCTAGGATTAGTTAACACTAATCAATCACAATCAACCAAATCAACCCCAGAGGGAGGAAATCACTCCTTGCAGAAGCTGTTCTCTCAGTGCTCAACAGCAGCAACAACCCCAAAATTCTCCCAAAGAGTCCTGAACTAATTCATACGCATCTGGAGACAACACGAAGGTTGTCATCTCTTCGGCATCTCCAGCGAGCATTTCTCATAGCCAGAGACTGCAACTGCCAGGCTGACCTGCAACCAGCTCTTCTTGCCCAAGAGCCTGAAGATATGGGGCTGGGTTGCTCCTTGATCTGATTATATTCAGTGTGTGACCTGCAAGATCCCGTTGCCTCTCGGTTCCTCCTTTCCCATCGGTACAGTGCAGTAATGAATCTAAAACAAGGTTTCAAATGCAAACAGCTCTGATTTGTGCAATGAACTGGATCTGAATTCTGGCAGTTTGCACTCATTGGTCCTAGGATGTTGTGATGCTTAAACTTGTAGGACATTTGCCAGCTCTTCAGATGGAAAACATGAAAGCAGTTCAGAATAGGATTATTACTGTTATTAAAATGAGAGATGAGGTTTTAAACTCAAAACTGCAGATCAGGAAACTTAAAACCATTTTCCATCTTGAAATATGTTCAGTGATGGAAAACTGAAGCCAGCATTAAAGCAGCATTCATGGGTCACACAGACCGTGTTTAGAAGTAGTAGTAGAAGATACCACGGCAAAGTTGGTGGATTTTTGTTTCTTTTTTCTTTTTTTTTTTTTTTAAGGGCCAGTAGGAAAAAAAGTAGAGATGAGGAGAAACAGAAAATGTGTAATATGAGAAAGAAAGATTTTTACAAACTAATTTCTACCATCTCCTTTGAGACATGAGCAGTTCTTTAATCTAAGAAGGGTCATTTCTCTGTCATTTTCCTCCCCTAAGTGGAGGCCAAGTTCAAGAGGACTATGTTTCTTTTAATGTCCTTTGGATACAAGTACTCGGATACAGAATCCCATTTATCTTTCTTGACTCAAGTAAATAAATTAAAAAAAAAAAAAACTTAGTGTGTCCTATAAATACCTCATAATATACAGGATCCAACATCACTTTTTTTTTTTTTGCACCTAAAACCTTAAACCCTACTGACACTATAAAACATCAGCGTTCCACATCCCATGATTGTTTCCCATAATCTAGGAGAACATTAAAGAGAGAAAAATTGTGCTGAAAAATGACATCTTATCTATTTCCTTCCTTCCTACCACCACTCCATGTTTTTGTCATTGCAGGTCAGACACCTGCTCCCCATGTTATAATCTGTGGAAGTGATAAATGCTCATAGGCAGTGATTATGAGTGGCCGTATTCACTTGACGTCAATCTGGAAACCAGCACATTCACTCAGTTGCCGTTCTTTGTCCTGCCGACAAGGCCGAAAGGGGGGGTGGGGGGGAAGGCAAAAAAAGGAACCGACAATTTTTCTCTCCCTCCTCCTTGTCCCTGGAGGGGAAAGCTACTGCCAGGCCCAGATGCTCTCCGACACCCCTGTGTCGGAGAGGGAATGCTGCAGCTATGAGCACTCTTACAAGCTCTTGTGAGACTGGGGGATAAGGAGGATAATTTACATGAGCTGGGATCTCCTGGATTTGACCATGACCTCCGCATGGCTATGGATATATTTAACATGGAAAGACAGATGGGCAGTGAGCCAAATTGCAACATAACCTGGCAAAGCCCAATTTAATCATCATTGCACCAGCAATGGGCAGCCCCCTGACTGATTGACCTTTCCTGCTGCCCGGCTGTATCATGTTCTCATTTAGGCAGACCTTGGGCCACCCCAGTAGGGTTGAACAGGTCAAGGAAGAAGAGTCTTGTTTGGCTTTTCCCTGCTCTGTCATAGCAGCCTGTGGCCATATCCTGCTTCCAAAGGAATGGCTGCAGCAAATGCATTGAACGTTCCCTCTGGAACAGGCACAGCTCTGATATTGTCCTACCATAGACCTTCATCCTTCCTTTTGGGACTCCTTTTGGTGATTGAGTCTGTCTGTGGCAATTAAAGCCTGTGCTACACCACGTGAGCTCTACCCTGCACAGCCCCTGTAGTGCTTATGTCCAGCCTTAAAACACAAAGTATTTTACAGGCACATCTGGAGGTACCTGGTGAGCCTCTCCCCAGGTAGGGGAGCCCTACAGTCACTGTCCATAAAGCAGATGCCATTTTTTTCCACTGGTCTCCGACATCTTCCCCTACACCCCATGTACAGCTCTCACACAAATATTAAAGCATTTATACCTTCTCTATTAAATTACATCAGGACAGTGATAGGGCCACAGAAAGGCTCAGAGATAGGACAGGAACCAGACTGCCACACGCAGCTGTAATCCCTACACGATGCCATCCTTTCTGGCAATGCCCTGCATCAATCCCAGCTCACCATGCAAAGCCTGGCGCAATACCACGCTTCCAGAAAACACGGTGCTGGGGCCAATGACAATGCAGGGACAGCCAAAGTCAGTACTTTGGGGAGCGGTCACTGACAGGGAATGCTCTCTTATACTATTTATCTTATTTCCAGCTGCAATATTCCAAGTGAAAAAGCTGTTATACAGGTGCAGCTGTAGGATCTGCAGTCTTACAGGCCATGGAGGAAACCAAAATGAAAAGCCACGTTCCTGCCCAAGCTACTGTGGTCACAAGCAAGTTGTGTCAGACCCACCCTTTGTAAAGGCACACTTAGGAACAGAGAAGAAATAAGAGAAGATTTAGCAATCCCATTCCATGGGATGGGTCCCCAGCACAGATGGGATGTAGGCATTAGCTAAAAGGACCACCATTTACCATGAAAAGGCCACAGCGTGCCACTCTGCAACCCAAAATTACTCTTTAAAGAGAAGAAACATGCACACTTAGTTCAAATTTGTTTAAGGCAATGCAAATACAAAAAACAACTCATGGGAAAGAAAGTGCAGAGGTTGCTTCATAAGATACAGGTAAAACCCTTTATGACTCAGAGGTAGCACTCCCACTTTTGTAACATAACAATGGTCCCAAATATTCTGCATTTCACATGATGAATGGCTAAACCTGCCCGTTTTCTGAGGGTTTGGTTGTACTGCAAATGGGTGGATGATAACACAAAAGCGCGCATCGCAGACCTTGTTGAAAGTATGTGGCTTCCTAGACTTTGCTGTCCAGTTGAAGGAGATACTGTCGTTCATGGGGCAGGTAATATTTGTTATCTTGCTACAACACACACTTTTGTTGCAACAGCCTGCTCGCGCAACAGTTTTAGGTAGGTGGGGAAAACTTACAGACTCGCACCGATGTCAAGAAATGGCACCTTTATGCTGAGGCACACTTCCTGGAGAGCTTGAACAAGCCCTGGGTTAATGATACCAAGCACAGTGGGACAGAGAAATAAAAGCAGTTTATCACATTAGAAATTAAGTGTTTTAATTAATTCTCAATGGAAATAGCTGGAAACAAAAGCCATGCCCAGATAGGAAATATAAGGAAGGGTAGAAATCCACTATGGAGATGAGGTTTCAACAGGATACAGGAACCCAGGAGCGCTGATGGCCACCCCTGTTCACAACCACCCCTCTGCCCTCCGAGCTGGAGATGAGCACTGGCATCTCTGCGTGGCTTTGCTTTGGAAAGTAGGCAAGCAGGGAGCTGTGTCGCACGCCTGAGCGCAGGGCGAGCGGAGCCTCTGCTGGGCCAACGGACCTTTAACGCATCCTTTTTGCATTTGAACCAACAAATTGGGAGTGAAGCCCTTAACGCAGCATCTGCCGGTTCCCCAAGTCACTCCATCACTTCACGAGTGGGGAGGACACATCCCAGGAAACGGCTTTCAAGTCGTCAATTATGCTGTGGCTCTGCAGTGCAATTATTCATAAATATTTATACACACACGCGCGCGCATGCACACATACTCTTTGTTCTGCTTTTGTGTGACATAGAGGGGAATTTTGGCTCTGTTCTCTCTCTCACCTGGATTTGCTCTGCCCTTTCTGCTGGATACAAGGGATTTGATTGAATTAACTTAATTGGCAAATATATTGTTCAGACAGCTGTGACAGAAATGACTTCGTGCATTAGTCAGAAGGTTAAGTAGCTCGTGGCAGTTCCCAGCACCTTTTTTGCTGCCAGACACCCCTGTACCGACTGAATCTTTGTGTTTCAAAGCAGGTTTAGAGGGCAGATCTGCTGTGTTGTACATCACATTTGGGTGTGGAGAGGCAGCATGGTCAGAAATGCCTACATCTCTGGCTACTTGCCATGCTCCCAGTCATTTGCCATGTCAGGTGCATTGGAAATTGTACCTACATGGTATTTTTCTTGAAAAGATGACAACTGTGTATCCGGAAAACAGCCCTGCCATGCAAGCCAACATTTCTACCTTGTCTTTCTCACATGCTGTGGTTGAACTTGGCCTGTCTTGCAGACCTCAAGCCTTGCAGGAAGGCTGTGTGTGCCCATGCACTGCTCTGGTGATGCTCTGCGGTGCCGATACCCTCACTCCATCACCTCCCCCTTGCAGCCTGAGTTCCTCCCATGTAACCTGGTATTAGTGGGACCACAGTCGCCCAGGGATCCCTCCACGGAAAACAGAGCAAGAAACATCTCCAGATGGACATCCAGGTCTCCAGACAGAACGACTTGTCCTTGGGCACACCTTCCTCTCTCCCCTCTGACTCTCCAGTAGCTGAGCTGATGAGGCCCATAACTTCAGTGCCTCAGCTAAGTGCCTAAAATGAACTAGTTGTCAGCAGTCCTTCCCCTTCTCCCTTGAACTGTTGCCTGTTATTCATTGCCATTTGCACAAACCACATAACTTTACAGCTTGGAAACTCATTATATGCATGTGATCTTCCACGACACTGTCAATACTTTGGCCTCCTTTGGATTCCTGCAACTAGAAGAAAAATCAAGAAGAGGTATGTCAGCAGCACAGGGAAGCAGAAGGGGAACCTGATGGCCAGGGATGCTGTGGGACAGGCCAGGACATAAAACAGGAGACACATTTTTCACTACTCTTCTCATGGGCTGCACCAGGCCCTGCAGTACGACATTGCTGTACATGCACAAAAGCCATTGCTATACCAGTGGGAAACAGGCTGTCACCTCACGTCCCCAACAGCAGCGATGGCTGCACTACAGAGGCTGCTGGACACTTTCAGCACATGGGTAAGGCAAGCAACCCTTTAGGATGTAACTGCTGCCTGTGCCACAGCTTGGGATTAAGACATCTCCTCTGCTCACAGCCTCCAGGGCTTGCAGCCTTCGCTGTTCTCCACACTCCCTCCGGTCGCTGGCAGCAGGCATGGCCAACAAGAGATGATGTAAAAGCAGGTGTCTCCACCTGTGACCTGGGCAGGCTCACATCCCCACGCGAACCTGACAAATTCAATGACCAAAGCCCCACAGACCCGCAGTGACTTTGTACGTGCAAAGAGAGACAGCGACGTTAACCCTGATGCCACCTGAGAAGTGGCTCTGTCCCAGCCATCACCTTCACTGGACACTGCCAGCACTCAGACAAGAGCAAATTGCCCTCTCATGCATGGAGGAGGTCACCTCTAGATGACCGGCAAGGCAAGGCGTGGGAGAAGCTCATATTTACCACTGCTTTGCCCCCGAGCATCCTCTGGACGGACAGCAGTCCATTGCCCAGGGCTGGCAGGACAGCCCTTCCCCGGCACCACAGGCAGCTGAAAAACACATTTAAAGCTTATTCTCTGCATATGCAGGCATAGGAAATTTTCATAACCATTTTGATTTCCACTAACTGAAGCCAGTGTAAATCTCTGTTTTTTATGAATCTCACTTACATTTTGTGCCTGACTTGTGCATAAAACTTCCCCAGATTTACACAAGCTAACTCCATAAGTCATCCCCTTCCCAATCGGGCCTTATATCTTGATGACCTTTTAGAAACCAATGACTGCTTTCCTGTTGTTATCCATAATTGGAAAAGCACTGGAGATAAGAAAATTTATAGCAACGAGTGATCTACCTGCGAAAGACAATAAAGAACGCTGGGCGGTGAAAGAACAGGGAAGAAAAATCCCACACACGGAGATGCGCAGGCGCACAGGCACACACAGACACACACGCTGCTCAAGCTGAACTTTCCCAGTCTTTATTCAATCTCTCTCAACTCTCTCCTCCTTGAGCCCTTGACTCCCCTGACCATACAGTCTCACTCTGCAGGACAGACGCACCCTTGTCAAGCGTCTGCTGCTCTGATTTCAGTCTTCTTGGAATTTACTTGCAAATCTTTTGGTTTAATGGGAATGAAACATCATATAGGAGCCCATCTTCATTCCCAAAGTGAATAATCCCATCACACAACATATAGCTCTATAGGAAAGCAAACCAGGACTGCAATGTATATACTGCTATACACATAACACAGGGAGATGGACAGGGTAGACCTCAGTGCTCATCGCGCAGCAGACACGCACATCACTTTGGGGTTATCACAAAGACACATTAACCACCTCACCATCATTCACAGTGACCTCCGCCAGCAGGAATCATTCCACACAACAGGATCACCGAACTGCTCCCGGACATCAAAAGACCCATTCCCAAACTGAAGCTTATTTTGTTTCGAAACAAAGGCAGAAGGTCACATGCTGCCACATCCCTTCTCTGGGACTGAACCAACAGATTGGGATGCCGTACTCCTATTCGTAAGAAATGGGAGTTTGTAAGGCAGCAGTCCTGATCTTGGTTGTACCCAAGAAATCCAGGACATGCCAAGACTCGAGAAGGGAAACAGTTCCAGTCACATCTACTTTCAGGTCAGAGTAACCCAGGTGACATTTATTTATAGGAACCAAGGAGGTGCTGAACAGAAAAGGAGCATTTCCAAGTCCAAGGGTAAGAAAACATACACCAGCAGTATCAACAAGGCTGAGTGTGGAGGGGATATCTAACGTTTGCAAAGCAGAGGGATGAAAATATACATGCAAATAATTTGTCCAGCCTTACAGTAAAGGTTGCTTTCAACCTTCCTGCAAGAGCAGGCGGCTCCTATGAGGAGCAGCCAGGATTCAGGAGCACTGTAGGGGACAAAAGTAGGGACTCCTTAATCAGATGTAGCACACATGCAAGTAGCCTTCAGGAAATTACCTAGCCCTTTCGGGTCTCCATGTCTTCTACTGAAAAGTGGCAATAAAGGGGCAAGGCTCAGTTTCTATTGTGAGAACATTTTCAGACAGTTGGACGAGAGTTTTTAGCGCAGTAAAAAAAGTGGCTTCCAAAGCCACTGCTCTCGCTCAAGACACGCAGATGTAGGCAACCTGCACCTGCTCTGATCCCTGTACCAGCATTTTTACACACCTCTGAAGCCTGCCCTGGCTTAAAATGGATCCCAGCCATGCGTCCATACCTCAGCTCAGCTTTCTCGTTTGCAGTCAGAAAGATTACACAGAACTATGTGTAATAATTAACTCCCAAGAGAGAAGTTAAAGTAAAACCAGTAAGAGCAAGCTGCTCAGAACAAAAAAAAAAAAAAAACAGATGACAAATTCCTGGCAGGGGCTGGGATGAGGAAAGGCAAATAGAAAGGAGCAGTTGTCATTGAGGAAACCCTGGCAGCTCTCCCCTACCAGCACACAGCCCTCACAAATAAAGATCTCTGCAGCTTCAGCAAAGGTTGCTGGGTTTTGTGTGCAGTGGAAGGCTACTCCAGATGTACCCTATTTGCAGCTTTTGAACTGGGTCCTGGTAAGCTCAGCCCAAGGCTCTTTTGGGGAAATGAGGTGGTGGCATCTCAGCTCAGGGCTGAACGTCCCACCTTGCTGGGGTCTCCTCCAGCTGTTCTCCTCCAGTTCTGCTGAATTCAGTCTGTGCTGAGGACATCTCCCTCAGACATCTGTATTTTCAGATTATTCATTATGAATTGATTAGTTCATCCCACAGTCACCCTGATCATATTCTTCCTAGGTACTAACGTCTCAATGAATGAGCAGTCAAGTAGAAAATGAACGCGTTGGTGCCTGATTGTATTACTAAGCTCTTGTATATGCTAACAAATGCAGCAGCGTTTAATTCAGCCAAATAACAAACAGGTAGTTACAGAGTTAAACAGCACAAGTGTCCAAACAAGAGTAAAACATCTAAAAAGCTCTTAATATCTTTCGGGTTTAGCATTCAAATTACCTTTGGACATGAGTGTTTGTTTGAGGAGAATTCTTTTGTCTGGGTATAGAGACATTTTCCTGCTAGTATTTTCACAATTATGACAGTGAACTAGCCACTTTCATCCCTGCAAGGGTAGAATTGATTACAAACCACCTCATTAATTAAAACAACAACTTGCATTCAGACCTGCTTTTTAGCAGAAACTAAGCTCAGAAAATCATTTTTTGTACCTCCATTGGAATTGCTACTTGCAATTCAATATGCAAGATAAAGTTCTCTGCTGGGAACAGAGAAATGCAACTTTTTTTTCTTCCCTTTTTTAAAAATCATACAGTGTATGAGATAATTTCCTATTTCCATCCACAAGCAACTACAATTGTACATATGAAAAAGAAAAGCCTAGAGAAAGCACACTAATCTCAAAAGAAATGGGTACATTTTCTAAGCAGGTTGGCCAGTCAGGAACTTTGTTCTTGTTGCATAGACTTACTGCATGACACAAAGAATAGCAACTCTCTGGATCACAATATATTCATCAAAACTTTATGAGTAATAGATGGAAAAAGTCTGGAAAGTTTCCACACAGACCAAGCCTCAAGTTTGACTCCCTTGTTTACAACAGACCAGTACTCCTGCAGACACGCGAAGCCATGTGGTCCGAGCACACCCACCACTATCGCGTTCAGTGGGCACGGAGCACGCAGACCTACCCATCCACCTCACATTTACAAGGATATTTATTCAGCGAGCTTTTCATAAGGGTTGCCAGACAGGCTCAGGCTGTGCAGGCAACCAACATCCTAACAGGTCCGTTTTATACCTCATACCAGCCTGTTACCATTAAAATGTAACAGAGGAGGTATTAAAAAAAAAAATTGTTCTTCCTTCTTAGCGAGAAAAGAATCAGCTACAACATCAAAGACACTGCGATAGCTGTTAGTACAAGGCGTGGGCAGCGTCCCCCCTCCACAAAAATGTGGGCACTGACCCCTCTAGAGCCCATCGGTGACAATTCAGAAGAGCAACAGCTGTGTCCAACATGACCCGAATAGAACAACGTGACTCAGCTGTGAGGCTGCATTTCTCAGGCAGCCTTACTGGCTTATTGGCTTGCACAAAAATCCCCAAGAAATCCCTCCTGGATTTTACCCCTCTTGACATTTTTCCTAAACCAGAAAGCAATATGTAGCAACATTGCAGAGAGGCCCTGGGCAGGGCCAGCTACCCCATTAGAATGCTTTCAGATCACTGCACTGCAGCAGCCCCAGATGCTCTTGCAAAACCAAACCTGCCTGTGCTGTGACGCTGGATGGCTGAGCCGTGGTACCGTGAACCATAGCTGAGCCAGCAAACTGCCCTGCAGAACCAAACCTCATGCATCCTCATCCCCCTTGCTCCTTGTACAAGAAGCCAAGCATGGCCCAAGCCACACGCGCATGACGTTCCTCTGTTACTGACCCGATGCCGAATCCCTTTTGAGAGCAAAGGCCTCTAACAGGGAGAATTTGGCTGCTCCTTTGACTCAAAGATGGGCAGTTCTCCCAGAGGTTGGCTGAGGGAGATTTTGATTTCCCATTTCTGCTAAGCCTCTAATGGACTGGACTTGCCTCGACCATATGAGGATGGCCGGACCCTGTGGCCAAAGACCTGTCCCTTCATGAACAGTAGGACGTTATGCAACTGAGAGCTCGAATCTGCTAAGCAGCGTCTAAATTAGAGCCTGCAAGAGGTGCCTATAACAACCTGAGCGGAGAAGACTGACTCATCCCCTTGTTTTCCCCAAGCACAGACTGTATCTGTTTGGCAATAGACCAAGGAAAATGACAGTATAAACTGCCAGATACCAGCAAATCTCTTCTTTTGCTGCCTCTGTTTTTCATTTCCAAGAGTCAGAGTTGGCTTTGTTGCTATCCCATAGAGCAAGCCTCATTCTCAGGTCTAAATTTGGCTCCCCCATCTTCTTCATAGGCAAAGTGACAGAGGAATTGATCTGGTACAACACTATAAAAACTCTCTCCAAGAGTCAGTCAGTCTTCTACACCTGTTTGGGGTCTCCTCGATCAGTAGAAAGACAAATGGGCTTTGCATCATGCTGCCTGGGAGTGCAGTTAAGGATCGCCGAGGCTTTGCTGTAAGGTCCCCCCCCACCACATGGGAGTCCCACTGGCTGCACCCAGCTTGAAGGGAAGGTTTAGCACTTAAAGTACTTCGCAGGTGAGAGAGTCCTAACAGAGGGACAAGAGCCAAAAGACTGCCAGAAACGCTGTATTCATCAGCCTTTCTGTTTTCATGGAAGAGATGTGCAGGTTTAAAAAAAAAAAAAATATAGTAATAGTCTGACTTAAGTGCAGATGAAAGCCACTGGGCTCCGACTCCCAGGAGAGCTCTGTGGGAGTAGCAAGAGCGGCCACAGTGCAGACTCCCCTGAGGATCTCCAGAACTAAAATTGGAAGAATTGCCCCAGGAAAGGACTCCCAGAGCTGCTGCCTCCTTGGTGCCTGAGGCAGAACTAGTCCTGAAAACGGGGTGTTAGCACAGGCCAACAGAAGAGTCAGAAACTCACCCTCATTCTCTGCAGCATCTGTTAGTCCTGATGTAAGGCCAGCAGAAATCTTGGTTTTGCAATTTGGGCATGTTTCCACTAAGAACCACAGTGAGACCATTCACTCTTGTTATACAGCCCACCAAAGAGCCATTTAGTGATAATGACCAAACTTGGTTTCATCTCGGAAACCTTTAATAGACTCCTGTATATTATTGAGGTTTTAATGGAGCTAGTAGAAAAACAGAAAAAGAAACACCCACAATATGAAGAAGCTGGGTTTTGTTTTCTGTATTGAGAATAAACCACTATTTTGAATTTTTCCTAAATATTTCCTATACTTCCCATACTTCCCCACTCCCTCAGAGAAGTTTATATTTATTATTTCAGATTTTTCCATCACATCTTTTTTCTTTTCCTTCATTTTTTTTTTCCTTCTTTCTACTACCATAGAACAAAAGAAGAAAAAGAAAAAGGAAAAACAAGTGGTGATGACCCCGCTAGCTATTCTCCCAGGACTGGCTGCTCCCCACGAGTCTGCCCTCTTGCTCTTTCCCCTACAAGGGCAAAGAGCCCGAGGAGGCAGCATGCACGCGCCCCGGGCAGAGAGCAGGACATAGTTTATGAACCGTGTGACAAGTAAGTGACGGGATTTGATGGGACGTGATTGGAAGAATCATCTGATCTTTCCAAAGTAAGAATTAGAAGCTGGACACGTATAACTAGAAGTGGGTCAGCAAACCAGTCCATTTGCCTTCCCTTGAGAGATGCCATTCTCCCTTTCCAGCTGAGGAGGGCAACAAAGCAGGGGGATCTCCAGGCCTCTATGAACACCAACGGACCCAAGGAAAGGAGACGATGGGGCCCTCCAACTGCCCCTCAACATAAGCAGACAAGGACAGCAGCAATGGTTTAGCCATCTTAGAAATATTTTGCTTCTACCGAGACAAACAGCGGTACCTCCCTGGTAACTCTATAGTCCCAAGACTTGTCCTGTACAAACAGGATAAGCCTCTCCATAGAAATTATCTTCTTGACATTAGCTAGGTGTTCCTGAGCCAGAGGGACAAACTCCCTCGAGAACAGTGATAAGACCTCTCCAACTGCCAGGAACAGCTAGGTTATCAAATGTTTATGGTAATCAAAAGAGGAGGTGATTATATTCAACCCCAATGGGTTAGCATGAATATCAGGCAACATGGGCACAAGTACTCGTGATTATGAGCTCCTGGACTAATAAAGCCGATTAGATATAAACAGAGGCATCAGTAGCAAATGAAACTAGGAACTCTGTTCCGAAACACAACTCTACCAGTTAAGTGAATTTGATCTAAACACTGGAAGAAGCAGGTATCAAAGCAAAACTGATTTAGACAGAGAAACAAATTTGGCAAACACGTTTGACAAACACATGGTTTACTCAACACATGCAACTGTGTAGATCTCTGGTTTCACCCCATGCCTCCCATGGAAAGGAGAAGCTATGAGGTTTTTACTCTTGGAAGTGTAATGCTAAGTTTGGGAGGCAAACTGCCTTGGAGGAAACCCTTATAGCTATTAGAAGTTAGGGTTTATATGACATGAAGTAGCAGTGAAATGGACTGTTTATAACAAAGAAAGCCTCGTCTTGCTTCACTAGGGAACTAGGTACACGAGCAAGATACCTTGTAAAATCTGCAGGAATTGTCCAAGCAGTTCAGAAAAGGAACGCAGGGCTGGTCAAAGTCATCAGACTAACAGGCCTGCAGACAGATGCTTTGTATTAATAGACCAAAAAAAGGAGGAAAAAAAAGACAGTATGGCCTGAGAAACGAAAGACTCCCCAACACTTTTTGCTTTAACCCATAAAAAACATCTCCGTAAGTGTCCCCACACACATCCATCCCTGAAGGTGTTATTAGGAGCAACAGATTCCACTATAGAGCGCTCTATCCCACTTTCTAAGATTTCTAGTCCCTACATATTCAGTTGTATCCAGAAGACCTCCTGATGGCCCATCGTATGGATCCAGGAAATACTCCTGCCTTGTCTTTGCATTGCTCAAAGCAGGAAGGCCACAAGCATTAGTCAAAGTAGTTGTATATTGTTCAAAACAGGTAAATGGCTTTAACTGATTTAATTTTTTGTTATCAGTCATGTTTAGTCTCCAGAGCTACTTTTTTTACAACCTGTAGGAGCTCATATGCTTGGAAGAACTATCACAAAGCTGGAGAAAAATACAGGATGGGAAATGTCTGCTCTGGATTTTGTACCAGCACTCTTGGAGTAAAATACTTCGCTCAGGCAAGAGCTGGAAAAAGGAGAGAGACAAAGTCGGAAGATGATCTACTAATTTGTCCAACAAGATCAACTCATTACCTCCAAAAGAAAGAGTTGGGATCTACTATTATGGGCAGCAAGCAGGGTTAATTTCAAAAAAACCACTGGTGGACCACTAATACACGTACTCATCTCATACACCTTCTAGGAAGGTGGTCCTAATCATGCCACCACAAAACAAGGCTACATAACTCCACGAAACCCACAGCCAGCATGCTCTCCATCAGTGAACCAGACTTCACCTGAAGCCCTTGTGAGAAGGTCTCAGGTCCATTGAAGGCAGCACAAAGGCCCCATGAGGATGGCCATGACAACAGGACAGTGGGAAGCCCAAAAAGTGAGGGACACTTATGCCATATTTGTGGCAGTGAGTGAACATTGCTGCTGCTGCTGTTACCTGTGCCAAAATCAGGATCTGAGGCAGTTCAGGTGCCTTCAAACTTCTTGCCCCATGGTGCTTCCAACATGCACAGCCAAACCACCCCATTGGCCAGGGAGGAAACATGGAGGAACCTGCCCAACATCCAGCCAGGACCATGCTCCCAGATCACGCAGGAGCCATTTTCCAGCTTCCCAGCCCTCCAGCATCCGCCTGAACTGACTGGCAGTCTTCAACGTGCAGTGCTTTCTGCTCCTCCCTGTTCAAGGGCATGCCCAGACAGCCTGCGAAAACACAGGGTAGGAGCCGGGAAGAAGGGGCCAACAGTCTGGGGTAGGTGAAAAGAGGGGGCAGGTTGCTGGGGTTTTTTGGGGGTTGGTTTTTTGGGGTTTCTTTTTTTTTTTTTTTGAGGAGCTGCAGTGTCATCTTGTTTTATTTTCTGACATTGCAGGCTGCTGGCAGGATGACTTGGTTGCCAGGGAAACTGCTGGGAAGGTGCACAGGGCTGCTGCCCGCATCCAGGCACCAGAAACGCCTGCCCTCAAGCAAGGCAGCGCTGCCCGCAGCAAGGCTGCCCGCTACCGCCGACCTCGCCGTGCCCACACCATGCCAGGCCATGGCAGATGCGGGCAGAACCAGCGGCAAGCCAAGCATCTGCTCCCGCACCGCCCGGATTAGAGGCTCATCGAAGGCTCCCGAGCCACGGAGAGCACCCTGCGCAAGGGCCGTGATGTGCAGTCAGCCCTCACCCACCAGCGAGGACGGGTTAGCACAGTGCCTAACGGAGGCTCTATTTTTGTTACTTTTTATTTTTAATCACTGCCATTAGGAGAATTGTTATGGTTGGCAATTTGCAATAATCAATTTGAAATCACAGTTTGATTAGTTAATGCACTTTCTGCTGCTCTCTCCTCCTAATTTGATGGGGAGGGGAGAGGGGGATTTTCTGTTTTGTGGCCGTGTTACAGCTCTCCCAGTACACGCATGCAGCAAGCACATCCCTGCTCCTCACTGGTCCCCCGGGGCTGTGCCAGGCTGCAGCAGCACCGTGTGCCCTGTGGCATGTCCCAGCCAGGTACGGGCTGGGTGTCCCCTGCCCTCTCCGGGCAGCCAAAAGGCAGCCATCCTTCCCTGCACACCCCAAGGGGTCGGCCAGCACTTTCTGCCTCTCCAGCTTTGCACGAAGGGCTGCGGGCCGATGAGTGGTCAAGCGGGCTCTGGAGCACAAAGAAAAGCGGAGCACCAGCTTTGGAAATATCTGTAACACACAATAACATCCGAAATAAACTCTGGGCAGGCACTGATCTTCACACCTGTGTTTAATATATGACTGTCTTGAAGGTTCTCACTTCAGTGCCTACACATTATTCCCAGCAGCCACCAACAGCAGATAGAGCAACAAAGCTGGAAGGACTTACAGGAAGGAAAAGAAGGAAATGCATTTTTCTCTTTCTCTCATGATATATTCAGGCTCCAAATATCTCTTTATAATCCATATTTTTCCATGAAACATGCCCAGCCTGCTAAAGCTATGCAGGAATCACTGATGAGCTCTCTGTTAGAAGAATAATCGTGCGGTCCAAGCAGGCTGTTAGTGCAGACGCTGGTGTGCCTGTGCTAACGTACATCTCCTTTCCAGGGTATCCCATGGCCTTGTAAGTATTCCATGCAGAGTTGTGTCTCAGGTTGGCTCCATGGCTCAGGTCCCTCCGCAAGCCCCACGTCCCCGCAGGATGATGCTAACACTGAATATCGAAGAGCCAACACCCAGCCTCAGGAAAGGTCAAATCTGGAGCTGCAAAGCACCCAACAGCTGTGACTCCAAGAGAGAATGCAGATCCTAGAGCCAAGAGGAAATTTGGAAGAGCTATGGCTCACAAGGACCTGGGCAGTCACAACCCTCCCAGCTTCAGGAAGAGCTGCGATAGCCTCTTTGAAAAGGCCTTTCCACCTTAAAAGTGACACCATCCTGACACAATGTATATTCCCCCCCCCCCCCCCAAACCAAATCGCCTCTGAAAAAAAGAGCGATTCCTGTTTTAGAAGAAAGAAATGAATTGCAAGCCAACCTCCTTCAGACTTGCATGCCCCAAATTGGAGAGCGGGGACCCCAGAATGTGCAGGGGAAACTGCTGGTGCTATTAATGTGTAAGAGATGCTGAGCTGCTTCTGTGGTTGGCAGGCTTATAAACCCCAAATCAGACTGATGAACAGAGCGGTTAGAGAACCAGGGGGGAATATTTCTATCCATTACCCTTTACTGTACCACCACTGAGGTGACTCAGGCACTGCCAGAGCCCGGAGGATCCCAAATCCCTCCTCTCCATAGCAAATGCTGTAACTTCTAAGAAGTCAGCTGGGGCCACCCTGCTATTTTCTCTCCCCGTCACTCTTGCCGTCTCTTGTAGCTCTTCATTTCTGCTCCTTCCTTTCCCTTCCTGCTCACGCTATTCCATAGTTGGCAGCTTCCTCCACCCACCTCTCCCCATCCCCAAATCTCTGCATTTAGTGCTCTGTTCCCATATCCTTGGTTATTCTCAGCACCGTACACCAAAGATACATCAGGCAGAAAGGCTGCGACACTCTCCTCTGCTGCCCTAAGTGAGCAAGCTTATATATGTTGCATTAAAGGGGGAGGAAAAAACCCAACAAATCCATCTTTTAAAAGACTTTATACATCCCACCTGCTTGCAGAGCATCCTTGGGAGAAATCTGGATTGTTGCGATTGACATTACCTGGTGCAGTAATTAGAAGCTGTATTTACAGCCTTGCTACCATTTTAATGCTGTTTTGCATCTGTTATACTTTCACTTAGAGAGTAAATGTAGTGGGGAACATCTGTTTTCTACTGCTAGCTCATGCAACGTTCCCCGGCCAGCGATTTCCCCTCTGTTACAGTGGGCTGTAATTATTTCAATTACCATTGCAGGGACATCTCTCTGCAGCAACAGGTACCAGTCCTGGCCCAGCTTTTTGGGCAGATTGGAGGTTTGAGGTGACCTCATTGGCAGGTTAGCTTAATGCACCCTTGCAACCCCGTCACACCAGGGCTCTGCGCTTACTTTCTCTCCAAGCCCCAACCATTGGTCCGTTACTTGATGGGGTTGGTCACCTCACAAATAAGGATGAAGATAAAGCAGACACATTCAATTCCTTCTTCACCTCTGTCTTTAACACCAGTGATGCACTCTGGGATGCCTGGAGCCCCAGGTTGGAGGATCATGACTGGGGGAGCGATAAGGTCCCAGATGACTTCGAACTTGTACAGGATTTGCTGCTGCAACTGAATGCACATAAGACAATGGGGCCTGATGAGATTCAACCAAGGCTACTGAAGGAGTTGGCTGATGTTATTGTGAGACCTCTCACAGTTATCTATCAACAGTCCTGGGAACCTGGAGAGGTCCTAGTCAACTGGAAGCTAGCAAATATTATTCCAATTTTCAAGAAGGGCAAGAAAGACGACCCTGGTAATTATAGGCCTGTCAGTCTCACTTCAGTGCCTGGTGAAATTATGGAGAAGATTATTCTAGGAGTTATTGAAAAACACTTGAAAGACAATACAGTCATTGAACAAAGCCAACATCTGTTCATGAAGGGACAGTCATGCCTTACACTACCTTAAATAAGGATAAAAGGATACAATATCCTTTTGTAACACAATTACCCACCTAAGGGACAAAGGGAAGACAGTGGGTGCGGGTTTTCTGGATTTTAGCAAAGCTTTTGGTACTGTCTCTCACAGTAACCTTCTGGACAAGATGTCCAGCGTACAGCTAGACATGTACACAATACAATTGGCTGAAGGGTCAGGCTGAAAGAGTTGCAGTAAGTGGGGTAACATCTGTCTCATGGCCAGTCAATAGTGGTGTTCTCCAAAGCTCTATTTTAGAGCCCATGCTCTTCAGTGTTGTTATCAGACCTGGACACAGGATTTGAACACACACTAAATAAATGTGCCAACAATACTGAATTAGGAGGAGCAGTTGATTCCCTCAAGGGTAGAGAGGCCTTACAGAGAGATCTTGATAGATTAGGGCTCTGGGCAATCACCAGCTGTACAAAATTTAACAAGAACAAGTGCCAGATTCTGCACCAGGGACTGTGTTATCCTGGATGTACATACAGATGGAGGGACAAGAGGCTGGAGTGCAGCCCTGCAGAAAGGGACCTGGGGGTTTTGGTTGATGGGAAGCTCAATACTGGCCAAAAGGACCAACCGTATCCTGGGGTGCATTAAGCACAGTATAGCTAACCGGTGGAAAGAAGCAATTGTCCCACTATATTCAACATTGGTGCAGCCTCACCTCAAGTACTATGAGAAGTTTTGGCCTCCACAATATAAGAAGGATATAAAAATATTTGAATCTGTCCAAAGGAGGGCAACAAAGATGGTGCAAGGACTAGAGGGCATGACTTCTGAGGAACTGCTGAGGATACTTGGCTTGTTCAGCTTAGAGAAGAGGAGTCTGAGGTGACCTCATTGCCGTCTACAACTTCCTCATGAAGGGGAGTGGAGATGGAGATCTTTACCTCTGGTGTCCGGTGATAAGACACAAGGGAATGGCTTCAAGCTGCATCAGGGGAAGTTCATATTGGCTATAACAAAAAAGCTCTTCACTGAGAGGGTGGTCAAGCACTGTAACAAGCTCCCCAGGGAAGTGGTCACGGCCCCAGGTCTGTCAGTGTTCAAGCAGAACTTGTACAACGCTCCTAGATGTATGGTTTAACTTTTAGGTTGCCCTATGTGGAGCCAGGAGTCAGACTCAATGATCCTCGTGGCTCCCTTCCAACTCAGGATACTCCACAATTCCCTTCTCCCACCTAGCTGAGAAGTGTGTTGGCAATTCTTCGACAGCATGTGACTTCCCCCGATGAAGAAATGTCATTTGCTGTTAGTGCATTGCACTAAAGGAGGGCTTTTCAAACAGCAAATCACTGTTGAATTGGTTATTCCTGGACACACATCTATGTCTATAGATTTTTTTAAATCAGTTTATCCATTCTGACCCTACACCCAAGCCAACGGGCTACCGAGATCCCAGGCATATTGAGCACTTGCCACCAGAGGGCTCCCAGGGCCAGAGCCGCAGGCAGCTGCCCCCTCCCACCGCGTGTTCTTGCAAATTGTCTAAAGATTAGAGATTTTGCTGAAAACAAACATGGTTCTGAGACGTCATACCCAAACACGTCTGTGTTGTGGATCTAAATGCGTGATCTCATTTTACTGGCTCGTTCTGAGTGCCCCCAACCTGGAATGTATCACCTGAAGAAGGTGTAAAATAGGGAAATTTCATTCACAGAGCTGCAATAGCTTTCACAAAGGAAACAGGCTATCGCCAAAACTATTTCACAAAAGGAAAACTGCAGCACAGAGAAGGGAAGTGGCTAACCCCTGTCTGACCAAGCTCATAGGATGGGTTTCCAGCAGATTCAGAGGTGAAACCAAGGTCTCCCACCCCTGTCCGGTGCCCAGAGCCCAGCTCCACAGCCGATGCTTTCCGAGGAGCCGAGCTGGAGGCTAACACTGTACCCTTTATCTTCTCATCCTCTTCTCCGCAGTTCCCAGAAGAGCATCCTTCAGCCTAGCCCAGGGACTTGTCTGGATTAGAAAAATGGCATGAATGCAGCCAAAAAGCATTTTAAATCACTGCACTGATCCAGGTACGGACACAGTCCTCCTCATTCTGGCTTCAGCTATTTCAGCTAGTACTGACTCAAGCTAACTGGCACAAGAGTATCTGCTTGCCCAGGGTAATTGGAGTCGTGTAGTCATACCAGGACTGATTTTCTCAAAGCAGAGCTCAGACAGCATACCTGTGAGACAGTGGGAGAGCCGGCAGCAGCTGTGGCTGGGGAGAGCAGAGGAGGCAGCAGTCTGAGGTTGCACTCCCAGCAGGGAGATGGTATCACAGATCAGAAAGGTTGTCACACATCTTAAAGATCAGGCTTAGGCTGCATTTGCAAAACTAGATGCTTTTCCAGCACCTGCCCCAGCTAGCAATGGGTCTCCTCCAGACAAGGCATCTCTCACTTCTCTGACAGCCTGGCTTGAAACTGCCTTTGTCAATCCTGCAACGCTGAACGTCGAGTCAGGAAATCTGGCTGCAAAGGGCTCTGCTCTGTGGCCAACTCAAGCATCAAAGCAGACATGAAGAAACCTTCCTGCAGCTCTAGGGCTTGCTTTCTACATAGCCCAGGGGGTCTGCAGCCAGACCCTTTCCCAATTTCGATTCACTACCCTGGTCCATCTTTCCTAGTTAAACCGAGCTGCTCCAGGTTGGTGCTGCCTCCCCATCTCTGCACATCACCACTGAGCACAACAGCTTTCTGATTGCGGGGCTCTCTAGACAACGCTATGCCACAAATAACTGTTAGTAAACAGCAGCAGCTTGAAAATGCACCAGGAAAACCATTCTGCTCTGTAGTACATTTAAGGAGGAGAGCTAGGGTTATGCAGGGTTTTTTACCATAAAGCCAACAGAAGGCTCTTAGTTTATTTAGGCCAATTAACTTCAGCTTTCAAATTAAGTTCTCATCTCATTTTACAGACAAGCTGTAAGCAAAGCGTAAAAAAGGGTCAGCTGAGGAGAGCACAGCCCAGGATTTCTAGACTGTTAAGTAATTTAAACCCAAAGGGTAGAAACAAAATTGAGATCAGAGAAGAACATACAGACCACCTAACAACATCTGCTGCTTCACACACTTGTTTTTCCTTTGCTCTGTGCACCAAACTTCCAGACCAGAAAAAGGTAGAAAAAAAAAGAGCCAATATAAAGAGCTGCGCAGAGGAAGCCATTTGTGGTACACAACACCACATTTTATTGGTCTCACACACCCAGGAATGATGCTCCATATTCTTGAGTGCCATCTACTGGCATTTTTATCTCTTTGCTATATATTAAAGCCAACCCCAGTGTTAAAAGAGCAGTCAGGTTGCAGTCAAGCACTTGAAAAATGCCAGAATCTGGACTGCACACATAACCCAAGCCCAGTCTCCTTGCATAGATGCATCACAACACACACTGTAATAATACGATCATGGACCACTTTTTCTGCAGGAAAAAGCCCCCTTTTGTACAGCAGATGGATAGTGCTCTCTTAATGAGCAGCTATTCAATATTTTTCTTTATCCTCATCATTCAATATGTAGTCCTGTGTCCTGTGTATGGCATGCTATTGAAGTCCTGGTCTAAATAATGAGCTATTAATTTTCTCCTGGGCTTTCAAAGCATTTATTATCATAGTATCCGAGTGGTTTGCAAACATTAATTTGCCTTACAGCAGCCCTGCAAGGAAGGGTGGAATTATTCTTGTACAGATGGGGAACTGAGGCACAGCCAAATTAAAACCAGAAGAGTGCCGTGTGGTGGGGTGCTTGATTAGAAATGCAAAAAGGACCCGTTTCTCAGAGCTTTGCGAGTCCAAGCTTTCAGTGTTTAGAGCACCACTCCGACAGCCTCCACGTTCAGCTACGAGCCCACAGCTTTCCCAGTTGTGCCCAGTCCCATCTGCCATAGCAGCT
Source organism: Mycteria americana (assembly GCF_035582795.1). Classification (NCBI taxonomy): domain Eukaryota; kingdom Metazoa; phylum Chordata; class Aves; order Ciconiiformes; family Ciconiidae; genus Mycteria; species Mycteria americana. The sequence continues at coordinate 5,028,789 of NC_134380.1, read as the reverse complement.
GGGAACCCAGCAGCACTGGGGTTAACTTGAAATGAAGTTTCTCTGCACTTCACATCTTACCCAGGAAGTCTGCTGCAGGCATCCAGGCTATTTTATTGTCTGCAAAGAGACAGCTCTCCAGGATACTTCCCTCCAAGATTGCCATCTCTCACCACAGATTACTCAGCCTAAATAACTGCTTCAATGGCACAAGTTTGGGGCAGCTAAAGTTACATGCTTACTATGGATCATTCCAAAGACCGTCCCTCTCATCAACAACCCACCACAACACACTTCCTCATACACCTTTGGCAAGCCGAAGACTTACATTAAAAAACCAGAAGTCATGGCAAAAACATGCCAAAGGAGGAGAGAGCAGGAGCATCACACGCACACTGGGGTCCTGCCACCAATGAATAGTAGCCCTCGTTGATTTGAAGGAGCCCATAAATACAGCACCACGGAAGACAGCAAAATCCCCATCTGTATTCCCTGCCCAACTGGTACAGGAAAAAAATGCCCTCCCACCCCTACCTCCAGCGGGCAGCACAGCCTGGCCCACGTGAGCAGTTACACCAACCCCAGCCCAAGAGAGCGGTGCTAGGATGCACACAAGCACGGTCTGTCACGGCAGCTCTCAAATTTCAGAGGAAGGGAAAGACACCCAAAACGCAATAAGCAAGTCATAGATGAGGACAGGAAAGGATAAACCCCTTCTTGACACCTACTGCTCCCCATGCAGCCCTGACACCAGGCTGTAGACTCCACAGCCACCCAGGAAAGGAAGAGCTCACAGTCAGCAGCTGCCCATGAGTGTGGAGCTCAGACTGAGCTGCTTCACCTCAGCACAGCCTTTTTCTAGAGGTAGGGCTCCAGTTCCTCTCCTCTGGGGCTGGTGCATCATGCCAGCCCAGTGCTCTGCTAAACCAGCCATTCATTCTGCCCTGACAGGGGGATTTTCCAGCCCCCAATCACTATTTTCATTCTGCTCTGCCACCCAGCAGAATTGCAAGACCATTTTGGGGACCAGAAATCATTATTTTGTGATGTATTCAGAGAAGGAAGCACTACTTGTTTGCATCATGACAATATTCTATTTCCTTACTACTTTCCATCCTTTCCCATCCCTTACTCCTCCTAAGATCTTATTTGCATTTTTGATCAGACCCATACACCAAGGAGATGCCTTCAGGGAGCTGGCTGTAACAGCGCCCAGGTCTTTTTCCTGGGCTGAATCAATTAATTTACACCTCTGGGAATAAAATGAATTTTTTCCTGCAACGTGTACAATTACTCCCAGTTTTCATTGGTAAGAGGGGGAGAGCGAGGCTTTGAAATGCAAAGTCATATGTGCAAATTATCGTCTCCAGCAGCGAAAGCTTCACCCACGCGCTGTGATCCCAGGCGAGGCAGCGCCTTACCTGCGCGGGCAGGACCCCTGCCTTCGCTGTGCCGACCTGCCCACGCCGAGCCAGCCAGGCTCACCCTCGCCCCGGGTCCCTGCCGCTCAGCGATGGCCCTGCCGGAGGAGACGCACGGGACGGTTCAGTAAGGGACCAAATTACCCTGCGCCTTCCTGAAGCGCAGCAGCATCCCGTAACCCCAGTCATGTGGCTCGCGTTCCCCTCAAGGCCCTCTCCAGTTAGCCCCATCGCCCAGCCTATTTCTGTTTTTAAACTTCCATCTCGTAGCTCGAGTCCGCAAGGCTCTTAACCACATCCCCAACACGAAGCACAGCAGTAGTAAAACCTAGCATGGGGACTGTCTGCAGGTTTTAAGTCCAATTTGCTGATTTGAGGTTCTTCAGCCCAACTTCCTCCTGTATCATTACATTTAGACCTGTTTTCTTTTCTTCTTGAGTGTTTAAACATGGACAAAACCTGTCCCTCACTGGCAGCTGGGGGGGAATAAGTCGTCTTTCTCACGTAACACTGGAAATATTGTCTCTCAATAGGAGAAGAGAGAAGGAAAAGCCTGGTATGGTCTAATACCTTCTTCTAGGTGGCAACCAGTGCTGGATCTACCTCTAACAAGCTCCTTGTAGGTGCTTTAGATAAAATGCTTTTCCAGGCCTGGCCAGCAATCAGGCCTTGCCTTGCACAAGAGCTGAATCGCCTCCTCTCCCTGCAGCCCATGCACGTGGAAGGCAACAGTGCTTTTAGAAAAGGCCAAATGAGTTAAGAGTATTACCCAACAGGCTTGATAATCTTCAAGTGTGAATGCTGCTGATGAACCACACATACCATCCTCTTCCCCCCCCGCCTTGCCACTTCAGTTCCTTTCATTCCCTCATCCCCGTGATGTCTGTCATTTCTATCTCACACCACTTTCTCCATTTTCCTGACTCTTTTCCCCAGCAGAGTCACAGAGGGCTTTGAAGGCTCCTTCCCAATTCCTGCCTGTGCTTCCCATCCCTCCCACCTGAAGGGCTCACCTCCCAGTGCTGTCCCTTCTCAGATACCCCGGCACCTTCCTCCCGTGCTTTCCTGGGCACAGGAAGCTTTTACCACCACACACAGCCAGCTGAAGCACATCTACCACGCGGTGGGGAGGAGCTGCCAAAGGCAAGGGCCATGGAGAAACATTAGCAGAAAACTCACCAAATTGGATTCGGGAGACTCCCACCAGTTTGGTTAACTTTAATTCTTATAATTCCTAACATGCTGACACTCACTAGAGGTTTGGCCAGTGGCAAACGGACCTCAGGAAAGCATGTCCTGCAAAAGCATTGACCAGGGAGCTCAGATAACTCTGGCTGAAACTTTGGGGTTTTCTGACGCAGCCAAAGCTGAGCAAATACCCAGGAGCTTCCCTTCCCCTCCTGCTTCAAGGCTCAAAGAATCTTCTCAGGATTCCTGCGGTTCGCTGCAGAGGATCTTTTCTGCACCAAGGGAACCGCCGGCACCGTCCTGCCCAGGGGCTGCGAGGTGCTGGGAGGCGAGAGCCGCCGGCAGCCCCCTCCGCTGCAGGCTGCAGCACCACATGCCTCGGTTTCCCTCTCCCAAGACATAGGAACGATCGCAGGGGCTGCGGCATCTCCGGGTGCAGAGCATCCTTCTCCACGCCAGGCTCCAGCCTCAAGTGGAACGACTTAAAAATCAAGTTCTCCTCCTCGGACAAGCTCCCTGCACAACGCCTAGGTTGAACTCTGTAGAAAATAGTTAATTAATCTCTCTTGCTGCGGCCTAATTCTCTTTTCAACATGTGGCTGTCACTTCCCTGTCATCACAGCTGATTTACAATGGGGTTTAATTAAATCCTCCGTACATTATTCAGCATTCTCTGAAGACAACACCAAAGCAGCCAAGGGTATTTAAAATGTCACCTGCTGAGACGTATCATCTCCTCCTAAATAAATATGACAGTGATCAAACTTTGGCTAATTACAGTGACTTCGTTATTTGTTTGTATGTTTTAATATTTAATTGCTTTCGTGTTCATCCAATTACAAAGCAACAGCAAATAGAAATTAACTTTTTATCAGCGTGTTCCCAGCCCAGCTAATCAGCACTTCAAAGGCCAGACACAATAGGAGGCCATCCAACCTGAGAGAGCTTTACAATATATTCTCTGCTGAATGGACCGTTCTATTAAATTAAGGGAGAATTGTGTTTGTCAGTGTATTCCCAGCTCCCACCCAGATTCCCTTTATGTGGCCGTTTATGGGCCTTGTTGTAGCATCCTTGCAGCAGGATAGTAAATTGTTGGTATCGCTCCTGCCCTCATTCCGGCAGTGCTGCTATCTGCTCCGCAACTGCCCGAGGTAACGGCAGGTTGCTCCGCATCAGCAAAAGATACGGGGAAATTACTTCCCTTTGGTCGCTCGCAGCTCGCTGTTGGGCGGAGGGGAACACACGTGCATCTCGCTCCCTTGCCCATGGGGAGCAAAGGCAGCATCACCCAAAGCATCCTGTCCAAAGTTGCCGGTTCGCTTAAACAGGTGCAGAAGTTAAACGGGGCTTTTCCCCCCCCAACTCTGAAATTGCCATAGCACCAGTGCAGCTGCAGCAGGAGCTGGAGTGCTCATGAGCCACGGGTCTGCAATAACCTTATTTTTCATCCTGGATCACACGTGCCTGTTGCAGTTAGGCTCAGCTTTGCAATGGGAGCAGTTGCATGGAGTCCCGTCCTTGCTGACTCTCTGGGACATCTGCACCCGTTTTAGTAGCTACCAGGGAAAACAGCAAGAAAAGTTTGAGGATACAAAACCGATAGAAACGGGATTATTTTTGCCAACGTAACAATCTTACTAGTGACCAGGAAACTATTCATATTGTCAGAAATCTGATGCAGAAAGCGAAAGGTTAAGTGTAGCTCCTTTGCCTTCACAAATCTAGCAGAAGCTTGCTGCAGATAGTGATTTAGGGTCAAAGAAAACAGATAAATAGTGCATATGCCAAACATCAGAGGAGAAATACCACCAGACAAGCACGTGCATAAATGACCCACATTAAAGAGAACTGATCTGCATTGTGCTTGTCCTGCATTTCCTTGCATTGCCCCATTATTATTACTCCAGAAAGCCAAGCCTTTTAGTTGCCACAGTGAAAGCCTAGACAAGAGATCAGGAACTGTGCCACAAGTGAACGGGATTTTAGGAAACAGTCTACATAATAATGATAATAAAGCACAACCTCCTTGTTTTAAATATTCAAGCAAACAAATCTACGCATATATAAACCCATGCCAGGCAGTAGAGCTTTCCCTTAGAAGCATACACAAATTCCGGTGTTATGTCCAACCTCGTCTTGTTGTGTTTCAGAGTTCCTAAGAAGCCTCTCTTGCTACGTACGCACAAAGAAAAACACTCGCACAATTGAAGATTAGACAAATTGAGAGGTTTCTTGCCACACATGCCACTGTTCCTTGAGCAAGCTGTACTCAACCATCCAAGCAGTAAGTGAAAACCTCAAAGAGCCAAGCACAACCACAGGTCCTTCACAGAGATGCTAGGAGATGCCACAGTGATTATCACACTGTGGCATCTCCTGTTTTACTCTATCACACTTTTACCTATCTACTAAGATCTATTACAGCAAGACCATACAAGAAAAAAAAAAGATAATATAGAAGACCTATTTCTCCAAACTACACTGCAGCAGCAAGAGCTCATTTTTGTCCCTGGAGCATCAGGAGATCTGGTACCCAGAGAGGCACCAGCTTTCTGAAAAGGCTGCTGCGACAACATTATACAGAAATTCTCACAGTGTGAGGAAAAATTTATTCTGGGAAAAGCAAAAAAAAAAAGTACTTTTATCAGACAGATTTATTTTTTTCTTAAAAAACAAAACAACCTCTTTTTTTCCCCCCACTGAGAAACAACTTCATGTTTAATTTTAGGTTTATCTCATAAAATATTAAATAATTTTAACAAAGAAAGACTTTTGAAATACTTTGATTTTATTGAAATTAAATATTTAATTTGATCCAAAACACTTTCAGGTTTGGGTTTGTGTTTTTTGGTTTGGTTGGGTGTTTTTTTTTTTTTTTTTTTTTGAGTCTTTGAGTCTGGTTTCATTTGAGAAATAAGAATTGCAGAGTTTTTCACACAAACAGGAGATCCGATTTCTGCCTAGCTTGAGTAAGGACTCATTCACCATACTGACTTGCTGCAGTTTATTTTCTTAATTTTTCTCCTCCAGAATTATATGGTTCATTAAAAAGATACAAGAAATTCTGGGCTCACACCAAGAATGAAGTTCAAATAACTTTGATGGGGTCCTTTGAAACAGCTGAACTATCAGTCCAGCAGTGGTGCAGGAGAGGTTTGGGAGGAAGAGAACTGAGAAGAAATGCAGAAATATGCATATAAAAAAAACCAGACACCTTCCACTTTGATGAAAAATCTAAGCGTTTTGAAGTATACGCACAAAGACTTCAGCAAACTTGGCTGCCAGTGACCTGAGAAGGGCAGCAAATAAAAAACCCAACAAATTTCCAGTTAGAAAGATACGTTTGGAATCACGGAAAAGTCACTTCTTTTCCAAAGCAAGAGGACAGGAGGAATTGGTCAAAGGGCTTAAAAACGTTTCATTCCAGACAAATTCCTGAGATACAGAGCTTTCAAGAAGGAAACTAAAAAGAAGAAAATATCCTGTTTTTCCTGGCCAGTACCGACAATGCCCAAAGCACTGTCCTCACCCCTCGAGAGCGATGGGGACAGAGGCTTCCAAGTACTGCAGTGGCCCTACTGATATCAGCATGGAGTTTTCCACCGGGGAAAAATACATCAGTTCATTCCTAGCAAAATCCTGTTTTGAATCACTTCAATATCCTTTGACTTAAGAAAAAAAAAGTTGGAGAAAATCCTGAAGTTATGATTATATCACCTCCCAACATGCAATTTATTTTCCTCCCCCAGCTTGGAGTGAATTTGTATCCTCAAGCTTAAGCTAATTGCATTTGTACAACTCCAACCGAAACACAAAACCCTAGGCTCAGCTACCAAAACCAGCTTGGACCAAATCAAAGGTTTCAGCTGGCACAGCCTGTTTGCTTTGTAACTCGCTGGAATTTGGAATTATGATTTACCATCTGCATTCAGGCCAAGAACGGTACTAATATTATTATTACTGTATCTAAACCTTGAATGTTTTCCAGGGTGGCAAAGATATCTCCCACTCAGTTTTACTGCTTAGTTTCTGCATTTTCCAGCTCTGTGATATATGGGGTGACTGAGTCCAGGGCATATATCCAGACTTCTGAAGCTGTCATGTCATCAAAACTCAAGAAATAACTCCATGCTGGGGACAGCATGAAAAAAATCAGGCCTCCCCCCAGCTTCCCATTTCTCTAGTCCCGGGTTCTTATTACAGAGCTGTTAAGTTTTAAATTGAGTATTTCATATAAAAGTCCCAGATCCCAGAGCTGGAAAATTACAGGAGAATCTGAACTTTCATTCCCTAAGAATCAAGTTTCTAACCTTCATGGCTGCAGAGGAATATTTCAAAAGGCAACACTGAGGGCTACAAATTCGGGGGGGGGAAAGGCTTATGATGGTAAAAAAATAATCCAGTGGGAAACTCCACAAATAAAATGCCAGTAGTTGTTTTGGTCAGTATCGTTGAAGTGTTTAGTATGGGTGTTCCCGAGAGATTATGCCAGGACACTTGGGATGAGCACTGGGGCTTGACACCCCTTGGCCAGGTAGCGGGAAGGAGCAGGCGGAGCAGCCCGATGCAGAACAGCATGGGACAAGTTGAAAAAGGGGCTGTGGGGCAAAGCTGCCCAATGGTGTCCTTCCATCTCACACACGGTGGTGGAAACATATAAACTAAACTCTGACTTGCTACGTCTGTGTTTCCATCCCCCTTTTAATCCCGTTCAGGTTTCTTAGTCAAGCCAACAGAGTAAGGCGTGGAAACTTGCTCTGTCCAGTTGCAAAAGCCTAGGAAAGTTTTTCAGGCCCTTCCAGACTTAGACATGCATGCATCTTTCTGCTATATACACCTTCAGCTGCCCAGAAGTTGCTGCCCCAGCCTAGTCCTTTATTTATTACCTGCTCCAGAAAAGGGAGCCTCTGCTTCCCTCCACCTCTTGGCAGACTCAGAGCTGCCCAAGCACTTCCACGGGCAGATCCATCACATCTTCTAGGACAAGCCAAGCTTCTGGATGAAGACAACAGGGTTATGATGGATCACTGTAAAAACCTATTGAGGTGCACATTGTCTGCAAGACATGGAACAAAGGCCAGATCCTGGGAGACTGTAAATGACCTCAGGAGCAACTGCGCGCAAGCTAAAGCTCAAAGGAGATGCGAGAGCATTGGGCACCTCCAGGTAGCCACCAGCACCCTCCAGCATCAGGCTCTAACGGCACCCTGTGCTATGCCAAAGCTTTTTCAGAAAGCAAATGCTCCCAGAAAATCACAGAGCAAGACACAGAAAGGAACAGATCAACTTCCAACACACACAAAATATTAAAAAAAAAATATCAAAGCAAGTGGTTTGCACACAAGCACTGCATTTGCAATTCTGATTCTCTAATAGGAAATGGCTCCCAACTGGGGGAGGGGTAGACAGGAAATATTACAGCAATGTTATTTTGTTACGCTAATTACCAATAATGGCACATACTAGGCTACCAACCACAGTCAATTCATTTTGAAAGCTATATAATAATGTTTAGGATAAGGAATTAATTTTTATAGCCACTGAAGCAGATTTACTTGTACTGTAATGCAGATTTATTACAAATTAAATTTCCTAACTCCAGAGGTTGACTTGAAGAGGCTTAGCAGGACTCAAGGAGAGACACACCCTGTTGCAAGGAGGGAATTTCAGCAGCATCAAGGCTCACATCTTCAGGGCAAAGAGTCCCCAGACCATTATTAACCCTTTAGCACGCACACATGTTTGAATATACTCACCTTAATGGGCAAATTCAGCCCCACAGCGTGAACATGAGCAGGACCCAGTGGGTGATCTTCATCGAGTCAACCGATTGTGAAAGGTTGGGGTTTTTGGTTTTTATTGTATGGTTTTAAAAGGTAAAATTTCAATACTACAGGGTTTTTTTTCCAAGTGTAAAGAGAACTCCATAAAAGATTCATAAAGTGAAAACTTTGAAGCATAGTCAAGAAGATGCACTCATTAGTTTACAGAAACAACTCTGGTGTCAATCACCAAATAGGAAATGATTCAGACTGTCTCTTCCACTTCCATGCAGGAGCAGTGCTGCCAGGTCGGGACTGACTTATACAGAGCTGAAAGCAGCATTGGGCCTGACCAGGAGACCTGAACAGTGAGAGTCCATCCTTTGCAGGACTTCAGATGCAGTCCAGAACAGGGACTGAACTTCATTATTCCTATTTAGGACCAATACACAAGCTTGAATCCAACTGAATTGCTGTTTATTAAATGATTGGGTTAATTTCAGTTTCTCCATCCTCTCTTGCTCATCAGCATCTGTGACTAGAGCCATCACTACCTGGATGGGAAATCTCCGAGACCTCTTCCTTCATCCCTCATGAAACCCAATGGGAAACATTTCTGATATCTAGCCATCCCTACGAAATATTCAGGCAAATACCTGTGGATGAGCACCCACCAGGATGCTTTTCAGGGTGCCGGACAAGGACTAGGCTGTGCGCAACTCTTCATCTGCAGCTTGGAAAAGGGGCCCCAGCCTGCCAATCCAACACTTGGCATTGCTACCCCCTTAAAAACCTCACTTATTCAGCCTAAGTTTTGCAATAGCTTCAGTGACAACTGGCAGTCCAGCATAGCAGCCAAGGCAGGCAGGAGGGGCTTGCAGTGGTTTTTAAACATCATCTCTGCACCATCTGATCTATGTAGTCACCAAACAAAAACCTACTCAAATTCCTTAGGAGAAAGAGCAACCGAGCTGGAGTTGCTCCATATCCTCTCCTGGCTCGAAGTGCCTCCTGGCCATGTCTCCATGGGCCTCACACGCAGATGCACACATGCAACGTTGCAAAGCAAATTTGTCTGATACTGCTTTCACATTGCTTCTTAATGACACTTCTAGAGATCCCACCGCATTAAGTTTCATCCTGGGAGGGAGATGCAGAGTGGGGAGAGTCATTAGCTTATCCCTAATGTCTGGCAAGGAGGAGGAGGAGGAGGAGGAGGGGGTCCTATGCTAACTCTGCACAGGCTGATCCCCCACCAATGCTTTCTGTGCTCCTGGATAAATGAGACTTTCCCAATTCTTTCCCCACTGCAAATAAACAAACAGGGAGCCTGCACCATGCAGCTTGCACTGCCCTATTCATCACAGCGTTCCAACTGTAGGTAGCAGTGATTACAGCTAATTATTGGCAATTACCACCACTGTGCTGGTAGGTGTGTTTCCCCAATAACTTTCAGCAGCTCCAAAGCTCTTTGAGGGCTTCTCCATGCAGAAAGGCTGAAGGAAATCACTCCCTCTCTGCCCAGCAGTCAGATCCTCCTCCCAAAAGCTGTAGCCATCAGGCATCACAGTGCAAGCACTAAAAATAACCAGGAAAAATATCCCCAACCCTGTGAGCCCATAGCATCAGCGACACACCAGGTCTGCCCTCGTGGCACAGCCAATTGACAGGGAACATTCTCTAATTGGAATGACTTCTTTCTCCCTCTTGCTCCTCAAAAAGCTTATCCTGCGCTCGAGCCCGCATCCCCCTGCCCCTCCTCCAAACACATCATTCAATTCATACAACCCCCCCACACAACAGAAAAGCGCATGTACAGCCAGTGCCTTTCCCACATATAAAGTAACACGGCAGCGGGCTGAGGGATGGAGCCTTTGAGAAATTTGTATGCCAGCCTTCCCACTATAGTAATTTCATTCTGTCTTTGTAATTGTCTGATATTACATTGTTCCCTGCCGGAAGATTAATTAGCTAGTCTTACCCTCCAACATACCATCCCTCTGCAACCCTCAAGGAAGCTGGAGTGGTGCCAAGTCGCACGGATTTGCTATTCTGGCTGGCAGCTGCTACTGTCGCTGCAAAAAAGCCTCCTTTTGTCCCCGAACAGCAGTTGCTGTGCCAACTGACCCCCGCGTCCCCAGCCCTCCCAAAGCCACCGCCAAGGAGGTGGCCAAGTTTCAATGCCACGGGCTGGGCAGGGGGGGAAATGGGTGGGGGGAGAGAAGAGAAATGGAAATTAAAAAAAAAAAATCAAGGAAGAAATCCACACACTCAACCCCGATCACCCCCCACACCCCAACCCTCCGCCTGGCATAATTACTCACGCTCGTTAAGCATGGCTGCATTGCGTATGCGAGTCACACGGGACAGGCGCGCGTCGGGCTGCCAGAGCGCCGATGCCGCGGTCCCGTCTAGCGGTGGGAAGGGCGCGGGCGAGACGGCATCCCGCATCCCAGCCCAGAGCCGCCTTCACGCCCCGGCCTGCCGGCAGCCTGCGCCAGGGAGGAGAGGGCAGGGGCGGGAGGGAGCATCGCCAGCCATGTCGGCTGGGGGGGAACCGCCACCCCAACCGGGGCTGCGTGCCGCAGCCGCTCTTGGCAAGGAGCCCGGCCCAGCGCCGCGGTGGATCTGCTGCTTTTGTTCCCCCTCCATCTTCCCCATCTCCCCTTCCCTCCTCACACACACGCTGTGGGTGTCTCCATCTTATCTTAAGCGCAGCGCCGGGGCAGATGGGATCCGCGCGGGCACCAGCACACGTACCCACCATCACCACCCCGCTGAGAAACGGGCTGTGGGGCACATGGGGTTGTCTTCTCCTTGGGGTTTTTGTAGAGGGGAGAAGAGTTCAAAGATGGGGAATAAAAACCTTAAAAAATAAAGGCACCCATCTAAACTCCAGTGCACGCCACAAAAACGATGCTGACAAGTACATCAGCTTTCTTTCCAGCCAGTCCTCGAGAAGTTGTATTCTCCTCCGAAAAGCACCACGGCAGTTAAGGTTTGTTGGTTTATTCGCTGTTTTGCCCCAGCATCGCTGCACGGCCGCCCTGGCTGGCTCTCCAGCCACGGTTCCCATCAGGGCTGCGCCATGGGGTAGCACAGAGGATTTCAGCAGAGGAGGCACCGCAAGCACCAACAGGTTGTGTTTAAGGTAAAACAAAAAGGAAAGAAAAGGAGACCAGGAGCACTGCAACGCTGATAGCGACAGCTACAAGTGGAGGGGTATGCTGGACCCTTTACAGCCCAACACAGATTAGCCCCAGCATCCAGCCTGCCTGTCCCCAGGACCGAGATCCCAGGACAGACCAAACCCAGCTGCTCTGTCTCCTGTCCCTCACCAAGCTCAAAGAAACATCAATTTGTGGTTTTTTTTTTTTGAAATTCCAGCAGCTGTTGCAGCAGATCACCTTTCCCCACAAGCACACACAACCTAGCTGCACGCAGACCAGCACGGGGACATGGGGCTCCTCTTGCTGGGCACGAGAAGCCGGTTTGAAGCCACCCGTTACAGGGCCGCAGGAAATGATCCCGTATTGTCATGGGGGCTAATTAAGCTCCTCCACTAAGACAGCGGATCTAGACTGTCTCGGCACCCGCCTTTGCCAGCAGCCCCCCTCCTCGGGTGCTACGGAAACGGGAATTAAGCGGTGATGAATGCAGTATTAATTAATTAAGAGAAGACGCACACGAAGGGGGTGGGAGGCAGGGGGTCTTTGCTCTGTGGAAATTACCCGAGGAGGGGACGCTGTAAATTTGTTTCTTATTGTTTTTGCTCACCAGAAGGCACCGGGAGGGACTTGCGTGCCCAGGCAGCGAGACCTGGTGCGGCGGCAGGCGCGGTGCTGGAGCCACCCGTCCTCCACCACGGGGATGTACGGGGGAAGAGGAACTCTCAAAAAAAGGACGAGGGAGCAGAAGAGGCGCCCGCAGCTCTGCGCCGCCATCTTCTTCCACTGCAGAGGCCGAATACAAAATCAATTTTGCACACTCCGAAATGGCTGTTCAGGAAGGTTTTTTGCTCTGGAGAGGTTAATGGGAAGCTCAGAGCAGCTGACGCCAGGAGGGACACTACTTTTTGGGTTGCACATTGAGATTGTTCACACACACGATTAGCTAATATATTAAGCTTCTTAAAAAAGATGACAAAGCACATTGTTTAGCTTTGATTTGCATTCCCCACCCACAGTCTCCTTCACCATACGCCACCCAGAGAAGAGGAAGGACTTGGCCATCATTACAGACAGCTGGGTCTTGAAGAAGGGAAACAAATGGTTAAAAAAAAAACAAATGCCTGTGGTACCCAGTGCTATTTGGCACATCCAGTCTCCCCACAGGACTGGCACATCAGACAAAGGCTACAGTCCCCATCATGCAAATCCCTGGGGTAGCTCAGCCTGCTGCAAGATGAATTTTGGGTGGGTACTCAGCAGCCCAGGCTGGCCAGCCCCTGACCACGGGACACTCATTTTGCCAAGCCTGGCTTGGCCAGTGGCAGCAGGGGTGCAGGGAGCCGTGAGCCATGGGCTGCAGAGCTCATATGCAATGGGAAGTGCTCAGCACTGCAGCTTTCCCTCACTGCGTGACCTCCCCGCCCTCCGATGGGCAGGTTGCGATTTCCAGGGTCGGTTTCTTTCTTGAGGCTGGAGACGGCCACCCCCCCCCCCCCCCCCGAGATAACCATGGCTTTGTTTCACCAACAGCAGGGTCAGAAATTCAACTGCAGACCCCGTTGGGACTTCCCTGGGCTAACAGGACAGGTAACATCACTCCCTGCTCCAGAGACGTTCTGAGCATCTCCAGCATACCCTTGCCGATATCTCAAGTCCAGGTGCCGACCATTTTCTTCCTCCTTCCATCGCACTCATACACACTCCTGGGACCACAACACAAAGGTATGGCTATGCTTCAAGCCACTGCATAGATTCATCCCTGGTTTTGGCCCTTGGTCTCCAAGCATCCCTGCCTCGCAGGTTACACCATGCCGGCGTTTAACCTAGCCAAACAGGCTTCACTCAGAGCTTCTCCACACAAGCCTCCTCCTGAAGGAGCTCAGTGGGGTCATGGGGTGGGAGGTGTTTTACAGGAGCCCCTTCAAACAGTAGGCTGCACGCTCAGGACCTCGCACTATTTCTCCAACACAGCCTACACTGCAGACTCGAGTCCTACATCACTGCCACTTGGACCAGCTTTTTGGCATCCTCCATAGATAACTCCCCTGTGCGTTTCTAAATACGCTGGCAAAGCTCTTCCAACTCCCTGTCCTCCTCTGCCATGATTTTAAAGCCACACTTCTCCTTTACTCCTTTTTCCCTGCTACAGGGATAACCCCTCCATAGCCAGGCATCACAGCAGCCCCTGCACCAGCAGCCTGGCTGCTCTTCTTTCCCTCAACTTCCTCTCCAACTCTCACCCAGGGTGTGTTATATAAATAACATCTTTTAACATTAACTTTTTCAACACACGTTTTTCTTTAATTGCTTGCATTTAAAATAAAAATGCCAGCCTATGTGAGTGACTGTCCTCATTACAGTTCCAGTCCTCCAACTAATTAATATCTGTTAGCTTTGGCTTATACACCAGGATGCCTAAATCCAAAATACACAAGACTGCCAACTTACTTCGCAAACAAAAACGCTCGCCTTGAAGAAAGAGCCACGTTATCCAACTGGCTTCTATACAATCTTACCATAACCCCTACTTTCAAGGTCTTAGGCTTCAGAGAAGGAAAGCTCATCCAGCTTAAAAGAGATTGCTAATAAATCAAAGAGGAAACCCAGAGGAAAGCAAAGAGAAAGAAGAGGAATAGAGAGATCTCCAAAAGAATGAAACACCATCAAGTGCAAGGCATGCTTTCTACCTGCTTTCTTACACTCACAAAGGCCGCCTGGGAAAGATTGAGTCTGTTTAAGAAAAAACCTCCCAGCAGCTCCCAAGCAGGCTCTTCTCCAGCCCACAGAGAAGGAAAGTGAGCCGACTACAATGTATCGCAATCACACCAGTAAACACTTTCTTTTATGGTGTTATGTTACCATAGCGCACATCAGAAAAGCCTGTACAGGAAAAAATAAAGCCAGAAGTCTGAGGAGTGCTTATTTAGCAAGGTGACAAATAAAGGAGACATACCAAGGCGTACAGAAGAACTGGCAGGGTAGAAAGGTGGGTAGGGTACTGCTGTAAGCACCCCCGACAGCACCAGAGCGTCGGTGCATTCAGCACATCCGAAAGCAGCAGGTTTAGAACTGATTAAAAGAGGAAAAGCCTTATGTAAACTTAATGCATAATTAACCTGAGAAACACACTCGCGGAAGACATTGAGGTCATGAGAGCATTAGAGCCACAAAAACAACTCCACTGGTATAGGAAGGATGAAAACATCCACTGTTAAATTATTTGAATATTCATCTAATGCAAAGGATAAAACCTGCTGTATCCCAAGCGGGACAAGCCTCCCTTCCAGGCAGATTACAGGAGGTTTCTTACATCTTCCTCCAAAGCATTTGATGCTGATGGCCAGGAAAGGAGAGCCTGGGCTAGACAAGCCCCTCTCTCAGGCTTTCTGTCCAGGTCAGGTCTCTAGCAGATATTATAGGAGGGACTTTCCTGCTCTACTGTGGGCATCTGAGCGGGACACTGAGGTCTGCGTGACTTACCCTCGGCTGTCTTTGCGCTTAGTTGAGAAAACCAGCCCTTACAGGAGTGACTAATCTCACCCCAAGTGCAATGGGGTGAACTGCCCTCCTGAGGTGCCAGTCCCAGCGTGACCCAGCACCACGCGTTGCCCCAAGCAGCACGTGCGGATGGGGTACTCCAGCCTAGGGACCGCACCAAGCTGTGCTTCTGACACCCCTCCCTGAAGCCAGTGGGCCACAGGGCTTTGGGTATTTTTAAGCCTTTACAAGTCTGGGCAAGGATGTGTAGAAGTCTCCCCCTCTCCTTTTTCCACCAGCTCCTCCCACATCCCTCTCAAAGCCCTGCAGTTTCCTTTGCCCGTTCCCTGACTTAACATTGCTGTCAAGGTTTCACAGTGCAGAGGCACCTTACAGACCCACCCAGCTCTCCTGACTGGTGTTTGGGATTCCAAGGTCTCAAAGATCTTCCTGATGCCAACCAAAATAAAAAAAGAAAAGCCTCCCATTTGCCAAAGTCTGTAAGCAAAACACCCACAGGCCTTGCCATCCCCTCCATTCCTGGCTTGCTTACAACTGCAGCAGCTGTTTCACATTTCCCACTTTTAAAAACTCATGGTAAATCAAGGTGTCTCTTGCCAAAATCCAGCAAGACACAGACTTCATGAAACATTTCAGAGAGACCAAGAGCTGCCTTTCCCCACGCTGCCCATCTCTCAGCAGACCATGATTTAAATACTTGAGGCTCCCTTTGGAGAAAGCCAATGATGGTACCAGCAGCGTGCGCCCAGCCAGCCAAGCGTGGCTCTGCACATCCAGTTTTGCTCTCATTGCTCTGCACCCAGACGTCTCATGTGCACAGCACCTGCTTGGGATCACTACAGCACCCCAGAGGGGTTTGCTGCAACGGACTCACCCAGGACAAGCCCGTGTCCCTGCCTGCCCTTGGGCAATAGCTTCAATGCTTCCAGCGCACACAACCTAGGGGCACTGCCAGCAGCACCGAAGGGTCTCTGTGGGGCAGTGCCAGGCTCCGTCATCTTGTCCCAAGCAATCCAAAACAATAAAACAGGATTTCCAAATAGTTAATTTTACAGCTCATTTCATGATATTTTGATATAATAAGCTTGGGCACCTTGTATTTGCAGAAAGCAAATATTTTAGGGCCCCAGGCTTCACTTGCTGAAGTGCCTCTCTGCCTCTTCAAGGGGTAGAAAGGCTCACTTGGGAAGGAGGGATGCCATCAGACCACCAGACTCCAGGAGAAATGAAAACACCAGGTGTCACAAGACTCCTGATAAATATAGCAGCAGCAACCATGATGCAGAGCATGCTTGGGCCAGGTGAAACCAAAAGCCTGATCCAAGCTCAGCTTTAGACTGGGTTCATCCCACTGCATGGCGCAGACCTGTCTGCTGCAACAGGACAAGGCAGGTGGACTCCCCTACTTTCCTCAAAGGCCTCAAGGACTGGATTATTCCAGCTATTCAGTGCACTTAAGCCTCCAGCTCCATGGGCAAGGCAAGCGTACAGACGGGGTGCTGGACCTCGGCATGGGAAGGCGGCATCCCTGCAGCTGCAGGACCCGGCATGAAGTGGGGACTTGGACAGTGAAAGCCCATGGAGCCCCTGGCTCACAGACCTGCAGTGATTATGGCAGCCAGGCTATATCCTTGAAAGCCTCCAGGAAAGCTGGGTTTCCATCTGTTGCCATTAACAGTTGGAGTCTGCACTTTCAGGGCAGGAAATGAAAGTCTGGAGCAACCTGGTCCTTCAAACCGGCAAGTGTGCCGAATGCTGCAAAAGCAGAGCACTCGTCATGCATTTCAGCATTGTTTCCTTCATCCTCTCTTACACAGCACCTCCCGTTACATTTAAAGAGGGTTTGTGGGATAGCTGTCATCCAAATATCCATCACAAGTACCATGAAGAGCCCTGACAAGCACAACATCCAATGTCCCTCCATTTTATTGAAAGGGAAAACTGACTGCTGATGGCAGACCAGAGCCTCTCTGAGATACAGTCCCCCCACCTATCAAATAACAAGAAAAAAACAACCCTTCCTCAGCTCACAGAGGTGCTGCAACTCATACCTGACATCTGCAACATTCCTTGGCAACCCCTGGTAAAGCCATTAGCACTGGAGGGGATGCGAGGCCACGCTCTACCACCTCACTCTGTCCATACGCAGCGAGTTACTGCCACCAGATCGCTCAACATGCCAGACAGAAAATAAAATTTAACTTTCATTTGCTTTATGTTGCTTTTGAAATGACATCTTACATGCTTGCTGGAGAGGGAAGGCTACACTGTCATCAGGTCACTATGAAGATCTGATTTCCTAGAGGGACATTTCTTCCCTTTTTTTAAAAAAAAAAGGGGGTAACATTGCAAAGACACTTAGAGACATTTTTCCTTGTTCACATGGAGGAAAAACTTGCAATCTCATGTTTATTGCATGGCACAGAAATGTCATTCATCTTCAGAACTTGGAAACAAGCAAGCAAATAGAGGAAAAATTAATATTTCACATTTCTGGCATGGCTCAAGCTGGCCTCATACAGAAGGCCTGATTTCCCAGACCCCAGGGCATTTCAGGTGTTTCACACCATCTGCCCACAGGCAAACCTGAGCCTTAGTAACTCCCTACGAGATGGTGCATCACCCAGCCCCTGCCAGGCCCCCACCAGCTTGCTCCAGCATCGTTTCAGCACGTTGAACCCTTGCAGTTGGAAATCTCTTTGGATCTCCAGTCATTTCTCTGGTTTCAGCTCTGCTGGTGTATTCCTTTGGTGGAGATCTATACCTTCCTTTCACAGACTTTTTAGTCCACCTGCACGACATCCCTGGCACAACTGCTGATGTCCCTAAGCACCCCACTGGGAGAAGCCCATCCCTCCCCAGGGCTCCGGTCCTGCAAGCACCCTGGACGTCCAGCTCGTCTCCACAGGGGTGTGCAATTGCCAAAGCAAACGGACATCCCAACTTTGGAGAGTTTCTGGAAATCAACTGCTCCTCTCTTGAGCTAGCGCAAGGAGCGCAGAAATCTCACCCAAATAACGAACGCCCATTTTCCTGGCTCAGTGTCAGCACTCCAGGCTGCTCCCCAGGTTTAGACCACCTCCCTCTAAACATCTCTGCCCTTCTCCCCTCCTTTCTTTTTGAGCATATGGAGCTTGCCCCTCTTTTGCAGATAATTTCCCTCGGACCTTGATTTCTCACCCATCAAACTTAAATTTGCCTTATCCAGGTTGCAGCCAAGACATAGTGCCAGGAACCGTTCATGCTGATGGCAGACCATTTCTGTTTCAGTAACCCCGTGCTACCAGCCCTACGCTGAATTTCCTTCCAGTGTCAGTTCAGGACAAAAGAACTCAATGTCCCATGGTCAAAGCATGGTTTGCTGGGTGATGGGTGCACACGAGAAGTCCTGCAGGGTGACAGGGAATTGATAGCAGCAGCTAGACTCTGGGCTTGGCATGGATGGCACTACCCAGGAGACAAAGATTTAGTGTTCACCTGTGCCTGGAGATGGCCATTCTCATTTACATCTCTAAACACAGCACTGGTTCTCCTGAGCATCGTGTGACCTTTACAAATGAGGGGTCAGGTTGTTCCAGCTTGGGGCCATGCTGCTGCTGTTCTTTCAGAGGCATTTTACACTCGGAGCTTTGGCAAAACCCACTGCTTCGTGCGTCCTCTCTGGACTGTACCAGTTAGCCAGCCACGCAGCAGAGCATCCAATGGGGAACAGGAGGAATGACTTGGGCCAGGATCTCTCCTCCAGATAAAATAGGAGCACTGCCAAAGCAGCCCCCCATCAAACGAGAACCTGCCGATCCACTGGGTCCTCGTTCCTTCATCAGAGAGTCTTAAACTTGCCGAGATCAAGGGCCCTTTCATTGCTCATTCCCAAAAGCCATGAGGAAGCTGCAGATATACTATGAGCACTTAGGAGGAAAAACATTACAGCATCTAAAGGCACTTTAAATGATTTAGATACAAACTTGCCTGTAATAATACATCTATTTTGGTTAATCTCTTAGTTGCAAATCTTGAAACTCTTGAACCTGCCTCAGGCTACTGTCAGCAGCACTTCATTTAACACTGCTTATTGGGAATAACTGCTATTTCCCACTGTAACCTCCAAACCTCTTAAAGTCTCTTATTGCTTTGCCCAAATATACTTGCCTTGAGGATACAGAAGGTTTTTTTCTCGCTAAGAACTATTAAGATGATTTGAACAAGCTGAATCAGAAGAGACCATTTCCCAGGCAAAGTGGCCAAGGCTCAAAACACCTTCCCCACAATATTTAGGGAGTGGTTCTTTTTTTGAGCGTTTACTTGGGTTATGAAATCGAACGGCTGCACTTTGATCACTCCTCATGAGCAAAGGAGTTGAAGGGATGGGCACGTATTCATCCTCCCAGAAAGACGCTTGGGGTCAACCACTCCTGCCTGCACCTGGGGGAAGAGACCACCTCCCCTCCCGCACCAGGGACGCAGAGACCACCGCTGCTCCGCCATGCCCATGTTCAAAGCTCTCTGCGGAGACTGGTGGGGGTTTAGCACCACCAATGCAGCGCTTGCTTTTTAAGCTTAACCACATTTTTATTTTAGGAGAATGCAGAGCCATGGTGGGTGCTGAGCTGTGCAGTGCCCGGGCACTGCTCCAGCCCATCAGCCCTAGTGCTCACCCACCCTGGCTTGGCTCTGCTTAACAGGCTTAATTTAAACGCAACCACTCGCATTGCAGGCGGTTGGACCCTAGACATAGATAGCAATGACTATATTGATGGGCTGTCACAGCTCCAACCCCAGTAACTGGCGAGGAATGCAGTAACCCTGAAGCAGGGGTGATGACCACCCTGTCCTGGTGACAGAAGGAGCAGCATTAACCAACCCCACATTTTGTTCC
Organism: Mycteria americana; assembly: GCF_035582795.1. NCBI lineage: Eukaryota > Metazoa > Chordata > Aves > Ciconiiformes > Ciconiidae > Mycteria > Mycteria americana. Next base: position 5,008,892 of record NC_134380.1, on the reverse strand, counting down.
CAAGCAGCGACCACACACGTCCCAGGTAAGAGCAGCGGCAGCAGAGCAAACAGAGGTACAAGAGCCCTCCAAGCACATCTTTTAGATATGGTACTTTTAACTATAAGATGGGATTTTTCCAGCCCAGTCCCGTGTCTGGGGCAACAAGTAATCTTTGCAGGTTTGCAGACCCCACCAGTAGTACAACTCCAGTTGCCATCTTCTCTCTGCTCAGTGGGAAAGGGTCTGGCCAGTAAGTAGTTTTGACCCACATGGTGCAGGGCACAGAGAAATGGGGGACCATGACCCCAGAGAAAAGCAAACAGGCTCATACCATGCTGGCTCAGAGCATGCACAGATCTGACTTGGGAGCAGCTTCTGTTCCCACCAACACGCCTGACAGAGTACGCCAGCATTAAGGGATCACAGCTCTCAGGGGTTCAGAGACTAACTCCCCCATCCATCCACACCAAGTTTTACACAGAAGTTTTAATGAAAAAAAAAAAATAGTATGAAATATGTATATCTAAAGTGTGCTTAAAATAAAAGCGTAGTTGTGTAGGCTCTGGCTGCTAAAGGACGCCATCTACCATATACATACACCCTGGTTTAGCAGGAACAAAACCCAGCAATTAATCCAGTCTCTGCCAAACTATAACCAGCACAGCAAGAATCAGCATGCTGCCTGCAAAGCTAAATCGGTATCGAACTTGGAACGCTCGGCTTTGGCACACCATGGTACCTGGAAAGCTGCAGAGGTCTACACTGTGTCATTCCAGCCAGTGCTCAAAGCCTCTTCTTCCCTCTGTGTTTCTCTGTTCTCTACTTCTGCTCCGGAGCTAACCCTTAGTCTGAGCTCAGGTTGCAGATAAGAAATACTCCACTAGCTTTAAAACAAACACTTATTTCCTCCTCCCCCTAAATAACCCACTTCGCCTAATCAAAGCCAAACACTCAAAACCCACTTCATTCCTACTCAAGGCAAAGCACGTGCAGCGAGGTACCTCCACAGCCCCGGGCTTTTGGAGAAAGCTAGCCCAGAGTGCAAAAAGTGACATTTATACTTAAAGCAGAATAAAAACTCACTGAACCTACTTCTTCACTCACAGCAGCTCCCAACCACAGCTCCAGCTCTCGCAGAAGTTGCCAGCAGGACAGAGCCATCTCAGGAGCTCTGGGTCAGACCAGCCCCACACGTCCCAGCTCGGAGCAAGGCTTCCCACCCAACATGCTCTCAGGCCCATCACTTCCAATAGCAAACAGCTGCTGCTTTTAAGCCCTCCGTAGAGTTTAGGAGTGGAGCACCTGCACCAGCAGCTGATAGCACTTACTGCTCTTCAATTAAGCTAATTTTGCACCAGGAGGGGAGACACCTGTGCAACCACTCGTCAGGCCACCTCCAGTTCCTTGGTCCTTGCACTATGACAATAAGATGCAGGCAAGTACCGGCACTTGCTGCAGCACCCAGAGGTGCCTCGGTGCCCCGTCAGGCCTGCAGCGGGAGCAGGGAAGCGTTGCAGTGGCCCTGCGAGCGCAGGAGGCTCGTAGAAAGAGTCCCTGGGCACCTTTACCATAGCACAACTATTATTTTTGTGCTCTGTCTCTCCAGCAAACCTTGCACAGCCCAGTGTACTTTATGGCAATGCAGCAGCACTCGCTTTGTTGTCCTACAAAAGCCCACGTTGCACATACACCAAAGCTGACGTTTATGATCTAGCACACTGGCCTGGCTGACAACAGCAAAAAAACCTGTTTAAATCAGCTTTTTTCTGTAGCAAGAAGCACTAAGAGTGTGGCGTGCTCTGCTAAAAATACCAAAGATGCCAGATTGAGGTAGGGTTAGGTGGCAAGACCAGAGCCTCCAAACCAGTGGGAAGTGTCCAGGCTACGGCTGCCGGCACGACCTCAAATCTGCCCGCTTCTCCTCCACGCCAGACTGCAGAAGTGCTCATAAAAGGAAACATCAAGCATCTGCCCCATGTCTTTTCCTGCACAGGGCTGAAAACAGGCCTGGTGCCTCTGGCTACATGTGCTGGTGGAGACAAGCCATTGCAGCCAGCCCCAGGGGAAGGAGAACAGAGCGACGTGGCGGGTGCCAGCAGCAGAGGGGGCTCTGTTTGGGTGCAGAATGCACCTCCGAGGTGCCACCCCTGGTCTTACCTTCACCCATGGATGGGTCCCTTGGAGGCAGCTATGCTCAACATCCATAAATCTTTATAGCGGGACAGATGGTCATTAGAGGTGCTCGTTCAACCTCTTTCCAAATGCTTTGCATCTTCATCCATCAGTTGGTTTCTCCTCTGCTAGATAAGCTCCCTTCCTTTTTGGAGAGTTTCAGAAGTCATTTGCAGACATCTCAGCTTGCTTAATAATTTTGTTCCTTATTAAATATTGCTAATGATAGGGTTTTAGACTTTTGGCCATACATCCACTTTCTGTTCTAGTATAAATTTTAATCTATCTTCCCTCTTCCTTCTATTCAAGTCTTTAAAAAAAATTACTGGAATAAAAAGGAAAGCACCAAATAATTGAAAGGAGCAGCTAAAAACAGAAGGGAAGGAAAGCTGAAAAAAGTTATGATGATTGAAAAGTTCAATAAAATCAGAGGAAAGAAGGAAAAATTCAGATTTTTAACAAAATGGATGATGAAAAAGGCCTTCTTCAGCTAAGTATTTTCAATACGAAAAACGTCAACAGGCTGTAATTATGATGCAGGCCTATTGCACTATCATGCGCCGTTTCTCATTGGTGCAGATAAATTGGGCCCGCAGTTCTGCCTAGCTGAGTACTTGGCAAGAAAGGCCCATTCAGAATTCCGCCAGCGCGCCCGGGCTGTGCTGTCGCACCACGCTGAATGGCTGCACGAGTTTTCACTGGTACGTGGCAGCAGATCCCTTCGGCGAGAGCTGTTTTCCCACCCCAGATCAGGCTCTCACCTCCATGGGCTGCCCCAGAAACATCACCCCGCTCCGCTTTCCTGGCTTTTATTGGCTGGAGGTGCATTTTCTCCTGTCCCTTCATCCTTACGCTAAATCTTTTCAGCTGATGTTTTCGAAGCCTAACCAATAAAATGTTGAAACCAATAAAATTACTTGTGGGAAAAAGTTTTCTAAAAAAGAGAGAAGGCATAAAAGATGATGGTTTACAGAAAGCTATGAGCAAAAAATGGGACGTTAGTTTTGAAATGCTCATGCAGACGGAGCTCTAGCAGTCTGTTCTCACCATAATAATGAGCACATACATGATTAATGAAAATATTTATCCTCGTAACCCACTGCAGCAAGTTAATATTTAATCCAGAGTTCACGTGAAAGCCCAGCCTCTCCTGGTTCCTCACCTACCTCCTGAACTCTGCAAAGTGACCCGAGATTTGGCTCTTTGGGGCTGATCTAAGAATCGCATTGGCTTTTTCTGGCTTTCTGCATAAGTACCACACCTTTTGATCCCGTAACCGCTGTCACTTGGGACCTACAAGGTTTCTTAGATAATCCCGGAGAGTCAGTGCTTTGTAACTCGTCTCACTTTGATATTCAAGGCAAAGCTGGACAGCCCACACATGAAAAGACAGCCTTCCCTTTCTTCCCAGGCTTAATTTCATCTGCAAATTAAACATATCGAGACAGATATTTATAGAGGAATGCCCTGATCCTCCCGGGAGGGCTGTGGAGTCTCCAATGTGTAATTTTGCTTTAGGAATATGATTTTAATCTTGACTTTCTTCTGAGGCTGGTGGCAGAAGAGGAGAAGGGCAGGGAAGGGGGATCGCTGGCAGCAGCGCTCACCAAGCGCTCTTCTGCTCCCCCAGCAATTTAAGCCTAGGGCTAATGTGGTACAATATGGTGAGGATGTACACAAAGGGACTCAGGTTCTTTCTGCTTCCCTGTCATTGTCCTCTGCAAAGCTATTTCAGGACACGGTTCTTAAAAGGCTACAATTTTTACTTTAAAAATAAAAAAAAAGAAAACAGGGACTGTAAACTTGCCAGCAAGAGCCTTCAGCTGTGACTTACCAAAAAAAAAAAGAAAACAAAAAAATCCCAAACCACCCCAACAAGCTACCTTTAAAAATGGTGTACAGATTAAAATAACTGCTAAGCCCTGGGTCTTGATGATTCTTTGTGGCAAGGAGTTCACACATAGTCATCCATCTCCGTATATCCCAGCCCCTCCACCCCACACTGTCACTGTGGGTGGTCTCCAGCACCAAAAAACTACAAAAAAGAAACGTTTTGGCGTATGTGGTTTTCAGAGAAGCCCCACAGGGGAGGACAAAGGACAAAAGGTATCAGTCTTGCTATGGCCTGACTCCTTCTCCTGAAATCCGGTCTTGCTGCTGTCGCTGAGCTATAGTGGAGCAGCGACTCCTGCCTGCTGTCGCCGCTGCAAAAGCCCCCCAAAAGGTCGGTCCGCCATCCCGCGTCTCAGCTGAGCCCAAGGGATCCCAGTGGCGAAGGACCTACAGGAGCAAGGACGTTTCTGCAGGGCAGCCTGTGAAAAAAACACATCCTCTCTCCTGGAGCTGCCGCAGGAAAGTGAGGTGGGCACTGAGCTGCACCATGGGCAGCTGGGGAGCCTGTGCTGGGGGCCTCTTACCTTGGGAACAGTGGGGTCCGCCCCATCAGACCTGTATAGCCCCCGTCATCTTTGTGAGCCTCATCTCCTTCCTGCAGGAGGCAGAGCCAGCGCACCTGCCCGCACAGGACCAGCCGCGGCTGCACGAGGGCCCCGGGGTGACTTCCCTGGCTCACCAAGAGATGGGGACCCAGCAGTCCGGGCTGAGCCCCAGCGGGCACCGAGGGCAAAGCTACAAACTCCTGTACACAGCAATTGCCTTTCTTCTGTTTTTCCAACTAAAAATTTTCTTTTTGATAAAGAGTGACTTACTGCTATTCTTCCTTTGCACAATATCACCCACTTAAACCTCCATTGCATTGCACGCACATGTCTACAACAAATTTTGCTGCTGGGAACCTCACTGAGAGGCTCTGGCTTGGCATACTGATTCGTTAGTGCAGGGTTGGTTGTAAGGACCGAGGTGTTGTGTCGTGCTGCTGTTTGTAAGGGCTTGGTCGGGATGCCCGGGCCCATCACTGCCAGCCCCCGGGCAGGGCTTGGGCACGCCTTGCAGGGTTCTTTGTGATGGGAATAGTTCAGGGGAGGGAAACTTGCAGAAAAGATGGTTTCAGTAGTAATAAGAAGAGGGACTTTGGTACCTTACTGCATGCTATGAGGTATGTCTTTAAGCTTCAGTAAACTTTTGGAGTCCCTGGGAAGCTGGTAATGCACCTTCAAAGGAAGCATGACTTATGAAATCACAGTTTTTAGCTTAGCTGGGTACTGTTAATGAGAAAATATCGTGGGCTGTGGGTGGAAGTGTCCTGAATCCCATAAGTTAGGAATAAATTATTGTTTTCCTAAATGAATCAACACAGTGCAATACTGCTCCTAAATCAGGCTGACGGTGAGAATTACTTATTAACTTGTATAGGACCAGACACAAGCTCAGCCAAATACATGCAAACTGAACTGTAGCAAAGAGTTACAAATGTCAACTTGCTGCGGGCGCGGAAGAAAAGTTTTTGCTGTGGTTTTTTGAGAAGGAGCAGGCAGGCTGGGGCCAGCACCTTGTGCAATGGAGGTGGTGTGAGGAGGTGGCACAGAGGTGGAGATGGAGGCACAAATCCTCCTTTCTGCTGGAGCCACAGCGAAGATCATAAAAAAACCCCAGGCTTTCAGCTGCAGTGCAGCAGCTTCACAGTAATTAAAGCTTGAGATCGCCAGCTCTGCCTATGCCTGCTGCAGCCCAGCTTGCACATCAAAAGGAGATGTTTCCCATGAGGACATGTCCCACGTCACTGAATTCAGGTTTTGATGAGCACTATGGGCTGGCATGTAAGAGTGGTGAAAAGTCTCTTAACAGCTCATACTGAGCAGGTGATGACACATCCCCCTCAGGTACCCCGGGCTCGCAGTGACTTGGTGATGCCTTACTTTTTGGGTAGCACAGGCTCGTCCGAAGGGACCGTCCCTGGAGCAGGGGGTGGCCCTTTGGGGCAGAGCAGGCTCCCAGCTCCAAGGGCTCGGGCTCTGCGGGTACCACGCAGCCGCGGCTTCCCCTCCTGCTGGCACCTGGCCTCCTACCCAGGGAGGATTTATTCCTCCCTGAACAGCTCTCCAATGACGTTATTAATCAGGGAGATGGACAAGTACAACACAGTTTATTGTGCGCTGTGGATGAGTGATAAGTCTGGGTGCCGATGCCTGGGATAGCAATCAGGGGAGGGCGAGCGAAAGGAAGAAGAGGGAAGAGCAGCATTGTGGGTAAATATGTGTGCTTCTGGTGGTGATTACCCTCCAAGTAATTAGTTTTTAAATCAGGCAGACATTTCAGGAACTACTCGCTATGAGCTGCTTTATTTATTTATACTCCCTTTTATTCTTATTATTTATAGTCATCCTCTTTGGATGGGGATGCTTTCTGGGTCGGGCTGGTCAGGTGGAACCGAGACCCACCTCCAGCCCAGCCAAGCAGCCGTCTCCTCCAGTGCTGCCAGGCACCCCGAGAGCCCGGCTGTGCTGGGGGTCCTCCTCTCTCTCCCGCAGCCAGGCGAAGGGGAGCGAGTGCCCGTTTGTCGCTGCGGAAAGCCCTGCTCAGATCGGTAATTAAACTCTCACTCATCTTCATTTCCCTCATTTGTTAAAGTGAGGCCACTCAATAAGCCATTAGTGCAAGGCCCTCTCTGTCAGCTACAGCATCGTTAGGCAAATTTCCCTCCGAGACAGCTTGGGAGGGTGCGGGCAGGGGAAGCAGCCCCTTGCCTGCCTCCTGGTCTGCCCAAACCCTCCCCTTCTGCCCCCCTCGCAGGTCACTCCTGCCCTACGGCCAAGGCTCTGGGAGGGGGAGAGGATTTTGCAAATGGCAAACCCTTCCCCCAGCTGGGATTTTCCCATAGCACCACACAAACCCCTGCTCCATCAGAGCATCTGGCGTTGCTGCTCTCCCTTTGCCAACCCCACCTCTCCAGAGCTTCGTAACATCTGGAAGCCATTCCCCGCACCATTCCCATGAACAGACCTCCGACCCGCCGAGCTCCTTCTCTGGGCTAAACAAAAGCCGCCCTTATTGCTGAGCTCAGGAATTTTGCCTGCCTTCCCCTCACCCCAGCCACAAACCGTTTCTCAGTCTGTCACCAGGAGAGCATCTGGCTGGAGAGCCCCAGAGCATCCTCTGCCCCATCTCCCTCCATGGGCACAGTCAGATGCTGGCATCGAGGAAAGCTGCAAAAACCAGACACCAGCACAAGAAAAGCCCACCGTACGGGGAAAAGCTGCTGCAGACTTGCCCAGAAGCAAAGCCATGGCCCACATTTGTACTTACTACAACTACATGTTCATTCCCCGCCCCCCCCCCCAAGAGCTTTTGCCCTGGGTCTTGCTCCGGTTACAATAACGAGAACACCTTGATCTCGCTGCTTCTCCCCAATAGATGCATGTGGTAGAGAAGAGCTGTGGGCGTGAGGAGTGTCTGAGCTAAAGGAACCTCAAAACTGCAGTACAGCACGAAAAAAAAAGGGTATTGCTAGGGATGGATTTAGCATTGGGGCAAAGGGGGGCCCATCAACAAACTTTACTACACACCTCACTGGATACCGTAACAAGATGAGCTGATTCACTGCTCTGAAACCCAGGTGCCAGCAGAAAAGCAGAAGAAAAATGTACATAAGTCTGTCCTTGTACTCTACACATCCATAGGAACCCAACTCAACCCAACGCAACCTGACTCTGTCCTGTTGGTTTTGCTTTCATATAGTTCCAGAATCTCAGAGCAGTTGAGGTTGGAATGGACCTCTGGAGGTCATCTGGTCCAACCCCGGCTCAAGCAGGGTCATCTAGAGCCAGTTGCCCAGGACCATGTCCAGATGGCTTTTGTAAGATGTAAGATACAGATTAAAACACCAGACTGGATGGTGTCTCATCTGCAACACCAAGGAAGAATGTTGTTTTCAAGAAGGCGAGTCCTCAAAGTGAAGCCACCTTCCAAGGGCACAAGGGCAACCCTGCGGTCGTGAAAGGTTTTGAAGACCATCTGCCTGCAAAGCCAAAGCCACATTTGTGTGAAAGGCAAGCTACTCCCTGCCCTTGAACTAGATGCAACCCACTTCTTAATAAAAATACCAGCAACTGCAGTGGAAACAGCTTCACCATGAAAGCAGAGGGAAGGGACCCATCTGCCTCCCTCGGGATTTGCAGGACACAGAGGCCGTGCTGGCTTGGTCCCCAGGGCGCTCAAAACCAGCAGCTCCAGCATTTTGTAGAGTACCTGGGGCAGATACCTGAGGTAGGAAGAGTTAAGGCCATTAGGAATATATAAAACCTTCACCCCAAAGTGGGCAGAGCACAGCAGCTCTGGAGCTGGACTCTCCCGTCACCCTCAGCCCCGCAGGGTCCATGCAGCAACAACCACACCGTGGCTGAGAACAGACATCTCCAAACGAGCCTCCTGCTATTTGCGTTCGAAACATTTATTTTGGGAAATACATATTAAACACTATTATTTATACAAAAATGGACTAAATTTGTCATAATGCTTATAACCCCCAAAAGGCCATTTTAATAGATCTGGATGAAGTTTTTTTTAATGTATTATTTTCTTTTTTTCTTCAAAAAAAAAAAAAAATCAGGTTACAAAGGAGAAAGCGGCGTGTCTTGCTTGGCCCAGCTTGAGATATCGACTAGAGGGAAAAAAAAGTTTAAGATGACATTTGCAGAAGTGCCTCACACAAGAGATTTTCTCCCCTTTCGTAGTCTTTTTTTAACGCTTGAAATATATTTTTTCAGTTAATACACTTTTTTGGTTTTGTTTTTGCTAAAATATAGCAAGTCAGCAAGTAGATAGTTTTTCTTCCCCAACAGCTCTGTCGTGCTGTTGCCAGGGGGGAAACATGAGTTAAGGGGGAGAGCGGATTCTCCTTGCGATGCACCCCCCTACACGCACCCCTTTGGCTGCCGGGGGGGGGACGACACACGTGTGGGGAGCCCCTGCAAACCCTCCGCTGAGCAACGTTATCTGGGCATCCCCACCAAGATGAGAGCAACCTCCTCCTTCCACCTGGTCACCTGTGTGAAGGTGGCTCTGGCCCCCATGGAGACCATCAGGTCAGCTCTGCAGGCACCTTCCAGCGCTAGAGGACGGGCATGCTGCCATTTTAGCATGTGCCCCCCCAAAAAAGGGTGATTTGCAGAAACTTTTATCCATTAGAGAGGATATGGAGACTGACGGAGTGGACAACAGAAAGGCAAGCAGAGCTGGGGCGGGGGGCAGGACTGCAGAGCTCTGCTCCAGGACCACCCGCTCCTGTGTCACGGAGTTATTTAACCGACCCCCTCGCTGGGTCTTATTTACTGGAATTGAAAGAGGAGGCGCAGGGGGGCAGAGCAGGGGGGACCGCGGGGCACAGCACCCGCAAATGCCGGCCCAGCCCTCCCCGCGGCTGCAGGGCTCGGTCTGCACATGCACAGTCCCCTTGCACAAGGACTAGCAAAACAGGGGAGCGTGTTACATGTACACACATCACACAGGGGATCCAAAAAAAAAAAAAAAAAAGTAATAAAAAATACCCAACAGCCTCCTCTGACGTAGGGAAAAGCCCGAGAATCACAAGGGTCAGACAGGACAACCCTCCGCCTCCCACCACCGCTTTGCAGAGACATTCCACTCTCAGCCCCCTTTGGACAAACATACTCCGAGCCTTCAGTGGAAAAAAACCCACCCAACTGAATGAAAAATAAATATACAAGTGTTCCCAGGACATCAGCCACATCTGTGGTCCAAGGCAGAGGGAAAAGGAGTCTCTACAAAGCGTCGCAGGCCTTTTGCAGGCTGCAAAGACAGACAAGGCAAACCCTCCCTCCCCTCTCCCACACTATTGCAAGGTAACGGTCTGAAAAGGCACTTCTCCCAAAGCAGGTCGCTCTGCCTGGCCGGGGGTCGGTGATAGGTGAGGTGACACCTAAACACTCCCAGTTTATTGCATGTAGGCAGGGTAGAGGGGTTGGGTTGGGGGTGGCGGGTCCCGGAGGGCTGCAGAGGGCTCAGAGGAGGCGGCAAGAGACAAGGATGGCACCGTCTTGCTCTCTTCATACCACCGTACCTTGCTTCCAAAGGCTACATTCACCTGGAGAAACTTTTGCCTTCAATGGACGGAAAAGAGCCTCTGCATGGAGGGGCAGGCAGGGCTCCTAGGGGCACCCCAACCCCGCCGGACCCGCGGATCTGCTCCCCCAAGCTTGGCTGTCGGGCCAGTGCTGGGGGCCAGCAAGAGCCCGACCTCCGTGGGGGATGGTCCCCAGCCCAGGCATGCTGGACTGGGGGCTGAGAAGAAAACCCGTGCCACAAAGCAGGGGGGATGAGCGGTCACCCCGCTCAGCACGACAGAGACGGCGTCTGGTTATTTGGTCAGTTAACATTGGCAGGGGGTTGGGGGTGGGAAGAGGGACAGTGGCAGAGGATTTATATAAAAATAAAGGGGGAAGAGGGGAGAAATAGCGAGCGTGAGCGAGCAAGGTCCTGGCTACGGAGCGAGACGGTTACATTTCGTTAGCCACCAGCTCTTTGTCGGTCACGCCGTTGGAGAGTGAGCTCTGGCCCTCGTTCAGCCTCTTGACCCTGTAGGCTTCGAAGTGGATGTTGCTGGTAATATCCTTTATGTTCTGCATGTGCGTCCTGCAGGAAATGGAGACAGGGGCAATTGCACCTCGCTGGGCACAGGTTCGGCCAGCCCAGCCTCTGCCACCCCAACCCTTGCACCCCCCAACCTCTGCTTTCAAACACCCTCTCCAGCCCAAATTTCCCCTCCTGCTTTACTGGTTAACAGTATCTTTAGGGCACAGGAGGGAAGCAAAGGCAATTATGAGCAGCCGAGACCAGAACCCTTCGCTGGTACCAACAGCCTGTGCTTGGGTATGCAGTTGCCCTGGCTGCATAACACCCATCCGGGAAGACCCCACTCCTGCACGTCCCTGGGATCGGGCTTTGTAGCCCCACACAACTCACGTGCGCAGAGTTTATCTTGCAGTCAAATTTAGGAGGAGCCCAATGCCCCCTCCAGCAAGCCAAGGGGGCTCAGCCTCCCATTCCCCTGCAGCAGGGATGCCTCTTTCAAGAGGTAGCAGTGATCGCCCAGACCCCCAACAGCATGATCCTGGGACACAGGAGGATGATGCCTTCAGACTGCGCGTAGGACCTGGGGCTGGTGAGGGATCACTAAGGCCAAAAGGCTTCCCAGCTGCTTGCAGGGGAGCTGGAGCCACACTGCATGCTACCAGCAATCCTGGAGTCTGTCCTGACCCATCCGCTGCTCCCTTCCTCCCTTAACTCAGCACTGTAGCTGAGAAAAGTCCCCTGAAGCCATGTCCCATTGAGTGGGGCCACCCCTCGCAGAGGGGCTGCAGCGTTGCAGCAGGCTGGGAAGGGATGGAGGGAAGGAGGGAAGGATGAGCAGAGCGAAGCAGCGGCTGCTTCAAGCTGGGCTGGGCTCTCCCCTTTCTTTGGATGCCACCTGGTGACCAAAGGCTACAGGGACAGGGCACAGTCCTACCGACCTGATAAGGAGGTCCCGCAGGTAGGCGAACTCACAGTGTGTCGTGTTCTCCACTGGTAGGAAGAGAAAGAAACCCATCAGCATGCACCCATGGCATGAGTATGGCAACCACTCAGGGTAAGGAGGACCTTGTGGGGCTTCACTAGCGTGTGGAGGGCTGAGATGGGGACTTACCCCCAGGGGCTGTAGGGTACAGGACTCAAGAGTCCTCTTTGCTGCTGTAAGGCCAGTGATTTACCTGGGTACCTGCCCCAACTCAGCATGACCAACTGGCTGGTGAGGTCTGAATGAGCATTCCTGGTCCCTTCCCACCATCTCCCACCAAACGAGGGAACTCCCAGCAGTACCTCCCACTGTGACCAGCCCACACCCCCCACTTTGGACCAACACAAGCTTAAGTGGGCCCCAAACAAGGCAGGGGAAGGAACAGGGTGAGCTTTGCAGTGAGTGCCGGGCACAGCTCCACAGACGTGTTCATCTATAGCTTCACCACGAGCATCCTGCAACATCCCAGGCAGGTCAGTGAGCGTGCTGCCCGGGCTGCCACTGCTGCGGAAGGACTTGATCTCTTGCTGACAAAGGCTACTGCTGTCTGAACAGGGCTTGGAGCAAGCAAGAGTGTTTGCAAGAGGGAAAAATCAAGGGGTGTTGCTCCAACACAATTAGTCTGACGGCTCGCAGTTTACCAGGCATTTGAATTTAAAGGATCAAGTCCCTTTTTTTTTTATTTTTTCCACTCAAACAGGCTTGAACATAATGCAGAAATGGCAAGACAACAAATAACACTGTTCTGCAAAGGCTGCCCATGGCCATGGCTGGGTCCTGGGGTCTCTCCGTGCTGAAGGCAGATGCCACACGCAGAAGGTGAGTGGTTTAATGAGCCCCATTAAACTCAGAGCTTCCAAGGACAAAGCACAAGAGGGCAGCAGAGCTTTAAAATACACTGATTTTCCTGGCATCTTTGTTAAGCCATCCCTCAACACAGGACTCCTATGAAAAAGACTCATAAATGAGATGAAAAAGACTATGAAATGAAGGGGAGGAAGATAAGATGGGTGGCACTGGAGATGTGCCAGTTGGCTGCCAGGGACAGGGAAATGTGTAGATGCAGTGGAGCCAGGAGCCTTCATCTAGCCTTTAAACCGTGATTTAAAATGGGGGATAAAAAAGAAAGATGCTGATGGGATGAAGATGGAAGAAGGAAGAGGTCCCATAAGGGCACCAGCCAAATGACGGTGGAGGGTACAGAGACCTACAGATGCCAGGGGAAAGGCTCTAATCTGGGCTCGAGACACAGAGACATCAGCACTGCACTCATGTGCCCTCAAATCCAGCCAGCAGGCATTTAACTGTGCAGCCAGCAGAAGCCAGGCCACAAGAAACCCAGAAGTGTCCCCTCCGGCACTCAGCAGCCCCCCACGCTGCACAAAGGCCCAGGAACTCGGTGCCGGAGCATTGGCCAAGGTGTTTTCAGTCCCCAAACACCAGGAAAGTGATTTTCTCTGGAGGGGCAGGGAAGCACTATATAGACCTTGACTTCTACTGCTGGTCTTGGACCTCATCGCCTTCTGTCAGGGGAGTGAGATGGGCTCAAGATGTAAGGAAACAAGGACAAAGTACCTTCAATGGTGCCCCACTTGGTCTTCCTTCCAAGGATTCTTCTTCCATTAACCTGGTACTCCTGGTCACTGCCCACCACTGCAAAAGGGATCATTTCCTGAGGAAAGAGTAAAAAAAGGTTAAGTTTTCCTCCTGAAAACAGGTCAGGAAAGCAGGCTGGCGAGCAAAGTCCTACGTCAAGCTGCTTTCAGGAGACAGTTTCATGGGATGAGCTGGTCTGTCCCTGATGCTCCTGAGCAGCATTGCCTGCCAGGGACCACAGGCAGCCCAGAACCTGGGCAGCAGCATCTCTTGCACACGTGCCCAGTCCAAAACCAGTCTAAAACCAGCCCAAAACCAGTCTAGCCCAGCATCTCATTGGCAGGCACCAGCGTACAGCCAGGGCAAAGGTATCATGATGCTTCCCTGGGAATCGCCCCCAGCATCTGGCAACCTGTGGCTCAGTCATTTCCTGATCCAAGGAGGTGTCTTTGTACTTAGAGTCCCTAGAAGACTTTTTTCTTCCTTGAATTTGTCCAATCCACTTTATTGAGCCAAAAAATTGTTAGCTACTTCCCATAGCAAGAAATTGACAGCCACAAAAGCAGAGCAGCCTATGAGCAAATTACCTCCACATGCCAGTAAGGCTGCTTCCCTAGCCAGGGATGGGCAGACACTGGCACTCCCTGCCCCTGGGGCAGGGCAAGGGGCCACGGGAACTCTCTGCCTGCTGGTTGCAGAGGGCACCTTTGAGGAATGCGGCTGGGGGAAGGAGCAGTGACATGGACAGGAGAGGACACCTTCCCCAGGTACCTTCCTCACCCTCTTTCTGTCCCTGCTCTGAGCTGTGGCAGGATCCTTGGTCCTGGGCAGACCCCCCCTGGACAGGGGCAGAGCAGCTTTGGAAAGAAAACAGAGGCACTTTGCAAGAGACCCCCCAGGACATCACCAGCACCCAGAGCTGCAGGGCCCATCCAAACACATCCAACCCGCAACACCATGCACTAACCCTGAATTTCTCATTCACTAGCCGATCTTCAGAGTCTTCATCAAACTCCTTCTGAGGATACACGTCGATCCCATTGGCAAGAAGATCGGCCATTATCTAGGAGAGAAGAGCAGAGGAACACGTGAAGGAGACACGGGCAGAGGAACTGCACTCCCACCACGGCGGCAGCTCCCAGCTAACCCAGGAGGCTCTCATGAGCAATGCCCAGCAACATCTTCCCTCTCCATCCTAAGCACTGCCCACCCTGGGGAGAGAGACCTGTGTTTAACTGCTACACACCTACCAAGCACTTGCCCTGGAATCTCTGCAAGAACCTGGTGCCAAGACATGGTTCAGGCTGAGAGTGAGATGAAGTTATATGAGCTGGGCGTTGCTTTGGGATTGAAAAAGAATAAGACAATACAAGCTGCACCAAGCAATGGAGAATGTAGCTGCCAGGCACGTAACCCAAAGTTAAGAAGTTGCTTTCTGGTGTCTGCTTATGCTCCTTGGAAAAGGAGTCACGGCAGCGCCTGATCTGCAGGGACAGGGACACAGACAGCTTGGTAGAGCAGCCTTTAAGGATATTGCCTCTGTGCAAGGGGAAGAGATGCTGAAATCGGATTCCTGGGTGGAGGCTCAGCTCACGGGGAGCATGGAGGATCAGCCTTCTCCAACAAAGCTGCAAACCCAAACCCAGCCTGGATGCCTACTCCCATCACTTCCTATGGCAATAAACTCCTCCACGTCAGCCCTACGTTGCAGGCTCGCAAAGGAAGCGGATACAGCCCAGAGAAACCCCCCAGCCGGCCTCCCACCCCCCAGCCAAACACACACACTATTTTTAGGGGAACAACCCAACCAAGCCAGCTCCGCAGGGCATCGGAGCCCATTCCACTAACTCAGTGCAGTGCTGGCATCAACCTACATAGCCTGCAGCCAGGCTGGTGCTTCACCGTCACCTGCCCACCCTGATCCAAACCCAAAAACCTATCGCCTCTCCGAACCAGCTACACCCCCAGATGCAGACAGGGCTCTGCATTTTGGAATCAAGCACACATGCGTGCTGGAGCAAAGGGAAAAGGTCCCAGCCTGTGCCCACCTGGACTGATTACCTGCCCTCTCATTTGCACCAGCAGATCTGGAGCCATGAGCGTTAACGAGGGCGAGCCCCTTGCAGAAGGGGCACTGCAAACATGCCACATCTCTACATGTTCTCCCTTCATCTGGAAGGATTTTGGGGGTCTTATTACAATCAGGAATGTAATTAGAGATAGGGCAAGCTGATCCTGTACAAAGCCAGTGCAGAGTGGGCGAGCCAGGTGGTATCCCCATGGCCTTTCATTGCACAAGGATGGTAGCAGCAGCCAAGAGTGCCCAGGTGACATTTTAGGTCCCAGACTGACTTTGTAGTCCCAGAGCCAGCAAGCCACCCACAGACACCTGGATACGTGCACTCATAAGCTCTGAACGGAGCCAGCGGTCTGCAGCAGCCACTGCAGAGAGCAGATGTGGCACCGCGGACTCACACCCCCACCCTCCTGCACCAGCTCCTCGCAGATCTCTGTGCAAACAGGCTGACGCGCTGATCAAGCCCAGCCTGGATTACCTCTTGGCTCCATTTCCAGCTATCCTCCAGCTCACTGCAAAGGGAACTGCTTGCAGAGTTTGGATTCAGCCCCCCAAACCAAACTGTATATTTCAGGGCCTGATCCTGCTCATCAAGAACCAGGAAGACACTGGTGTGGGAAGGGGTGGCTCATCCTCTTCTGCATGGAGGCATCGAACAACCCCTGGCTAATGTGCCGTCCTCTCCATAACCAGTGGAGGTGGCCCCTAAAACTGCCCTTTTGGCAAGACCCCCTTTCCCTCTGCTTCACTTCCCTGCAATTCAGACTCACGGACCAAGGAGCTTGGTGGGTTGCTTACTTCTGCAGGGAATGCTGAGGCCATCACACCTGCAGCCACATCCATCAGTCACACAAACAGATTTATAGCCCCTTACTGAACCCCAAAGCGGGGCATCTCCACCTCTCCGCAGCACCAGGCGTGCGTGCACTGAGGAAAGCCCATGCCTCGCTGTGGATTCAGACAGCCCCTCCTCAGCTCCCCACTGCCAGCTCTCAACCAAGGGAATTTCATGCCTTGCTTCCCCCATAAATCTTACCCAGCTGAGCTCAGCAAACCCACACATTTTTTTGCCTGGTTCCTGTATCAGTGCACGATGCTGCACAGGATGAGTTTTCCAGCCTCTATGTGCAGCACTGCCTACCTCCCGAAACAACAGAAACCAGCCTGAAAATAACAACAATAATAACAAAGGAGGCAGGAGAAACAGGCCCCAAGATTTAGAGCTCGAAACTTATCCTGCACTGACAAAGATCCAAGAGAAACACAAGGAACTGCTTGGAGCGCAAGCCTTTCCTCCGGCCACGTGGGATCGCTCAGAGCTGCAGCCGGAGGAATGCGCTGGGCTCCCGGCCAGGCGCTCGCCTTCCCAGCCTTGCCGGGGAAAGGCAGGGGGAGCCGGGGAGGGGGAAAGGGGCAGGAGGGGATGGGGGACAAGAGATGGGAGCCCGGATAAGAGCTGCCAGCCCCTTACCCTTTGTTTGAAGTAGTCCCTCTCCTCCAGCGTTAACGTGTCAGCTTTTGCAATCACGGGGACGATGTTGACCACTTTGCTCAGGCGTTTCATGAACTCGATGTCTAGCGGTCGGAGCCTGAAAAATACAGCAGAAAAAAAGGGGATTTGTGCACTGCTAGCAAGGTGGGGGGCTGCTGCAATCCCCTGGCGGGGGGGGGGGCGTTCAAAGACTAGACACAGAGTGGGAATCACTTCCTTTCAGATAGGATAAATAAAGACATTTTCTTAAAAGCATGACAGCACACGTCCGTCTTGGAGGCGGTTTGCAGACAAACGCTTAAAACGTTTCCCTTTCAAAGCACCCTGCTATTGCCTGCGAACCCTTGCAAAGCCCTGTGAAGCAGGAGAGGGCTTTTATCTCTGCACGGATGCTCGGCCACAGAGGACTGTGGGAACTCGCCCAAAGCTACATGCGTCCTTGGCGAAGCCAGGATGAGAGCACAACGACACTGGCTGCAGGGCCAGCCCACCTGTGATGTACAAATCAAGCTGGGGAGAGACCACAGTGTGAAACCTCCTCCAGCCCTATCCAAGCTGTCACCCACTGTCCAGGGACAGCATGATGTGGAAATGGCCACAGGTGACTATTCCTGCTCACACTCCCTCCTGCGTTGAGCACCAGCCTGCTGTCGTGCATGAGCCAGGATTGCATCTTGCATCTATCGGTTAGGATTATAAAAGGCTCTGCTAATTCTCCAGGGGTTCACACAGCACAGAAGAGATGCTGCTTGTTCCAGAGGGCAAAAACGTCGAAAAATCTCTACGACAAAAGTCTCAGCAGAGGAAAGCTGCAGAGATTGCATAAGCCCAATGATCAGCCCCTCGAGAAATCCCTCCCTGCTAAACAATCCTGCTGACAGCACAGATTTGACCTCCAGTGCCACACTGCTCCGCATCTGAGGGCTGCAGTCCAGCTGCAGACAGCGATGAGGGCACCTGGCCATGACCCTCCCTTGCTCCTCAAGTCCTCCTTGAAGGTGTTTTTTTACTGCTTGGGGGGTTCCCAAGCCAGCTAGAGGAAAGCCCTCCTTGGGACACCTCCGCTTGCTGCAGGTCCCCCTTGGTGGCTCTGGAGGTGATGGGAACACATGTCCAGGCAGGACAGTTGAGCAGATGTTGCCTTGAAAAAGGAAACCTGGAGGTCCCAGGGCAGACCAGGGTACAGGAACACCTTTGGGGTGCTCATGCATTAAGAAGCCTGTTTGAAACAATCCCTTGCTGAAAGCACACAGGGAAGGGGCAGGAAGGTCAACGCCAGAGCCCCAGAAGCAAAGGGACACCTCTGCCGCTGGTACATCCTCATGACCTCCAGTGGTGGCATATGCCAGCAGGACACAACCCAACTCATCTTTGGTGAAACTGGGGCAGAGAGAGGTGAAGTGACCTTTTGGAGGAGCTGTAAGCTTCAGTGGCAGAGCTGGGGCCAAGAATGAGACCTCCCCAAGGGCAGACCAGCCCTGTACCACAAACCAGAGGCCCATGGCAACAGGGAAGAAACCAAAATAAATGGGGAGGTGGCTTAAAATGCCCAGGTGCAAGCAGGCACCCAGCAGGAGCCCTGTGGGGGGGAACACGGAGCAGAGCAGAGCGCTCAGGGAGAACATGGCCAAGAGAGCACCTACTGCCAATATGCTCAAGCCAAACCCCACCGTGGTCTTCTCAGGCCCTACAAAGGGCTCAGAGACCCCCGCAGACCCAGCACGGCTTCCACAAACCCAGCAAGAGTCACATGAGTGCAAAGGGGAAGGGGCCGATTCTGCTCCTCGGCAGTCACCAGGCAGCATCCCCATCCCACAAGGCCACCCCTGCCTGGCTCCAGCGCCGAGGGAGGGATGTCCAGCCCCAGAGAGACCTGCTCAGCTCCAACTGATCCAAAAACAGCACTCGAGGCTGCTCTGGCACCGCCAGCACTGGTGACCCAGCCGAGCCCTTCCCTGGTCAAACTCACTCCTCTCCCAGGGATCGGGCTGGACTGTGCCAGGTGGACCTTCTCCCCGGACGCTAACAGCACACACAGCACAGAGCACGTCGTTAGCGTGCGGACAAATGACTTCCTAACACAAACTCAGGAGTCACAGATCACCCTGGGCCCCAGGAAAGAAAGAGTTTGGCTATTAAAGAAAAAAAAGAAAAGAAAAAAACACAAGAAAACCCCCATGGACACATCTAAGCAGACTTGCTGCTGGCAAACATTGTTTGGAGCTCTGCATAATGTATTTCCCAGACCTCCAAGGAAGCAATGCAGTTATGCTCCTCTCCCAGCAGACTTCTTTCCCCTCCTTTCTCTTTGCTATTTTTTAAACAATTTTTGCTCTCTAAAAGCCTCTTCCCCTACTGAGACTGTGTTCCTGCCTCTTTCATCAGCTTTTCTTTTAGAGTGAAGACCAGGACGCATATGTAGCCGATGCAGATGAATTCACAATCAGCCAGACTTTTGAGTTTCAGCTCAACCGACACGTAAAAGCCCTGTTACCGAGCCCTCGCTGACACCCGGCGGATGCCGGCAGTGAGCCTGAGAGCAGGAGGCAGAGCCAGAGCCAGCCCACAACCCTGCTCGTGTCCACCAGCATCCACACAGGAGCAGTGACCGTGTCCCACACTGGTCTGCACCCAAAGCCAGAAGAGCCTAAGGCACCTTTGACACGACTTTCTGCTCCGATGGGCTTCTGCAAGTGCCTCGTCCATGGAGGTCACCTCCCATGGGCACCTCCCTGCACCATCCTGGAGAACAGGAAGGGAATCAAAGGACTGCCCAGAAAAGAAAACTATATGTTTTTAGGGTATTTTGCAAGTTTCTAGATATTCTACCAATTCCTTCTGGGTAGCTCCAAAAAACCTTAAGTATTTAAAAGAAAGTGACTCTTTTCACTAAGAACAAGCCCTGTCGCTAGTCATCACATTCATGCGAAGACACCAAAGGAGAATAAATGGCTTAAGGCAATCACGAGTGCAAAAAGCCTGATTTGCACTAATAGCCCTGTGCAGACCCAGGCAGACACGGCCAAGGTCATGATGGGGCAAGCCCAGACCTAATTCCTCCTAAACTCCTGCTGCGAGGCAGAGCTCAGGACAGGAGGGACTTCTACCGGTATCTGCGGGGACCAGTTTTGGTGTTTAACCCCCACCATCCCACGAGAAGCCGCAGGCACAGCAGCACTGCCCTCCACTGGGTGTTTGAACTTGGTTCACCTCCACAAAGCATCGCTGCCAGAACCTGGCGAGGATTAGCAGTGAAACCCTTACATACACAAATACACAAAACAGCAAGAGAAAGCGAGTTATTTCATTTCGGGTGTGCGCAATCTGCTCCAAGCAGATCACGAAAGAGAGGGTAGAGCTCAAGGAGAAAAAGCATCTGTTTCCTTCCCCTTCCCCAAATGGTCCCCGATATTATTAACTTGCAACTAGACGCATACGCACTTTGGGCTTTGCTGGGAGGGGGTGGAGGAGCTCTAAGGGGAGTGGAAGGGCTGGAGCAGGAGCTGCAGGAAAGGCTCCAGCCCACCCCAGCCAGTGCTGGTTGCTCCCCCATCCCCTCTTGTTATGGGGCTGGGGAAAGCAGAGCAGCTGGGTATACATTATCGTGGCTGGGCACACATTATGGTGGCTGGGCACATGCGTTTTCTGCATTGCCCACAGCCAGCACGCACCGACAGGATCTAAGCAGAGGCTCATTCCTGCTGGTTCTCTTGAAATGCCCTTATAGGAATCAAAATTCATGGTGAGCTGCAAAGTTATTTCCTTTTGGTTGCGCCCCAGATCAAACTAGCAGCAAGAATTTGAGTCGTGCATTACGCAAATACCAGCGAGCACCCAGCAGCTGCCCAGCCCCATCACCAGGACCCGCCAGCCAGCTCAAGGGACCCGGGCCGGCACTCGAGAAGGGCAGCTAGTGGGGAAAGTGGCAGTACTTGTCAGCTCATCAGCCAACAGCTCTGGTACGCTCATAAAAGGGGCTGCCGAGGCCGGGGTGGTGTTTCAGAGTCCCGTTTCAGAGCTGAGCGGTGCTTCACAGAGGTCAGAGCTGAGATATTTATTGGGTGGCAAAAAGCCGGGCTTGCGCGGCTGCAGCCAAAAGCCCCTGCCAGCACGTTACTTAACCTTCGCAAACATGGTTTTACAGGAGTGTTACAAGGACAGGGGGAGTGCAAACTAGATAGGTTGCAAAGCCTGCCCCGAACTCCCTGCAAAGGGAGACAGCAGTGGAAACTTCTCTGCTCATTAACCCTTGAGCTGCCCAGATGAGAGGGCCAGACTGAAACAGAGCCAAGCAACCCTCCACTCCAGCCTCTGAATCTGTGCACTTGGTTAACTTTGCTTTTTGCCCCCCTTTCCTTCCCTTTTTATTTGAGAAAAAAGCAAGCTCTCAGCCAATGACCTGGTAGGCTTAGCCCTGGCTGCCTGCAGCAGCCACATGCCAGGGAAGGGATGCCGAGTCCTGTGCCATGCCTGACCATGTGAGTGGGGAGGGACAGACGGACACAAGTCACCGCTGCTTTGGTTGCATCACACAGTTAGGGTAGCCGTTCCCCAAAAGCAACGCAAACAAGCCCTGAGCAATCACCATCCCGGTACGGACGGCACCAAGCATTCCGGGACGGCAAGCAGCACAGGAAGCACATGGATGGTGCCATGCGGTAACAGTGGGGTCCTCCACAGCTGGCTGTAGTTGTCCCTAGGACAGGTCCCTGCAGCACTACGAGTCACTGCCCTTGCCAGCCATGCTCCCCATTGCCTCCCAGTGAAGCCAGAAGCACCAAAGCAAGGACCTGGATTCCCTTCCCATACCCTTCCACGTGGGACTACGGATGACCTGCCTCGGTGGGGGCACAAACCTCCATTCAGCCTCGTGCAACAACCCCATGACATGGCTTCCCAAACCCTTGTCCTCCAAAATGAGCATGATCCTCTGCTACCAGCACTGCCGCAGCAGCTCCATCCCGCAGGAGAGGTGGCCATGCCACCCATTTGTGTCCATGGACCACGGGAAGCACTGGGGAAAGCCCGTCTGTGATAATGAGAAATGTAATTTGGGCTTCACAAGGGAGCAGAAAGGAAACCCAATGCCTGCTCAAGCCCTCAGAGAAGCAAAATTTCCCACCGACTTCTCCCTCCCAGTGGGGTTTGTCCCCCTTCATTCGTTGGCTTATCTCTGTCCCGTGGCAGGAGGGGACGTGCGAGCCAGAGGTCGGTTCTGACACCGGGGCAGGAAACTGCAGCCCCCCGAGCCGCAGCCGGGGAGCAAGCGCCGGGGAGCAAGTGCCGGCCCCAGCTGGGCTATCAGGCTACCACGAAGGAGGATCAGCACAGGGCTCAGCAACAACGGCCTCCAACCGCTGGGCTCGCTCGGATATTGGAAACACATGTTCGTTGGAGAGAAAGAAAAAAAGCAACTGAACTTCCACGCAATTGCTGTTAGCCGGCGGGTGAGAGAAACCAGAGCGCACGGCTGGAGAGGCTCCGGCGGGGGACACGGGGATGGGGCTCCACACCACCGCCTGCGCGGCCCAGGGAGGGCAGCCACCACCACCCAAAATTTGCAACCTCCATGGGGGTGTGGTATCCACATGCTTTTAGGGCTTAAACACCTAAAACAATGAGAAAAAGCTGAAGCATAGCTAATGCTGCAACACCCTGGCCTGCCAAGCCAGGGTCTGCAGATCAGGGCTGAGACAAGCGGGACCAACACGCTAGACTGTCCTAAAAATGTCATCTCCCTTTGAAACGTTTTCTGCTTTATCGTATTAAAACATAAATGTTTCGTTGGCCCCTCTGCTCCCAGTCGACAGCCGGTTACACAAGAAGAGCATAACTGGCCCATGCAGTCATTTTATTCCAGTGAAGGATGCATTTTTGGTCTACCCACTGACAGAAGCAAAACAAAGTCTTTTCTATTGGAATAAATCTCTACATGGGGAAGAGGAAAAGGCTGACATTAATACAGTGCTGGCAGCTTAAGTTTACTTTTGAAAACAGACCCAAAAAAATCCCCACGCAGACAGAGCCAGAAGTGGAAGGAATTGACACAAATCAAAAGGAAACTTAGATCTCATTTTATGTTGTGATACTTTAAGTCACATTTTTCAAGACACTTTAAGTGCCCCAGATTTTTGCTGCAGCTACATGCCTAGGAAAAAAAAAAAATTAAAAAAAAAATAGAGCGAGATCTGGGTCTTTGATGCTGTCACTTGAGAAGTGCCAGAGCCAGGAGAGCTCTGCACTGAATAAACTGCATCCCACTTGCAGACTAGTCAAACAACCTACCAAAATACCCTTAAAGGGTGAGAGTGCTCGCTCCCTTGGTAGCACTAGGAAAACCAGCTTCTCCCCTTACAAAGGCAGGGGCACAGCAAAAAAAAATTAATGTTCTGTTTGCAAAGGCAGCTTTTCCGTCCAACTTGAGAGCTCAGCGGCTGGTGTCCATCCTCAGTCGAGCAAGCAAGGTGACCAAAGCAAAGCAAGCAGCTAACCAGAGCTCAGGAAGGCTTTGATGGCCCCTTGGAAGAGGAAACGCCATGTTTCTCTGGGGTACAGCAGCTCTGTTGTGTTATTGCAAGGGCTCCAGAGGCTACAGCCCTAGGAAGGACAGCTTCACACTGTCCTCAAGCTCCTCAAGTCCCCAGGAAACATGAGGGGATCCCAAGGACAACCCTGACGGCTGAGCTGCCCAAGACTGAATGCAGGAGAGGGAAGCCCCAAGGCTCTGAGCGAGGACAGCAGGGTACGTACGAGTGGCCAGTGGCTGGGATGAAGTATATACAGCAGTGCACCCGTGTGTCAGGGATCCGCTTCTTCCGGTTAATGTTGATTTCCTCTTGCAGGTACTTCTCGTACTGGTCGTTAATGAACTTCATGATGGGCTGCCAGCTGCAGAGAGAGAGGAACATGGGACGATGCGTTTGTGTGAGGGATCTGGGCCACCCTGAACCTCCCACCTGGCCTGACTGTGTGAGCCAGGGATGCTCAGCATCTTACAGAATCCCATAAAACAAACCAACCAACCCAAACATTCAAAAGCCCAGCTGCTGAACAGGGCAGTCCCTCAGCTCTTCGCACCCTGTCGTGGCACAGGAGCAAGAGCAGCATCAAACCCCACGAAGCCCAGCCCAGATCATGGTGAAGAGAAGGCACCTGCCACCGGCCAGCCAGGCCAGCCCTGCCCCGGCCCGGGGGGCCATCCTGCACAGCCAGCCACTGTCCCAGGGACTCCTGGCAGAGTTCAGCCTTCAGAGCCACATGAGCGAGGTCCAGGGACCGGCCATGCTGGCACACAGCTGGTCCCGGCCGCAAACAAAGGTTGTCTCATGCCCAGAACAGCAGGATGTTTGTGGGCTCTCGCAGGGTCCAGGATCAGCCCTGGGGAGCATGGCACCGTGCTGCCACCCACAACAACCCTCTCCCCTGCTCCCCACAGAGCATGGGTGGCACAGGACCAGGCTGCGGCCCTCGGCACCAGCTCTGGGTCAGGATGTCCCGGGGCTCAGCCGCCTTCCCGCTGCACACGTCAGTGCAGCCATCTCACCAGTTCTCGTTGTTGATGTGGTCTCCAAAGCCTGGGGTGTCGATGACTGTCAGCTTCATGCGAACCCCCTTCTCTTCAATCTCTGAAACAGAGAGGAAAGTCGGTGAGTGAGGCAAGCGTCGATGGGCGCTCTGGCCAAGCCCACCCTCCCATAAGCAGCTGGAGGGCTGGAGCTTGCTGCCAGGGGAGAAATGCACCTTCACAGCTTCTAACAGGCACAAATCAGCCCTCCAAAGGGATGCAGCACCACATCTGCCCTGAAATGCTATCCCCCCATAGCCACCTCACTTGTTCCCTTCCATCACAATTAAGTCAATGCTGGCAGACAAAGAAAAAAAATAGATGTTTTCTCAGCCCTGCAAGCATCTCTGGATGGTAAAAGCCCCTCCAGAGAGATGAGAGTGGAGGTTTAGTGGAGGTCCACAACTGCTGTGAGCCCCCGGAGACACAAGGCAGAGCAGGAGCAAAAGCCAAAGCACCAGGTGGGATCTGCAGAGCCTCACCGTGAGTGATGGATTTGATTTCAATAGTCTTGGGGATCCGCTCTTCAGAAGTCGGCTGTACAGATTTCCGGCTGATTTTGGATTTGAAGAGGGTGTTGATTAATGTGGATTTCCCCAAGCCGCTCTGACCTGGAAAAGAGCAGGATAAACCACAGTCGGCACTCACTTGTTTCCGGGCTATTTTTTCAGGGGCCAGAGGATGGGGCTTGCTGACGGACTCAGCCTGCACTGGATCTGCAGGAGGGAGGTAAGAGTTGCAGCTGCTTCCCTGCAGCCTCCCCAGCTCAGGAGCTCGAGTCCATCCCAGGCAGGAGGATGCTGCTGGCAGCAAGCACCTTCCCTGGCTCCAAAGCAGCCAGCTTGCTGGGCGTGAGCAGGGCAAGAGCCAGTTCCTTGCATCCAGCCGAAATCACAGCAACCCAAAGACAGGCAGACACCATCAGGGATGTTTTAAGGGCTGCAGTGACACTCAGCAGCCCTGAAGAAGGGCATGGAGACCAGGGAACCCCAGGAAGGAGCATCGCGACACATCTGTGCCTTTAGCCTCCTGCAGCCTCCCCTGTCCAGCCTCACAGGGAAGACTGAGGAGCAACTTGGCAAGTTGCTCCTTAGCTGCACAGGATTAACAGCAGCAACAGCCTTCCAAACCTCAGCCCTGCAGCATCCACTGCTGCTTCCCGGCCGGACTTGCTTTTGGAATCAGACCAGCTGGCTGCAAGGACCCTTTTAGGCAGGTCTGGGCCAGGAGCTCATCTGAGTCCCACAAACAATGTCCCAGGAAGTACATCAGATTCCACAACTTCAGAAAAAACAGCTTTTACAGAAAAGCGTTTTTATGCTTTATATCCCAGGAGCTGAGGTCGATCCATGCAGAAAGGACACCAGCAGCTCTCAACTCTCCAGAGCAGTTGTCCCACGAGCTCAGAGAATAATTTTTCCAGAGCAAAGAAAACAGAAACTCCTCAAAACTGGACACTTGGCTTCAGAGCAGACATCCTGTGCCCCCTGCAATCACTGCAGAGCTCCTGCACACACCACGGGGGCCCCTTTGGTCCCGTTCTGCTGAGCCACGTTGCAGCCAGCTATCGTGGCACTGCGACTGGCATGTGCCTGGCACCGCGGAGTATCTCTAAGCATGAAGCCAGCAAGGATTTCACCTACATCCTCCAGGGCCCTGACCCATCTAGCCTGCCAAAGGCACCCTACGCTAAGCCAATGGTAGAGTCAACCAGCACACTGGCACTGGGCATCATCTCCTGGCCAGCCCGCTCCCTAATCAAACAGCAATTTAGAGCTGAGTTTGCAATGCTACCAATGGCACGCTGCAATCCAGTACAGGAAAACCCTGTTCACCAGCCACTATCGCAGCTGGGTTGCGGAAGAAACATGCGGACTAGGCTGGGGTCTGGTGCTCCCAGACCTCTGCTGCCTGAAAACACTCAGGGCCAAGTGCAAACAGGTCTGGAGCTGCAAATGCAGAGAGACAAAGCGAAGCGAAGCTCTCATTGCGCTGTTTATCATTAAACGGAGCACGTGGGGAGAGGGGGAAAGCAGGGCGACACACTGCTAGAGCTCCTGGCAGTCGGTCTCTGCGTTCCTGCCTGTCCAAGCCGCCGGAGCCGGACTGCCTGGAAAGGGACCAGAGGCAAGAACCGCCGGCAGCCATGGATGCAATGTGCTTCTCCAAACCGTGGCCGTAGGCTGACCTCATCGAGTGACGGATGCGGCTGCACCCCGGGGACCCGATGGCTGAGCGCAGGGCGGACCCGCTCCCACCTCCCCTGGTTTGCAGCCCAGTGTGCTTCCCTGAGCTGAAATCAGGCAGGAAAGAGCTGGCCCACTCTGCCTGGCCAGCTCTCCTCTCCTTCCAGCTGCTCTGCACCAAAAACTGAACACAAAAGATGTGCTTTGGGGTTTTTTTTAAGCGTAGACCTTTTTTCTCATCTCCACAGCCTTAGACAACACAGGACTAACCTGACCTCAGCCTGAAGCCTCATCTCAGAGCTTCAGTTAGGCTGGCGAAACCCTTTTGAACAGGGACCCTGGTACACAGGGTACAGGATTTTCAAAAAGCCCCATCACAAGGACGTGGTGAGGGTAGAGTGACCCCATGCTGGCAGTGGTGCTCAATTCCCACCTCCTCTGCAGAAGTCACCTCCCTCCTTGCATCTCCCATCTGTAATAATGGGATTGCAGGGATTGCAATGATTTCAATGCAAGGACTCGCAGCTTAGACTGGATGGGAATAAAGGAGCTAAACTAATCCCTAGAAGCTCCATCATCCCCTGGAAAAATGCAGCAGGATGAGGGCTGGCTGCTGCCTCCCAGCCTCAGCAGAGCATCCCCTCCCCAAGGGGCACCCCACGAGGTGCTGCTCCTCCCGCATCCCTCCCTGCATCTTCTGGGAGGGCCAGAGCTCTACTTGTTTATGCTGCCACGAATTCCCCAGCCTGTAAACAGTCAGCCCAGAGCCTGCCAAGGGAAGAAAAATGTTTTCCAGCCGCGCTGCAGCACGGGCTTTCATACCACACACAGCGCTGCCAAGGCAAAGCCAGGCCCTTTCCTGAACATCCCTCCGCATCTGCAAAGCAGAAAGCTGAGGCACTGCCACGGCACAGCCTACTCGTGGAGGGACCTGTTCCTCTTCTGGCAGGGAAATGGGGGCTCAGCTCATGTAATCTCACTTGCAGGCTCTCAGGATCAGTGCTGCAATCCCTCCATCCTGGGAGTGCTGCTCCACCGGCAGCAAAGAGCTGAGTTTGTTAAAAAACCTTGCAAGAACTGGTTCTGCAGTGACCAGGTTTGCAGCAATCTCCCAGCCTGGGGAGCCCTCCCCACAGATCAATTTGTGTATGAAAATACCAAATGGGAAAGGCAGAGCATCAGCAGAGCTCGCTGGAAAGCTACAGCACACTAATATCTTGTACAGAATTAGCAAACTCTGGATCAGGCCCTCCCATAACCCCAGGAAGCCCCCCAGGGCTGTGCGGACTGGACTCCTACCCCATGGGCATCCCTGCACAAACCCGCAGCCCTACACAACTCCTTGCAAGAGGAAGCAGGATGGCGAGACCCCACCACCACGCCACCGCCCCTGGGAGATTCAGGCGGGGAGAGCTGCTGCCTGCACAGCCTGGCCCTGGGGAACACAGCCCAGCTCACACGAGGGGCTCCACGGGACCAGGCCAGATGCCGATAGCTGCGAAAATGCAGAAAAGGCTCATTTCTTTTCCCTTTTCCCCCTTGCACAGCCTCCCATGGTGCCTGCCCAGCGCTCCAGTATACCCAGCATTTTGCTGGCGAGTGGCTGGTGCAGTCCCGGGCACCGGGAGCCCTGGGGCTGCAGGAGCGCAGACCCCTACAGCAGAAGCTGCAGCCAGAGCAGCGGCAATGCAGCCAGTGGCCTCTAGCTGAAATAAAGCTCCTTTAGCTCATCCACCCTGCAGCCTCGGAAAGCTAATGAACAGGAGGTTGCAGGCAGCAGGATTTGGACACACAACTTCCAGCCCTCCCTCCCTGCATGTGGACACCCTCTGGGACACCCTCATTCCCCCCATACCACACTGGAGGTCCCCAAAGGAGTCATCGGTAGCAGAAGCTGTTCAAACCAAACCACCAAGCCGTGCAAACCCTTTTGCTGCTCTTGATTCCAGCCAGTAAATCACACGATGCATTTCTTCCCTAGTAATTGTAGCGTGGTTGCATCTGCTGTCTGAGCTGCTCAGCACAATCTCTTAAATACAAGAAAACTCACAAGCAGGAATTTTAGCCAAACTGCTGGAAATACCAGCAAAGATCAGGGCTCTGGTATACCAAGCAGTGATGCAACCCCTTGAGCCCTAACATGCTCTCTGACTGCTCAAACCAGTGCAGGGCTCCCAGGAGAGCAGGCAAGGGAGATCTCTGCAAGGCTTCAGTGAGTCCCGACACCCCTTGGGGTGTTCCCCTCCGCAACGTGCCTATGGGTAACACGCTCCAAGATGTGGGAAGACGCACAGAACCACAGGCCACGTCACATCACCAGCTTTAATGACAGCTGAACTCAAGCCAGCTCCTCGGGATCGGGGTTTGCTGACTTCTAAGGCAAAGACCCCAATGTTGAGCCTGAGCTGCTGCTCCTGAGGAGGCTCCAGAGAGGACAAACATCGTCACAGAAGAACAAAAACAACTCGCTGAGCACGTTGTGGGCAGTTGGTGCAGGGAGAGAACTCACCCACGACCATGATGTTGAACTCGAACCCCTGCTTCATGGCTTTCCGTCTCATCTGCTCCAGGATGGCGTCTATCCCCACATAGCCAAAGTCCGCAGCCGGCTTCTCCGGCCGCATCGGCGCCGGCTGCTTGGGGCCAGCATCCCGTGGAGCGTCCGTCATGCTGGGTGCGTGGCTGGGAACTGCCTCTGGACCTGTGGAAGCAAAGAGAGGGTGGTCAAGGGTAGAAGGCAGTGCTGAGCGCACCAGGATGCTGCTCCTGTCAGGGAACGAAAGGAGCTGCCTGTTGCATCCGAAGCGGGAATAAAGCACATGTGAGGATTCAGGGCACCAGGAGACTAAGAGGAAGGAGGCACACGGGATCTTCCTTCACCTGTAATTACATTAAATTTAGGATTCCCCTTCTTAACTTCCTGGATTCACCTTGATCCCTGCCCACATCACCAAGCCTGCTGCAGCAAAGGGATGCTGCTACAGAGGGAGCAGGCACACCAGGTGCAGCCAATCCGTCGCCGTGGAACGGGACCCAGCGCCGAGAAAGTCCTCGGCACAAGTCCAGAAGTTTATTTAGTGAGTGACAAAGGCTTTTAGCAACACGGCCCTGTGCCCAGGAGCTGCCGTTAAAGGCTTGCAGACCTACACAGCCTGCCCACTCCTCCGTACCACTGTAATTACAGCGCTATGCAGATTGCTGGTGGGAATGCCTCGTGGCCACGTTTCGGGGAACTGGATGGCTTTGCAGACACAGAAACGTCCTCGGCATCTACTGACACGTGCCCTCCTTGAGCTCCAGCTGACGCGGCACGGAGGCTGCTGGCCCCAGCTCGCTTCTCGCCAAAAAACCAAAAACCAATGCATTTGCATCAAAACAGGTCGTGCCAGACAACACCCACGCAGTCACAAAGCTTTCACGATCCTGCTCTAATTCTGCTGATATCCGACCGAGGAACCCAAACCCTTCAACTTCCCACAGAGACAGGGCACCTGCCTCCCCTGCAAGACATCTCCAGGTTAGCGAAGTGCTTCAGGAAAAGCAAATGTACACCTACTGCCTCATTTAACACCTTCATAACAAAAATCAGGGAAACACCCCCACTCCCTCAGGCACCAGCCAGGAGCATCTGCTGCCGGGAAGGACAATCTGCCCTCGATGCACTACTGGGCAATGCAATCTGCTCCCACCCTGCCCCAGCTGCTCCGCGCTGCTGCTGCCAGCACAGCAAATATCCTGAAGGCAGAGCATGCACAAGCTCAGCCCCGGTCCTTGCAAGCTCCTGGTGGTATCAGCCGCGCAGGGCAAGCTCCTCTAACACAGGCACAGAGAGGCAGGTTTTAGGAAAACAATTTCTGAGAGACCTCCCCACCCTGGGCTGCTGCTGCTTGATGCCCGGGCCCCTGCAGCCACCAGCCTAGGCAAGCATTTTATTTTTGTTAAGCCTTTTGCAAAGCTTATTTATTATTTATTTGATTATTATTCATTTTAAAAATTATTATTATTATTTACAAAGGACTCATTGCAAAGTCCTCATCCTCATTCCTTCAAACAGGAATACAGATCTCAGCTCCTCTGCCTCACCCCACTGTTATTTCTGGCCTTTGATGAGGTGCTGCCTGGTTTTCTCTCCCTCCCTCCGAAGGGATTTGTCTGTAGGAACGTGGCTGGTCCAAAGGGGCTCCTCCAAACACAAGCTCATCATCCCTTCTCCTCTGGTGACGGGCAGGAGCCATGGCAGCAGCATCAGACCGGAGCCTGACAGGGTCTGCAAGGCGGAAACGCTCACTTCCTGCGAGCACAGTGCGCTTCCACGTGCTCAAATATAGGCAAAGCAGAAAAAATATATAAAACTAATAAAAACCAAACCCAGAACTGATCCCAGAGACCACTGGGTCACTCTGAACCCTTTTTTCCAACCCTCAGGCCCGGACTGTGCAGACCAGCGTTACTCACAGAGCTGCTAGAGAGCAAACACGTAGCTGACACGTGCGGTAGCACCATGCTCCTCCCTGGCTTTGCACCGGGCACACGTGGATTCAGGCTCTTGCACAGCTGGCAACGCGCTGCCGCACTGCTCCTTGCAAAGCCAACCGGCCCAGCGTGCCCAAGGTCTCGACGCAGATCCCAAATTAGCCCCATTCCAAAACAGCAAGGCCAAAAGTGGAAAAAATCCCTACATACCACCAGAAAAAAAAAAAAAGACAAAAAAAAAAAGACTAAATCACGTGGAAAATATGCTGCCACTGGCAGCAGCACTGGGTTATGCAATGGTTTTAACTCCTGCAGGCACCGCCTGCATGTGCGGGAGAGAGCCCAAAGCACGCTGGCCCTGTGGGATGGGACGGCAGCCTGGAAAATTGGTGCAGATTAGGTCCAGCAGCACGCACAGAGAAATTAAGAAATTAAACAAATGGAGCAGAAAGCAACCCTCTGCTTGCAATAAAGGCCAGGAGCACCTCCAGCACCTTCTGGCTACTGCTTGTCTATCAAGCTCTGCTAACGAGCAGCCGGCATCGTGCGGAAGGGGCTGACCCCCTCCTCCCTGGGCAGGGGGACATGCAGGCAAACCTGTCCTCGGCCCAAGGAGCAGATGCTATGCGCTGCCTCGCCACATTGCCTTTGGTGCAACCAGGAGGGCTCGAGACTCCCCAGCCCCCAGCAAGACAAAAGCCACAGGAAGCGTGGGGCGATGGCAGGCGGCTGTTTGTCACCGTGGAGCACGCAGGCGCGCTGCCACCCAGGATGCACTCGAGCAGCACAGCCGGCAGAGCGGCCCACGCTGCTTCGGCTCGCCTGTGGGGAAAAAGTGATTTAAAGGACATTTTCTTCTAGCACCTGGCTCCTGTTTAGGAAAATATAAAATAAAAATGAATATATTGCAACTAGAAGTGTCTGCAGGACATCAGGGATGCAAAGACACAAATGCCCCAGTGGCACCAGCAGACTCCCAAGGGAAATGCCGCAACCCAGACCTTTGCTTTTCTTTTTAGCTTCCCAGCACTGAGCTGGTCTTTTCTCAGCAAGGACTCCAGCATCCTACTTGGCCCCAAGGGGTTTGTGCCAGCAGAGCCAGGATGCGGCCGAGCCGCAGGAGCACTCCGTGGCACGGGCACACAGGGATACTATGCCGGGTGGCAGGGAGCACTCCCGGCAGACACTTGTCTAAAATAGAAAGATCCTAGAAATAAATTGGAGCAGAAGCAGTGGCTGCCTGGGACATGCCATGGGCAGCTCCTGTACTTGTTTGACCCGTTGTGCTCTCTGTGGGGACGGTGCCAAACCTGTGGTGCTCTCAGTGCCAGCGTCGCCAAGCTGACCCTTCCAGAGCGCTGCAAGGAGGGATGGATTAATAAACACCCAATACTGTCAGAAATTCCCGATTGCCACTAAGTCCCTGGCAGGAGCAGGATCAGACCTCATGCACCATTGCTCCACCAGTGCCACTGTAACACGGCTGCTTGTCCCTCCCGCAGGGAGGGAGGCTGGGGAAGTGTGCAGGCTGCTCGCTTTGCTGATGGGGACAGAGAGCTCAGAGCCTGCAGCTCCCTCCAACTAGCGTGTTCCCGGATAAACATGAAGCACGTGGGAACACGTGCTTGTGCCATATTTAGACCTCCTCTGCCAGGAAAACCCTCTCCACGCAGGCACGGGAGATGTCAAGACCATCAGGGCAGTGCTGCACCGAGCGGGAACAGACCCACGGCTCCAGCCCGGGCGCCAGGCTGACTCAGGACAGCTGCTCCAAAGTTGATTTTGCCAAAGACTCCGGGCTGTTGCGCTGTAATTGATGCATGTCAGACATGAGCCAAACTCAACATCTGTGAAGCAACAGATGAAAGGCACCCTGCGAGGAGGGGAGCCCCAGGGAGCCCCCGGGGAGCCCCTCGCTCCTCCAGCCAGCTGGACGCTGTGCGCGGGCGGCTGTGGGATGGCCTTTGCGAAACACTGCTGGCAAGGGGCTGCCAGCAAACGGAGGGCTTAGAAATGCTGCACTGATGCCACGCGGCTGCAATGACCCAGGTCGGCTGCAGGCAGGGGGATGCAAACACAGGCCCACGGGCTCGCCCGAAACCCCGAACCCTGGGGCTGGTAGTCCTCATCGAGGATTTGGGAAACGGATCTGTAAGAGACTGGTGCTTCCACTGCAGACACACAAAGGTTTTAAATAACTCTTGCAGAGTCCGAACCGGGAACATCTCGTGTACCCCAGCTCCCGGCTGGACCCAGCAACTCTATGCTCTGCTCCAGCGACGCACAGGGAGCGGGATGCCGGTGATCCGGGAGGGCAGAGCTGATCCTGGAGCGGGGCTGGTCATGGACCTGGTGCTCAGTAGCTGCACGGAGCCGCCAGAGAGAGGCCAGGAGGCTGCACCTCTGCCACTGCCGCCCACCTATATGGATGCACACGCAATCATTGGAGAAATGCTAACACTTGCTGGGTAAATCAAACCAAAAAAGAAACATCCCTCAGATGCAGGGAGCACCAAGCATTTAGCACTTTTTGGTGATTCTGCAGCTGGTTCTGCAGAGCTACAAGCACCCAGAAAACCAGGATGCTGTGGTGGGGATAACTGCCCTTCCCTCCACAGAGCGGAGACTGGAAACACCACAGGCTTCCAGATTTGTTGGGCAGGTTCACGCAAACACAGAGAGAAGATTCACAGCAGCGAACACCGGTATATCGGGGTATGAAAAAACAACTGCTTCCCAGGCAGCTGAGCATCCACAGATGTTTTCGAAGGAGCAGCACAGACCAACTAACCTTTCAATTTTTGGGAGCAGCAATCTTATAAAATTGTGCCTGTTAGGGTGTTACAGTGACATTTTTAGAACCAAAAAGGGAATTTATAGTTCCTGGTTAACTACAGCCGGCCAGTAGGACTGCAACACACACAGCCTCCGGAGCCTCTCCCCTTTGCGCACTGAGCTGGTGACCACAAGCTATGAAAACAGATCCAACCCATGGAGGAGGTGGCAAAGCCACAGCTTTCCCTTCCGAGGGGACAGGAGGAGTTGGGAGGGAGGGAGGCAGCAAAGCCAGAGCTGGATGCAAACCCAGCGTGACCCAGGCACTGCTGCTTTCTTCAGCTGCCCAGTCAGAGCCACTGTGGGATCCCCCGGTGCTGAACGCAGCAGGTCCGTGCTGGTCCCACAGGGACGCGTGGGTACCAGGGAATGCGAGGCACGGCTTGGTCCAAAACTGGGGGGGCAGCCAGCACCCTGGAGGAGTGCTCAGCCTGGCACGCAGAGCCACCACCGCAGACCCTGCAGCACCAAACTGTAACTAAGGGACTTTTCTGTTATTCAATTGCAATCATCTGCACCCAGCTGGCACAGCCAGGCCTGAGCTGGAGCCTGTCCCTTGCATCCCTGGGCACCAGGCTATGGTTTCAGGCTGGCCACCAGCCCAGGCCCACCTACCAACCGGTTACATTTCCTTCTCGGCTTGCATTTCCACCCGGGTGCCAACAGACACGATCTAGAAATAGCAAAGGATGCTTAACTACACTTTGTTAGACCAAATCCACCCTGGAGCTATCAGAGAGGTGGCCAGGTGCCTCCTGAGCATGCAAGATGCTCCAGGCTTGAAGCCTTTACTCACCCAGGGGGCTAAATCCATTTTCAGAGATCAAAAAAGGAGGTAGTGATTCCTCCTCTGGAGCAAGCGCTTTGGTAGGTGACCAGGCAGGGCCACAGCACTGAACCACAGGCACGAGCCACGGGCACACACCGTGCGCAGCTGCGCAGGTCGAGCTGTCCCTGCTCGTCCTCGCTCACTGGTGCGCTTCCGTCCTCGCTCACTGCGCTTCCGTCCTCGCTCACTGCGTGCTTCCCCCTCCCCACTCCGGAAATGGTCCTCTGCAGCTCACCCCTTGCTCGCTCTTTCATTTACAAGAGATGGATGCTCCAGGGCTCCCCATCACTGCTTCCCTTCCCGGCTTAACCCTCTGGCTGCCGCAGGGTCCAGGCGCAGGCATTTCTGGGCTGGGATGCAGCAAGCTCGTCCCAGAGGTCAAACCGTAGTGCCAGCTCCGCCTAGACACAACCTCAAGTGCTCATAAACTGCTGCCTGCGAGCTCAGCCACAAGCCCCCACGCCGCCTCGGCGTGCCCCAGGTACAGCGTGAGGCCAACCACCACCCTTCCCCAGCTCAGACGCGTGCCAGACCTCACAGTGCGGCCGACAGTCGTACATCCTCATTTCTCCAGCCACATGAGGCTGCAACTCTAAACCACTTACAGAGACCTGCAAGGAGTTGTTACGCTGTTCTCCTTCTGTTAGCCCAGATAAGTTTAAATGGAAGAAGACGACCATAAACAATCCCAAGTCTTGCCTGCTCCAGTCTTGCAAACCAAGCCCCGAGCCTCAGGCACACGGAGGTCTCTGGCCATACAGCCTCAATGGTCTCCCTCCATAAGCAGCTTCCCCCGGAGGTGGAGTGAGAGCTGACCCCGAGACCAGCCCTGCCTCGCTGGGGACAACCCCGTCGCAGGGGAACTCTCCTGCACACCAATGCCAGCAAAAGCTACTCCATCAACCAGTCCCACGCAGCAAAATGCCAGCAGCCAGTGCAGCCCTTGCTCACCACAGACAGGCTCAGGGTGCCCATGCCCAGGGGGTCCAAGAACTCACACAAAGCTGATTCCCTGGTGGGTCTGGGGATGGGACCCCCTCCTACCCCCTGTCCACGCTGAGTGTTCAGCACAGGAAGGACGTGGAGACCCTTCCCAGCCAGCGGGCAAGAGAAACCACCTCTCACCCCTGTCCCTGCTTCTCTGCAGTACTCTCTGCTTTGAAAACAAAGAGGCAGGCAGCACTCCGCAAACTCAGCTTGCCCAAAAGCGTTGCAGGAGGGATGTGTCCCGCTGCAGGCCCTGCACGGGCACCTCGGCATGGGCACCTGGCACGGCTGCGTCTGCCCAGAGCCGCCGGGCTTCAAACCGCGGGCTGACCTCCCGTGCCTGACGGAGCTACCGACTTCTGCAGCTACGGCAAGAAAAAAAAAAGCAAGCCAGCGGCACCAGGGCTGCCAGCACCCCGAGGTACGGGAGTAACCAGTGCTCAAGGAAGGATTTGCATCCTGGGGTTTTTAGTTTAGCTTCTTTTTTTTAATTTTTGTATTGTTGTTGGGGGTTTTTGGGGGTGCTTTTTTCTTTTTTGTTTTGTTTTTGAGGGGTAGGAGGGGTTTTTGTTTCTTTTTTGTTGTTTTTTTTTTTTTTTTTAAGAAGGGCAACTGCGCCCCAGACGGCCCGAGAGCCCGTTTACGGGGGGCAGCAGCAGCAGCGCGGGCGGGGCCGCCGGGACCCCGCGGGAGGTGCCCCCCCGGACACAGCCGCTATTCATCCCCGGACAATGCCGGCATCGCGGCCAGGCGGCCGCCGAACAACGGCCCCTCTTGTGGGGCGCAGGGGCGAGAGGGGCCGGGCGGGGGCCGCGGGACGAGCCCCCCCGGCCGCCGCTGCCCCGGCACCCCCCACTGCGCCCGGGTGCCCGTGTCCGGGGCCCTCCGTGTGAACCGGCGGGGACCCCCCCCCCCCCCCGCGCTCTCAGGCCCTCTCCCAGAATAATTCACCCCCAAAAAAGCACTTCCCCCCCACCAGCCCCCCTCTCCGCTGCCCCCCGCCTCCGCGGAGCCCCCGCCCCCGGGCACCGGCGACTCACCCGCGGCGGCGGCGGCTCCGGCAGCCGGCGGCTCCCCGCCTCCTCCCGCGCTGCCCTCCGCCTCCTCCCCCATCGTCCTTCGTCCTTCCTCCTCCTCCTCCCCCATCACCCTGCCTCCTCCTCCCCCACTGCCCTCCTCCCCCTCCAGCCCGGCCCGGGGGGATGGAGCAGAGCTCTTCCCGGGAAGTTTGTTTCTCCCCGGGGCGGTTTCCATCCCCCAGCCGCTACCAGCCTGTCCCGGGCCGGGGGGGGCTCGTAGAGGTTAAGAGGGGGAAGGGTTTGGGGGAGATGTGCAGCAGCACGGCCCACCCCCTCCATCCACCCGCGGTCACTCTCAGGCCCGGGGGGGGTCGGTCCTGGGGACTTCCACGGGGAAAGAGCGAGGCTGGGACAAACTCAGCAGCCCCAGCGCAGTCCCATCCCGAGCAGACCCGCGGTCCATCCCACTGCTCCAGGGACGAAGGGACAGGGGCACGTCCCCGTCCCCAGCGCTGAGCACAGCCCTTTTGGCACTCAGTGCTCCGGGCTGAAACTTGCCTTTTGCTTTCAAGCATCCTGAAATTCTCCCAGCAGAGACCGAAACCAGTCTCCGGTGGGTGTTAATGCCGCTGACCGTGGGCTCACTGTGCTCTGCAGCTGTTTGAAGACCCCTGGGCCACATCTCGCATCTGCCGGGGAAGAGATGGCAGCCTACACCCACCGGCCTGGCTGCTTTTTAAAATCATCATGTCAGTTAAGCTGAATAAAGATATTATCTGTCTCTACAAGCCCTTCCTGCTTTATATCTTGATTACCAGAGCTTCACCACCACCTCTCTCCCACCAGCAGAAAGAAGGGCCCCAGCCGCAGAAGGGAAGCAGTGATGTGCATGGGGCCAGAAAGTGGGCTGCACCACCCGGCGCTGCTCCCACCGGCAGCACGAGGCCCCGGCCAGTCCTCCTGTGGGTCGAAGCCCCCTCGGTGCTGTTTGGCGGTGACGGCGGGAAGCCCTGGGCAGCAGGCAGAGCGCTCAGCAATGCCTGCACGGCCCAGGCTGCACGGCCAGGAGCAGAAGGAGCTCTCCCTCCCTTCACAGCCATGACGCAAAGCCAACCTGCCTCTTTTGGACCCCCGGTTCCGACATGTTACTTTGACCTATCCTGTGGTCTTAGAATATTTTTTCCCTCAGCTCCTTGCAGTTCTCAGAAGATCTGCATTCCCAGAGAAAGGCCTACAGGCGACGAAAGGGTTAAGACAGATTTGCACATTTGCAGTCTTCAGTACCCAAAGGACTCCATTTCCCATGCACAGCCCCTGGACAGCCACAAGCCAGGAGCTAGTACTTGTCCATCCTTTTTGACCTGCTATCAGCATCACCGGCCGCTATCAAACTCCTGCGCCAGAGGCAAACGCTGCTGCCCGTGCCAGCGGCACCACAGCCCGCCCTGCCCTGCCAGCCAGGGCTCTCGCGTGGCTGTCACCTTCCTTCTCCCCTTCCGGACCACCAGCAGCAGCGGCTCTTCCTCCACCCAGCGCAGCTGCCACGCGCCGGGCTGGCAGCATCCCCTTCCCACGATGCCCGGCAAGGCTGGAGTGGGCTGCCCTGGAAACAACGGGTGCTCAAGGGGGCAAGACTTGTGTCCCCCCACTTCAGCAAGTGCCACAAATACCAATTTCTGAGAAAACTCCACCCCAGCACCCAGGCAGGAAACCCAGTCTCAATCTGCTTAAGCTGCAGCTGTGCGTAGCTTTCTGCTGGATTACACCACTTTTTATGACTTAATAAAGCTTTAACCCCTATCAATGGGCATTAGTGTTTTAATCTGCCTAATCTCCAGGAAAATCCAACGCTAGATGCCAAACTGGGCTTGCCCGAGTAGCAGCTGGGTCTGTTTGCAAGTCACTCCAGCCTTGTGTTAGCTGGAAAAAGGCAGGAGCAGAGCCAGAAAGCAGCTTGGCCTGGCTCTGCAAAGCACTGCCGTGCTCGCTCAGGTGCTGTGCCTGCATGGGGAATAAGGGAGGGATCTCAGGTGTACGTGGGCTTTGCAAATGCAACCCACTCTTCATGTCCCTGCCATTAAATTAACCACATCTGTAACACTGCGGGTGTCAAGCATCCAGCACAGGGTTCACTTGCCCAAACCAAGACCAGTAGCAGAGGGGTGACCACAGGGTGCTCAGCCACGTAAGCCAATGCCTCACTCCTCAGTGTTATTTTTCCACGTTGAAACCATAAACATGTTTTGGTCTTGCCCGTGAGGGGAAAAAAAAAAAAACAAAACAGAAAAGTTCCCCCCTTGGTCACTGAAGCTCTGCAAAGACATTTGAAGCAGGATGGGAGCTCACACTGTGTGCAAGTTGTTTTTCAGATTCATTTGTAGAAAATATTTTGTTTCAGCTCATATCTCATCCTTCCCAGAAACAATCCGAGGTGGGGGAGCAAGCAGCTCAGGAGGACAATAAAGTGACATCCTTAGCCTCAAAGCAAATAAGTACATTGGGCTTTGCTAACTGTGCTTGTCCTCATGAAGACTCTTGGGTGGCTTTGGGGCTGTTTGCACAGAGGCGGCACTCGCAGAGTGACAAACAGCCACCTCTGGGATTTGTTATTACAGGAGCATCTCTCTATTCCTGCAACGAGAGCAGGGCCCTGCCGTACTTGTTCTCCCACTGCTCATTTCTGGCTGCAAGAGCTTGCTCCGCAAACAGGCAGACGGACCAGCGGAGGAAAGAAGCAGCCTTACCCCTACACTGCAGATGAACAGGAGAAGGATTAAGTGACTTGCCCAGGGTCAGGCAGAAAACTTACAACAGAGCCAAGAAGTGGATCCAAATCCCCCATTCAGAGTTTTAGAATCACAAAGTCATTGTTCTTCTCTTTAAAAAAATAATAATCAGAGTTAGGAGCAATTCTAGCGAGGCCCTCTTGCTGTTACAAGCTGTACCAAGGGATTTAAACTAGCTACAGATCCAGTTCTTGGGCTTACAACTAATCCAGAATAATAAGGTTCCTGCCTGCCTTGTGCAGTCCTATCTGTACTACTTTATCTGACATCTTTGCAGGTGAAAGCAGGTCCCTATGTCACAGCCACTCTGCACAGGGCAGTGGGGACGAGCCCCTGCGTTAGCGCAGGGCTGGTAGGGCTCAGTGGAGAAGGTGGTCCACAGGTGGTCCAGCACTGATGCTCAGGAAAGGTTGGGAGGCAGCGGGAGGAGCAGACCACCAGTGATGATTTCCATAGTACCTGAGCTTTGGGGAAAATCCCAACCACCATCTTTTACCTTGCACCAAAAAACTGTCTGGCAGCGGGGCTGGCCCCAGGCCACGCCAGCCCTGCTGCACCCCAGCAGCGCCGCGGCTCTCCCCTATGCCAGGCAATGCTCTGCCTTTGGCCAGCACGTACTCCAGCTCCAACCACAGCTTTGAGGAATAACTGAGATCTGCCAATGAAGACAGCTTAACCAGGACTAGCCAGCCTGAGAGGAAGACCTGCAGGGCTGCCAACAAAAACGTTTCACCCCAAGCTGCCCTACTCTAAGAAAACATCAAATCCCTTGAATGTGGGAAGCACGAGCAGGACGTCTTTTCTCGCAGGAATGCTGAAGGGACATTTCTAATTTGTACTGCATCGCACCAATCCCCAGTTAAAAGTGCAGCGTTAGGGCTTAGTAAATAATTTTTATTGTTTTAATAGTGCAGCAATGCTGACCACCTGCAAGTCCCCAATGACTTCGATGGATAGCTAGAAATCCTGCCAGCTATATTTATAATCTCAGATCAATAGCAGAAGGAAAAGCACATCCAGAGACCTTGGTAAAGCACCAGCAAGCTCAGTGGAAGGCAACATGACCAAGAAAAGGATGTGAGCTTGCAGACCAGAAGAACAAAGTTTAAGTTTTTAACACTGAAAGAGACACCATCACTTCCAGCAGGAGCAGAAAGGATCCCTCATTACCAGGAACATCTAAAACCAACCCCAACACTTTTCCAAGAGCCTGGCTGCAGGTTTGCAGATGTTACCACCCAGAAAGGGCTCTGGCAGGTAGCCACCATGGTCCCTTCTGAACCTGCAGGGTAACTCTCCAGAAGGTCTGTAATGGTAAGACCTACAGAACAACGGTATTTCCTCCCTTCTGGCTGTACTGGACTCCCAAGTCTATAGATGATGCTGATTTTTTTCTTTCAAGCACCTAGCTTTTGGCATTGAGCAGCTTCTCTGAGCAGCCCATGTCAGAGAGACATCTCTGCAGGTATCACTCCAGTTCCTCCATAAAAGGAGTTATTTGGTGGCTTAAATCTCCCTTGACAGAGGCAGCAGTAGAGCAGCAAGTACCACATGGGGTACAAGCACTGCCAGGAGCATCTCAAGGTCCTGCAGGCTCCATCACACAAGCAGGGATGTCCTGAGCCAGCACAGGGAGTGACCACCGTCAACCCCCTCCATGCCTTGGCCAGGAGCAGGTAGCAGAGCCTGCCAGCATAATTGAACCACAGCCATTTTGTTGAACCTGTGTTACACACAGCACCAGGACCGTTCCTGCTCCCACTACACCAAAAACCAGGGGCTCCTCCAGCCAGACACCTCCAGCCTGCTCCCATTCTCCAGGAGGGAAGGAAGGAAGAAATTGTTTCACATGTTGCCATCGGCCAGCGCATGCAGCTGTCACCGTGTCCTTGGCATGAGTCAGCCGCTCCCCGGGGAGGCCGTGCCTTGCTTCCCAGCATCACATCCCACTCCCGAGGGAGGCCGTGCCTCACTTCCCGGTGTCGCATCCCAGCAGTGCTCCTGCAGCAGCGTCCCTTCCTCCAGCACATTTCTTCTGCAGGGGATCTGCGGTGTCTGCTCCCTCGAGCAGGGAAAGCAGGAGGCTTCCCGCTGTACTTTAGTAATCCATCATTTTCCAGAAGGGAATGGGCTTTGCTAGGAAGCCACTCCAGGGTCACGAATATTTGGAAAAAGCAAGAAAAAAAAACATTCCTCCCAACATCCCCCCCTTGCAGGGGTTTAGCCACTGATGTTCTGGTTCAGACAGACACGAAGTGCACGCAGCGTCTTCCAGGCAACTCCCCCCACACCGCAGCTCAGAGCACAGGTTTTGCTCAGCGGGGACCAGTCTGCCTTGGCACTGAGACGCTGCGGCTTGAGAGTCACCAGGAGAGCTCTGCAGATAGCACAGCTCAGCCCTGCCGGAGGAAACACCCTTCACTCCTTCAGCTGCTGCTTTTTCTTCAGGAGCAATCCTCATCCCTCCTCCTCAAGGGCACGATCTACTCCCCAGACACCCCCAGCCAGACTATCACAAAGGACAAATTACCCTCAAAAGGGTAAAGCAAAATCCTCTGTACATCACCCCGCCAGCATCCCAGAGCCCCGCTCCACCAAACCCCCATACCCTGCCCTGAGAGGGGGTGGGGGGTGGGGGTGTGCAGACAGACCCTCCGTGGGTCTCGCACACCAAGGGGCACCTCGCAGGGGTCCAGAGCTCCTCCACCGCTGCCCTCTGTTTCTCTCACCACCAGCAGCATGGTCAAAGCGGACTCAGCAGCAGCGGCAAAGGATGAGTTTGGTGAAAATAAATCACCTTTGCAAGGGGGAATGATATGGAGTGAAAACTTCGGCCACCTGGGTCACTCCACAGCTCAAGCAAACTTGCTCAAGTAGTTTAAACTCTATTTCACTCCACAGCAGCATCTCCTCTCTAGATGGGGAGATGCCCAGGCAATGGCAAGGGGATGCTCCAGTGCTGCCCAGGCAGTGACATCCCTGGGCATCACAGCATCCACCTGGTACAAACCAAGCTGCAAAGTGGGTGCTGGGGTATCCTAAGGGTCCTGCAGACCTTCTGCACATACACGCTTATCGCCAGCAGTGTGATGGATAAGCGTCTGTGCAAGCTGTGCATAAAGGGCCTTTCTCCATCCTTTGTGTGCTTCCCCTTTTAAACCTATAAATTCCCTTTGGAGGTAAAGAAGAAAGAATTTAGGGCACCCTAACCTTGAAAAGAAGGAAAACTCCATTCAAGCTGCCAAGCTGCCGGGCTGTCTCCTGCAGCTTAATTAATAGCAACCCATCCCCAGCAAGCTGCTTGCAGCGCCAGCTGTCTCTTCTGATCGAGGTGCTTTTCTACGAATAATAGTGCTTTGTATTTTGATGGGGAAAGGTCAGGAGGATGGGGGGGGGGAGAGGACGACGGGTGGGAGGGAAATGCGTTGCTTCCCTGCAGCTCCTGGTGCTGTGAGCGAGTCCCGCTCGGTCCCCATCTGTTCCTGGGGTCAGATCTGGGAGATGGCAGCACCCTTCCATCAGCCTTGGAGCGATCACGTCCTAACACTCAGCAGAGCAGAGGGGCATGGAGAGAATTCAGACTTGTGGTCTGCAAGCCCACCGCTGCCAGGAGGCCTGGTGAGCTCCTCCTGGTGCCACGCTGACGTGGTCCAGGACCCCCCTGCTGGGAAATCCCTGCTCTGCTCTTATCAGGAGCTGCCTCGATAACAGCACAGAATCTGCGCTGCAGGGAGCCAGTGCTGCGTGCCCCTGCCTGCTCTGCCAGGCCACCAGAAAGGGATGGTCCCTGCTGCCATTTGGCTTTTGCATAAATAAATAAGCCAAGCTGAGACTGAGAGCAATGTGGATGAATCCAAGGTGATGCAGCAATGCGGCACAGTGGAGAAAAAAGGTGAAATGGACCCAAGCCCTGGGTGTGTGGCATGAGATGCTGACAGCCACCAGGGCCCAGGGCACGGCCATGAGATCACCTTCATTTCTGCTCGGCCATGGCAGATTAGAGCCAAGCACCAAGTACCAACCCAAGCCGCCTCCTTGGACCCTGGGCAAGGGAGCCGAGGGCTTCCCTGGAGCCATACGGGCGCTTTCTGTCTGCAATCGCCCTGCTGCTGGCTGGTAATTAAGTCCTCCAGCTCTCCTGACAAAACGATGCTCCTGTCCCCAGCCCAGTGCCAGCGTCTGGCTGGGCACCAGCCCCCGGGTGGGCACCGGTGCCCCAGGGAGCACCACTGACATGGTAATTGCTCTCCAAGGATCACACAAGCAGCTCTCCCGCTCTCACCAGCTGGCCTGGCCTCTGCGCTTGCTGTGACTTCTGTCCCCTCCCTGTCCCATCCAGGCAGCCTGGGGCTGCCCCAGCACAGAGAGGGCTCTGGTCCCAGTGCAGGACTGGGGCGCATCTCCCCTTCCACCAGTTTATCTGAGGGAATAGAGAGAGATAAAAAACATCAAAGAAAGGCAGCAGAAAGCAGCGTTAGGGCAGGTCCCTGTCCCACACACGTGCCAACACAGTCCCCTACCCAGGCATCAAGGCTTTGCCACTTCAGCCCCCAGCTGCGCAGGGAGAGGACACAGCCTGCACTTCCACCCACGGCTGCCCGAGGAAAAGGTCCTCGTTGCTTAGCAAAGGGCCATTCATCACCAGGACTGTGTGGGATGAGAAAGGGTTAACCCACTGCAGCTGGGCCAGAAACACTGTCCAGGACAAAGAGAGACTTCATGTCACCCGCATCCGCCCAGCGCAGAAGAAGGGGCCTTAATCCGATTCCCAAAGAAAATGTGGCTTTTACAGCCCCGCTTGACCAGGCCCCTCCAGCAGTTTTGCATCCGTGGCAAGTGTTAACCCAGTTTGGGAGGGGACCAGAAAATGGGAAGAGAAATCACTTTTCCACAAGTTTGTGAGAAGGGAGAGCCGGGTGGAGGCAGATGGACCCAGGCAGAGTCCCTGCAGCAGGACACAGGGGGACGTGGACGTCTTAGCCTAGCAAGGTCTGATGGCCCCAAAGCACCCCCAGAGCAGCCAGACCTCAGCATCAGTTCTCATGTGATTTATCAGGGACTGGAGAAAGCACCCCTGCCCAATTCCCACCAGGTGATGCTCGGCTACACCCCACCGTAGCAATCACTGATAGCAATGGGGGTGCACAGAAAGGGACCCACGAGCATCCCGACACTGCCTGACGTTTTGAGGACCACGTCTCGGGATGATGAGGGTGAGCCAGCATGAGCCAGAGAGCTTTAGGGTGTTAACGGCAGAGCTCTGCCTCTTCCCCACAAGGATAGGGACCCCAGGGAACAAAGCCAGGGATGCTGCTGGGAAGCAGACGGTGCTCATACCCACTATGGATGCGGACAAACCGCCTTTGCCTTCATCTTCCAGCCGAC
Source organism: Mycteria americana (assembly GCF_035582795.1). NCBI lineage: Eukaryota > Metazoa > Chordata > Aves > Ciconiiformes > Ciconiidae > Mycteria > Mycteria americana. The sequence continues at coordinate 4,964,040 of NC_134380.1, read as the reverse complement.
ACCTGGGCACACATCCCACGGTGCTGCGTCCCTCCCCACATTACAGAGCATCCCCAACAGCTACGCCCCTGCGGTAAATGGGGTTTGCCAGCCTGGCCCCTCTGCCACGGCTCCTTCCCACCTCCCCGGCCCCAAGCCCTCCGGTTACCTTGAAATGCCACATGCCCACTCCCCACGGGATTTTTGGGCAGGCACTCCTAGGATGCCACTGAGCTGTATTTGCAAGATGAACGCTTTCAGTCCAGTTTTTGTTATTATTTTTTAATGAACGAGCTAACTTTACCATATACTTCTCCACAAAGCACCTACCAAATCTGAGAGATAAATGAAATATAGTTGTATTCAGACATAAAGTCACAGCACCCAGCAGGCGTAACCCCAGGAAAGCTGTCCTTCCCTTTCCCAGCCCAGCCTTTCCTGCATACCGGAGCAAAGCTCAGATACGTTACCCAAGGATCAACTTCTCCAGCGTGGGTTTCACCCAGCCCCAGCATAGCTTCAACAGGGCTGGATACAACGTCACGGCCATACGGAAATCACAGCGTTTAAAACCACAGGCTATAAAAATTCCACCGTGCTCGGAGAGAGGAAGTCTGGATTCCCCATGGAGAGGCATCCAGGAACCGCCGCTGCCGCGTTATTAGCCACCAAGCCATTAGACCCCGCCGCATCTGCATACCTCGAGCTATGGCTAGAGTATACTAGTGAGAATATACGTGCTTAATGGCTGTAAGGTCAAACACATTCAATACACCACCATCAAGCTAGCCACGAGCCCCACAGACACACTGGTATTCTGCTCTCAACATGGAAAATCACCGACTGCAATTACAAAAGCATGGAAGGGGTCACAGCTCCCAGGGCTATCACAGTCCTCCAAATGCTCTGAACATATTTTTGCTATCCCAACATGTCCTTATCTGCACTCAGGATGCCCTTACAGCAGGGTACACACCCTGGACAGCTGTACTCCTCCTGGATGCTGTATCCCACAATCTGGAATCACACCTGGATGGGGCAATAGCACTTAGGGGTTCACATCTAATTGCAATTCTTGCTTTTTTTTTTTACAGGGTGGTGCCTGAGCCACCACTCATCTCAAAACCAAAGCTCAATCGAGCGTTGCCTGCACATGCAAATCTCCCATCACCCGTCCCAGGCCCACCTATCTCACAGGAGAATTCAGTCAAACCAACCAACGGTCACTAGCACCAGGGAACCCAGGACCCTCAGCCAGCACATCTCCAACAGCAGCGTAAAATCTCTTCCCACCCCAGAGCTGCACCACCGGTCTGCTCCATCTGCCACACCCACCATCCATGGCAGCGGGAATTCAATAAAATTAAACAACTTGCTTAACAGAAGGGATATTTAACCCAAAACTTGCCTGGCACAATAGTAGGATGTTCCTGCGCTCCTCTGGTCTGTGTGTTCACGCAAGTTCACCCTTGAAAGCAGTGGGAGTGAGCCCAGCGCACCGTGCAGGGCACACAGCTGCTCAGCTCACAGAGGACTGGATGTCCGTGGCTCCAAAGAGGGTTTTGGGGGCGAGATGGAGTGACCTACAATTTACGGAAGGGCAGACACAATGCTCTGTCAGTGCCCTCTGGCCCTAAACCGTGAAATCTCCGAGAAACCCTATATAAACAGCTCAGTGTATGCTGAAAGCTGCGGCACGGGGCAGCAATATCAGCCCCATTGGAGCCCAGCTGCTCCCCTGGCCCCGATCTGCCCTCACAGAGCCAGAGATAGTCTTGGCCCCAAATACATCAGCCCAGATCCATCCCAGATGCTTCTTCCCTGAATGAAGCGTGGTCACACCAGGAATGGATATAAAAAGCCCGGTCTGAAATCCACTGGCGTGAAGCCTTTCCCGTGCAGAAGCTGCCTGCAGGCAGGACCAGCCGGTCCCAGCGCAGGCAGGAGCGGAACCCACTGCCCCTGGCTGCCTCCGAGGGGTGGAAAGGTGCCAGGTGACAGCAGGTCATCGGGATACAGGGGGTAAAGAGCGATTCCTGTGGGCACACACCGCACACGGCCTGGGCTGCCCGTGCCCAGCACCCTGCCTCTGCCGGACGAAGGCATGCAAGAAAAAAACGTGCACTTAGCAAGTCCAGAGGATTCCCACTGTGTCACTTAAACATACGTGTTCCCCGTCGTCCACAAGCACTGCACAAACAGCCGTCACGACTGGCGAGAGAAGAACGACAATGTACCACTAAAATTAAAAAAAAAGGGGGAGGGGGGGAGAAGAAAGAAGGGGAAAAAAAAAAAGGCAAGCTTCTCAGCTAGGACAGTTTGCATAGCTACAATGCTGCGACACAGCACGGAACAAAACTGCGGGCAGGGACGGCGGTGTCCGCACACAGCACACCCACGCGAGACCGGAGCGCGGCGTGACCCGGCTGCCGCCCCCGGCGCGGCGGAGAGCCCGCCTCCCCCGGAGCCCCAGCCCCAGCCCCAGCCCGCCCGGCCGCCGCTTCTCCTCCTCCCGCCGCGGGCTGGCAGGGCACCGCAGCCCCGCTGCCTGCGGGCCGGCCCCTGCGCCCCCCGGGGACCCCCAGCCCCGGAGCCCCCGGCCCCGTCCCCGCGCACTCACCCGGGCGGCAGCAGCTCCCGCGCGGGGCCGGGGCCGGAGGGGGAAGGGAGGGGGTTGGACCGGGCTGGTTCAAAAGAGCCAATTAAAGAGAAAAGCCGGGGGAGACGCTCTCGGGGCGGGGGGAGGAGAGTCCCGCTCCTCGTGGGCTGTTCCACGCGTGGGCACCCGCGGCGCTGCTGGGGACAGCGAACGGCCGGCACCCCCCCCCCCCCCCCGCTGCAGGGCCGGGGGTCCCGGGGGCAAGAACCCTAACACCTCACCCCCTGGAAGGGATCAGACCTCCCCTGGCAGGCAGCTGGGCATCCTCATCCCCCTGCCTTGTCTGGGGGGAGTTGGGGGTGTCCCCAGGGCTGTGGGTGCCTCCAGCGCACCCCACAGTGCATCCCCCTGTGCAGGCGGGGACACATACCCTGGGTACAGGCTGCGGCTCAGGTTTGGGGGTTGCTGCGTGTGTGCTGGGGCAGGATGGCTGAGAGGAGGGAAGAGCAGGAGGCTGCTTTTGGGAAGCAGTTCCCATGTGGGCACTGAGAGCTACAGGAAAGGGCCGGGGAGAGGAGGATTCCCCTGCCGCCTTGTTGGCCTGGTGCCCTGCACCACCCATGAGTGTCACAAGGATGCTCAGGAGATGGGTTTTCCCCAGTGCTCATCAGGACAAGGGGCTATCCAACAACAGGAGGTTCCTTGCCCATCACTTCACAACCAACTTCCAGAGCAGAAACCGAGGAGAGAGATGACTACAGGCTGTCAGCCCTCCCTTATGTCACCAGATATACTGCCCAGGATGCTACAGAAGTGTGTTTCCCAGGGGAAGTAATGCAAGAGCATCTCCAATGCGGCCACCAAAGCTGATACAGCCACGTTTGCCAGGCAGGCGAGGCTGCAGCAGCCCCTTCCTCCTGCCTGCACAGATGCAACCACACCTGGCCCATCCGGCTGGGCAGCGCTCCCAAATTCCGTATGGACCCTTTCACAGGCAGCACTCTCACCCTTGTCTGGCAACCAGGGTCCCTTTTCACTGCAGGGCTGCGGGAGCTGGGCGAGGGCAGCCCGCCTGCAGCAGGGTCCCAGCCTGCCTGCAGCAGGGTCCCAGCCCGCTGGGAGCTGACACCCCAGGGAGCCCAGGGAGCTTGTCTGCTCCACAACTCCCCTCTGGTACGGCTGTGGAGACCCCAGCACAGCCCTTGCCACAGCTTTTTATTCCCTGAGGCTGGGAAGAGCTCAGGCAGAGAGACTTACTCAGCTAAGGATTACGAGGAGGACGATGCACGCTGCCTGATGTCTGCAAGAGCCAAGGATGCTTCAGCACCTATTTCAGCTGCCGCCCCAGCAAGTCTCCCCCCAACTTCTGAAAAGTTTTGCTCAACTCCCTTTGTAAAGGTCTCGCAAAGCAAATCCCTCCTGGCTCTCTGCCTCCCTCACCACCAGACATGAAAAGCACTCGAGTTTCTCCCCGGGTAACGCGGGTAAAAGCCTCTAACTTCAAAAGCACCACACGAGTTATCCCCCCGCCCCGTCCCTCCCATGCAGCAGTGCTGGGGCTGCCTCCCTTGAAAGCGCGGCAGCCTCGGTGGTTAAGGCACTGACTGCATTCAAGACATAGTTTTGATTTTTTCTGTCTTTTTTTTGTTGGCTTTGTTTTTTAAACTCGGCCACAAACTGGGTAACTTGGGGCAAATCTGAGCCAGGCTCTCCTTTGGGGGCAAGGTGAATAGCATGGTGCTGATGGGGGTTTGCCCACTGTCTGGCGCGTGGTCACCCGAGGAAAAGGGGAATAAAAATACTCCCTGTGGCAGTCCTGTCTGCTCGTTGCCCAACATTAAAGGAAGCCACTAAGTGTCCTGGAGCAAAAACACAAGCACCCTCCAAGTGAGCAGATTCACATGCATTTCTCAGCAGCCTCTGCAGCTCCGTTCCTCCATCTGCAAAACAGAAACAACATCTCTCCCCCTTTGCAAAGCACTTTGATATCTCTACAGCAAAGCAGGGCAAGGGAGGGGTGTTTACCTTCCTGGAAACAGGGAGCAGCATTTACACCCAAAACAACAACAGCCTCAGCACAAAATACCAGGGGAGAGGGAGCAGTTGCAGATGCAGCAGTAACGGCCGTGGATTCAGAAGATGAGGAGGACTAGAAAATAGCTTCAAACACCGCAGGGATTTCAAAAAGTCATAGGACCACATGGTTTCTTGGCCCATTTAAGAGCGTTCTTCATCCCTTCATCCCACACAGCAGTTGTTCCTGCCAGATCACCGCCTGCCTGGGCTGCTAGGTTAATTTTATTGCTGGAACACTGAAACAACCTTCATTTGCAGGGGGGAGGTGGGAGGGCTCTGCCATTTAACACTTGGCCGCATTCATGCTGTGATTAATATCACCCAATGCACAGATACCAGATGTTCTCTGGGCAGGCTGGAGCGTATCCTAAATTGCACCAAGATGGAATTTTTGGGCAATTTTCAGGGAGTGCTGAGGGCAGGCACTAATGAGAGAGCAGAGATTTACACAGATACACACAAAAAAAAATGCCCATGGGGTTATGGCACCGGTCATAACCCCTGAGCTGGTTGCAATGCCATGGGCTACACTTCTTAAAATCAACAGCTTGTTATTTGGGGGGCAATTAACTCCAATTCCTGTTCTTCAGTAGGTCACAAGCCTCTGATTTCTATGTGTTCACAGCAAAAAAGACTTCAGTTTTGCCCCACCTCTGCTGCTCCCCCGGAGCTTCAGCTCCAGGAGGGAATTGCTGGTACCGTAACAGGAAACACTCATAAGGTTTGACCTCTCCATGCTGCTTCCCCAGGGTCCCACTGCAAGCCCACAGCAAACCACCCCAACCAAGCGCCTCACTCCATCAGCAGCTTCTCCCCACCCCTGCGGGCTGCCCGCTGGGAGGAGTGCCCCAGGGTCACCTACATGGGTGTCCATTTAATTAGAACCAAATCCTATCGTGTTGGAGACGGGGTCGTTCCAACTTTTTGGGGGCCACACACTGCCTACACCAGACCTCAATCAGCGTGACTTCTCCTGGCCATTTGCTGGGTCCAACGTAACAGGGTGCATCTGCTCACGGCAAGCGAAGCTGAGACCAGTGGCCTGTCCTTCTTCAGTGTGATGCAACTCAACGCTTGCTCGAGGAGGGTGAGCACCTGGCTGTGCCGAGCGGCCTCGGAGCAGCATTTGTGCCAAAGTAGTCTCTCTGCAGCTTCGCACCCAGCAACCATGGCTCTGCGAGCACAGAGGGGCTGAACTGGCAAATACCGAGGTCCAAATGAGGAGGGAATTTGCTGGGGCACCTTCAGCATGGCAGAACTACAAGAGGCTTAGAAACCTCACCATGGTATTTCCGTGACCTCTTTTCTCTGCACCCTTCCTGCTGATTCCACACGTGGGCCATAGCTGATGTCCTCAGAAAATGAATTCAGGCAGTCCCAGGACCTGCTGGTTTTTCTCTCTTCTTCTTTGCCTGGGTCTGGGAGCTTGGAGTTGAAGTTTGGGTCATTCTCAGGTTCCCCAAACCAGGGCATCCCTGTACTTAATACTTAACCACACATGAGGTGGCCAGGCTGTGGTTCACACACCACTTTGACAGTGCTGGGTGCTGCTGATTAAGCGACTGGTGGCAATCACTAGCACCAGTGTCACCAGGGCTCATACCACAGGAGATAAAGTAGAGAATAAAAAGAGGATCCAGGGCAGAAAAAAATAGTGCTACCTGTGCCTTCTGTCATAGGCATGAAAAGAAGCAACGAAAAAGAGCATTTCCCCTCCCTGAAACTCCATCGCTCTCTGCTGCTGGAGTCGGACACGCTTGCTGCCGGCAGGGAAAGCGCAGGAACGTGTGTGTGCATGTGTGTCCAGGCAGGACCTGCAGCGGCTGCGGGCGTGAGAAATCCCACGTCCCACGGGGCTGCCTTTTTGTTTCTACTGAAATGGTAAGGTCTGGCTGACACCTAAAACCTGGTTTGGGGGCTCGTTAGAGTAGGAAGGAAGGGTAATCTCTCTGCAGACTCCTGGAAAGTCCCTGCTATAAAGGACTTCACCCAAGTGAAGTCTCTCTCTGTCTCTCCTCCAGCTTTTCCCACCACAGAATCATGTTGTGCATACAAAACCATCGCTGGATTGTGAATTTACACCCAGAAACCAAAAGTAAAAGACCTCTGTTACTCCATTCTTTGAGCAAAGGTTAAATCCAACACAAAACACATCAGCTTTGCAGACAGGACGAGCATTTGGCAGCCAGCGGGAAGGAACGGGAACGTGGGAATTCCTCCTACGACTTGGCAACGGGCTCTTCCCCCAGCACGGGAGCCCTCTGGGGTCTGTTCAGCCTCCGCCAAGCTAAGAAAGCCCCTCATTCAAGCACTCGGTAATCTCACAGGACATCCTGCAACCCAAGGAGGAGTTTGGAAGAGGGGCAGGATGGATTCAAGCTGCCTAACTGCTGGAGAGAGAGAGAGGAAAGGTGGGGTGGCAGAGCTGGATCAGAGATGTCTTAACCTGCTGTTTGGAGAAACACCTCTCTTCCTACTGACTACAGAAGGTGTCTACAGCAAATTAGCTACCAAGTCGTCCGTGCTAAGCTGTAACATGAGGTCTGCCTGCGACAGGCTCCATCACGACATGAAAGAAGCCATGCTAATATTTCCAAGTCCCTCCTTTTATACCCAGAGGTGCTAAAAAGCAGCAGGCCAAGGGAACAAGCGTGTGATGGCCCACAATCTGCGTACAAGCTGTTGAGGAGAGATACGGTCCTCTCCTGGAAAAGGCTCTGGTGTTTCTGCCCCTGCCCACGCACACATGGCGAGGGGACATGCCTAGCCTGGCCTCTGCATGCTCCCGGCTCCCAGGACAACTTGGGCAAGCTGTGGCAAGCCAAACTCTGCTGAAGGACAGCTGAGTTTTGGGTGCAGCCACAATGGTGTTGGACGTGCAATGCAAGCTTCTACCCCAGGTCCAAAACACTCACGCTGAGCACCTTCATCCAGCACCACCCCAAGACCAAGACAGGCCCTGAGGCTCTCTAAAGATTAATAAGGTCACTTAACTCCACCAGAGCTCTGAGGCCCCCAGCGCAGCACCCAGTCCCTTCCTCCCTCACCCCAGCTACTCCTGTCATCCCACTCCCCATGACAGGGCACATCTTAGGTTTTGATGCTCTTCCAGCATCAGGGTGATGGGCCAGTGCTGTGTTCAGAGACACAGAAGAGCCAAGACATACATCCTACGAAGTATTTAGGCACCTAATTCCAATTTCGGTGGCTGTAACTCCCCCTGAGAGATTTCAGTATATATATAGAAGCACCAATATTTGAGAGACGTTTAGGGGCAGACCTGCACCATGATCACACCAGGAGTTTGGAGTTGAGTGGGGAACAGAGCACCCAGCGCCTGCACTCAGGTCTCACCATCACCACTCCACCCTATGCAGCATTACGTATACATAGACCAAGACCAGCACTCAGCATCGAGCACGGTGCCCACGTACATATGATGGAGGCCAGGAAGGCAGATGGTTACATTTGCTGGGAGAGGTGGGGCACCCAAATTAGTACCTGCTACTGAATAAGCTCTCAATGGATCATCAGGAACCACATCACAGGAGCTGCTGGGAAGACAGTTGCCTCTGAGAAAGCACAGCTTGGCTTTAGGTGTGAATAAAAGAAACATTTTGTCAGACCTACCATGCATGCCTGGCTCACGTTTTGGTTTTGGGGTTCATTTGTACCTGTTTGGCTTTGTTACACCTAATCCCCAGCTTCACAGCACCCACAGACCTAAAGTTGTAACAGCAGATCATACTTTCTGGTCCAGTGGAAGGAGATCCTTTCATGGGATGTATTCAGAGCAACTCCCCTGCACACAAACCTGCAGGACACCAAGGGTCCCCCCCAGCCTTGTCTCCATTTCCTACGAGGACTGGAGAACGTGGCTAGGGGATGCTCCAGACTGCAAGTCCCACAGGGTCCCCCCATGAGTACCCGAGGAGGGCAGGCAGCACCTGCTGACCCACAGCAACACGTGTCCTTGGCTCTGATGCACCGGGCGCTGCGCACCATGCCAGCTTCCCAAACCCTCATCTCAACACGGCCAGCACAAAGCGGCTGCTGAGCTGAGCCCTGTCACCCCATGAAACCAGAAGGGCCCCATAGCGACCCAAGTGCTGCTCAGAGCCGCCCTGCCCCCAGGCAGCAGCGTGGCTTCGATCTGCAGATAAAAACAGTGGCTTCGCTCTGCAACGCTCGCAGCCTCTTAAAGGTCACAGGTCCCATTGGGTTTGAGGTTTTTGGTTCTACAGGTACAGCTCTCGTTTCTGACACTCTCTCGTAGCTGAGAGCAGAGCACTGCTGACTTCAGCATGTCCCTGGGGGCCCAGGTCCCCCCACATCCCCACAGCACCGGCAGCACTCTTGGAGCACCGACCATCAGTCACGTTTTCGGTCCTGAAGGAAAAGCATCACTGAGGGCTCCAAGAACAGACCCCAGATCCAGAGTCTGGGATCATTCAAGCAAGGGCTGGGGTGCAAACTTATTTTTTAGATGAAGAGCAATGAGGAAACCAGCTGTGCCTCCAAGCTCACCAAGGGAAAGCCTTCTACCCAAGGAAAGCCACGTCCTGCCAGGATGCTGGACAACTCAAGCTCCTCCAATGCCCATTATAAATCAGCTCCGTCGTGCGAGGGGAGGGAATTTTAGGAAACAACGCTGCTGGAGATAAAGGCTGGAAGAAGCAGCCACCGCAATGCTCCTGTGGTCTTTTATGGCCCTGGTAACTCATCTGCTGGCAAGACCTCCACCCAAATGATGCATGAAACACCTTGGCTCCAGCAAGCGGTCCCTGTGAGTAGGAGAGAGGTTATGCACCAGGTATTGCTGTGTCTACCGGAAGAGTCAAAACCCCCACAACTCAGCACCCCTCCTTTGCCTTGTGCACTGGTGAACAGGGACCAGCAGCCACATCCCGCCAGACTCTTCCTAGAGCCCCAGCACACAGACCCCAGAGCTTCTGGAAAGCATCCTTAAAATAACCACTTTAACAGCCCCCCCAGGTTGCTAGGACCAGGAAATAGGCAAAGCCTAAGGCACGAGAAACAGGAATGGAAAGTCAAGGCATGAAAATATCTGTTTCTTCTCTTTTCACCTCAGAGGTTTTGTGTTTGAGGACCAAGGAGCACCAACTTCTGACAGCTTGGCCAGGGCAAGCTCTCTTGGTCTTTGCCCTTTCGAGGGCAAAGGCTGGGTGCTGGGTTTAGCCCTCGGGGGCCATGGGCACGTCCAGCGCAGCCCCACTCTGCCCAGTGCAGGATGGATGTTCCTGCCCTCCTCATCCCATCCCGCTCACAACGTCTGGGCAAGGCAGGATCACAGGGTCTCACTGAGACTTGCTAAAACTCCCTCTTGGGCCCCAAATTGCCCATTCATTTCAAATTTAAGACAAACTGAGTGATCAACTTTGGCCTCCCTACAGACCTGTGGTCCAGTGAGATGAGCGCTGCCCTCTGCGGAGCCTTTCAATGAGCTGTTTCCAAACCTCTTCCCAAACCTTTCCGTGCCTCTCCCACTGCTGCAGCCCCGGGGCTCCACATCCCTCTGCGGGAGCCGTGGGAAGGAGGGCATGTCCCGCGCAGGGACGCGCTGGCCCGCAGTCACACGGAGGGAAGGGCTGAGAGGGGGACCCCAGGGGTCAGCCAACAAGAAGAAGAAAAATAAATTAACTGCACAGCAATTTACACAGCAGCATTCGCTCCTTCCTGCAGACTCACATTTTCACCACAGCTGCTCAGCAGAAGCCCATGATGCTGAATCGCCTGAAGGGCTCCAGGACACTTCTGTGGAAGGATGTTTCCTTTTCCGATGTATTCCCCCCCGCCCTCCCTGAGGGCACCTGGAAGCCCATGGACCAGGGGATGCTGGGTGGGTAACTGCTTTACCGACTCCATCCGTGAGGTTGTGCTCTGGGATGGGGTGAGCAGGGCAGCAGCGGGCTTCTACCCAGCACCATTTGGGACAGCAAAGCCTTTTTATCTCTCCCTGTTCTGTGTGACCACCTTCCTGGTCCCTGCACAGCATTGCAGCCACATAGGCAAATGGGGATGGCTCCGAGGCAAATAACTGTATTTCTGTCCCAAAACAGATACAGCATCTGCCCCTCCAGTCCTGCAGCCCCAACACAGCCCGTCCAGCCCACCCCTCCACTTCTGCCCCCCCGATAGCCCTGCCTGCTCTGGCTTGCACCCCCTGAGCTTTAACCAGCCCCAGCACGTTGTGCAAGAGCAGTGGGCACCACAGGGCTGCAAACACAGCTTTCAGCCAGCTGCAACTACTTTGGGGATTTAAATCAGCCTCATCTTCCCCTCCCCCAAGTTTGCTGGCCAAAGCTTTCCCGGGGAAGAGCGCCCCATGAAAAAGCCTGGGAAAACAAACAGGGTGTGCCTGGCCAAATCCCTAGCCCCAAGGGCTGCGCTGCTCGGGTTTAGCGGGGTTATGTGCAATGGTGAAAGGTGAGCATCAGCAATCTGCATTACCGACCTCCTCAGGCACAGAGCTGCTTGCTGAGGGTGGTACTTACCCCCTCCTGATCCTCGCTCCTGCAGAGCGGCCAGCGCTTCCACCACCCCACGTGAAATGGTGCAGGAAAAGAAGGGGTCAAGGAGGAAAGCCAGGGAGGAGGTTCGAAGCACAGCATAATGGTCCATTCATGGTAAACCCGCCCGAGAGGGCGAGGGCACCCACACACTCTGCTTCTGCTCCTGGAGCTGGAACAACGCCTCCCAAAGTGACTCAGGTTCCGGCACGGCCATAAGAGGTCTAATTTTTCTTCCATTATGAGAAATTTTATGATTCCCAGTGGGTGTTAGGAGGAAGTCAGTGCGAGTGAGCTCAGACCAGCCCAAGGTGCTGCAGAGAAAAGCTCCGAACCATTCCCCGCTTGCTCTGCCTGAAGCTCCCACCTCATTTCTCCACTGCAACTGTGGGCTCCCAGCCTCATAGCATAGGTATTTTTTAGCCAACTGATAACATTTTGAATAAAATTACCTAAATCTCCATGCTCCAACCAACAAACTGGGGTTTGGAAAAGCTTTCCATAACGGGGCAGTAATCCCCAGTGAGCTGAATTACATCGGAAGATGTGACACCCACGAGAGAGCTCCAGTGAGAACCACCCTGCTCCGCAGAACCGCTGCCCTCCCCTCCTCACTGCCTGCCCTTCCCCACGCTGCCTGCACACAAATACTCTCAATTCCTCTTCCACTCTTGTGCATCTCTGTCCTGCACAGACAGACAGACAGCTGCTATTCCCTGCCTGGCCAGGTAGATGGTGCTCAGCCAGCATGAAGAGGGAAATTATGCAGGCTGGAAGAATTAAGTTGCCTCTGATTAACCCAATATATCAACGTGGTTTCCGCTGACAGATGCGGAAGGTCCTGTTCCAGCCCCAAACAAACGGGACCGACTCAGATCCTGATCATCTATTTTAGACTTTCACCCTTCACTTCGGGCTGGAAGGTGGCAGATAAGCTGGTAGCAAACATTTCACCAAAACCAGGGCTTTCCCAACTCTCATTTTCTGCTGGAAATACACTCCGCTGACACTTTGCCCCCCCCACCTTTGACCAGCTCTCCGCATACATTTCCCACAAAACCAAAACACAGCAAAGCCCAGTGGAGCAGGAAACAATTTGCCCATTTTTGTCCCTACAAAGTCAGGGGTGTGAGGGTCCGGGGGGGGAGGGGAGGGCACCGGCAGGGCCCCTTGTCCTGCTGGAAGCTGCCGGGCTGGGCGCAGGCAGCCCAGGGGGGTACAGACTCTCCATCCCATCACCCCGGAGTCGCTTTCCTCTACCGTGCCGGATGTAGGATGTCTAATATTTCTCTTGTACTGCTTTAACGCTCACACCATCCTGGGAGCAGGAAGCTTAAGCCATTTCCTGCAAGGCATTGCTCTGCCCTTCAAATATTTTCAGCCTCAGTGCAAGCTGTTTTAAAACCAAGCCTGGCAGCTGGAAGTGCGAAATCAGAGGAGGGGCTTGTCAAGGGAAAATTCAGTTTGCGAAATCTATCCAGTCCCCGCTGCCACAGAGCAGTAAAATAAATACTGCTCCAGGCAATAAAAGAGAAAAATTAATTTTGCGTGTCTAAAAATGAGAAGGAAAAGCAGAAACTCAAAACAATGTTCTCTGTGTGCCTCCCAAGGGACGCAGCACTGTTCCCCAGCAGAAAGCCACAGCCATGTCCCCCCTTGTCTCTGCAGCCTGCGATTTGAGGCTGTCCCAGCTTTGCTCTTTCAGTGGAGCCCAAATGATGGCTTTGGTTTGCTCACTCTTCAAATGACCATCCCATAGACTGTCTGTCCCACAAATGGGCTGAAATAACCCCAAAGAGACCCTTCCCGCTCCTCCGAGCAGAGGAGAAGCCAAATGCTCATTCCCTGAAGCTCCGCAGAGCAATTTCAGGCCGTGCCAGGGCAGAGCTGGAAACCCCACAGACCCAGGTCAGCAGAGCTCAGCCCCATCCCCACGTCACCCTCTCGGCAAGGAGCAGTCACCACTCAGCCTCATCCTTTCTCTCCCTGCCCGAGGTCACACGTGCAGAGGAAGGGTCCAGCCCTGTTCTGCATCCCAGAGAGCCCCTTTTCCAGAAAGGAGGACTCTGGCCACGCTGCCCAGGGGTTTCTGGACAGAACAGAACTGAGACTGAAGACTTTTGGACGGAACCTGTGCAGAGCAGGAACAGCCAGGAAGAGGAAGGACGTAACACTCTCCTTTCTGCTTGCTCTGAAGCTAAGGACAGACACAGCTGACAGCACAAGCCCAGGGATCCCCTCTGCTACCGCAACGGCTTCACAGAGGAGATGCAGCACAAACAGGGCTGGGAGCCATGGGGCCAGGAGGGCAGCAGAGCCAGGCTCTCCTCTTGCTTCTTCCTCCTCTGCTCCTCTCCTTTCATAACCTGTGCTCCTTACTGCTTTCCTCTCTAACCAATGGGGATTTAAATAAGGAGCTGGTTTTACTGCACTGTATGAGCTTCAGAGATGTGCCCAGGCATCACCAGGGAGGGGATGGCAGGGAGGTGCCAGATGCTGATGGAGAGCCCTGGGGCAGGAAGAGCAGGGTATGCTGCTGCTGGTGACACCACGACTAGCTTCAGCCCCAACACAAGGAAAGAAAGCAAATCCCCCGGGGTCCAACACAAACATGGGCTCTGGGGAGATGCTGGATGCCAGTGGCCAAGGGGGGAGGCAGGCGGATGGCAGCCCATCACCTGCTGCTGTGCCTGGCTGCTCCAGCCCACGTGTCACACGTGAGCACTGGTTATCTCCTCCCAGCTCTTCTTCTCCAGGTGACATGCACGGACACGTGGCCTTGCTACAGGGAAACAAAGCCAAGCCCCAGGGCCCATGCAAAGGCCTCTGCTTCACTGAGCTCCCACCCACAGAGCTGCTCCCTTTGCAAGACTTTTCTGCCCAGGAACCAAAGCCACGAAGCAGAGAGGAAACCCCAGAGCTCTTTCAGGGACGCACAGGAACCCTTCACCTCCCAACCTCAGGGCATGCGTTCCTGGGCTGTAAATAAACTTTTATTTACTACACAAAGTAGGGCAAGGAGCACTGTTTCCCCGAGGGATGGTGGGAGGAACATCAGCATTGCGGAGGGATCTCAGATTTCATCCGACTCCACAATGCAACTCCTGGAGACCTCAGTAGGAGCCACACAGGGCATGACACCACCTCTCCTGTGGCCACAAGTGACCCAAGTCCTGCTTGTCTCATTGTTTCCAGTCCAAACAGGAATCTCTCTAGGACATGGCTCTGCCCAGCCACCCTACACCCAGGACCGCCAGCTTTGGAGAGAGCATGGCTGGAGCAAATTCACCTCCCACATCCCACAGAGCAACGCGCAACCAAGGTCCATCCCCTGCAGATGAACCACGATGGATCTAATGCTGTCCTCCAGAACCACCCGCGTCTCCCTGCTCCCAGCACTGATGTGCTGCGTTATCAAGGTCTCCTCCATATTCCAGAGCACTGAACTACCTAAAGCCTGGGCATCATCCACTCAGCACTCAGCTGCATCCTCTTGTCTTCTCCAAGGCCACCAAAATGGGTGGATGGGGGATCTCGGGGGCGGCGTGACCCCAGGGAGGGCCTCAGCAGCCTGTGAACTCGGCCTCCCACTTCCACCCCCTTTATCTGCGCGTTGGGCTGCAGGAGGAAGCGAGTTCAGCCAGAGTTTGTCTAAACAATTATGTTTTATCAGAAAAGCTGCTCAGATCTACTCCTTTTTCCCAGGACAAATCTGGACAACTCCAAGGTAATCTCCATTCTCCTTCCTATCTGCACAAGATGGAAGCAGGGGAGGAGGACATAAGGCAAAGAGCATCTAAACACCCCACCAGTGCCTGCTCCACCTCCCCAGTGTCAGCAGTCTCCATCGCTCATAAGTCAGGAGGCAGCATCCATCCCCGCATCTGCTCCCCACACATCCAAAGTTTGCCTTCCAAATCCTTTTTTCCCCTCCGAACTACAGGTTTTTCAAATTTAGGAGAAAGCAGACTGAAGAGCAGAGTAGACTGGAGAAGGTTTTGATACAGAAACCAATTTATACCCTCCCTCTCCTCCTGGACAGCTGAGGACCTCTCTCTTTGTAGAGCCACTCCAGTAAGCTGGGCAGAGCAGGTTCTCCCATCCTGCATGACCCCACTGCGCCTCTGCAACCAGGACCAGCAATTTCCTTATCACCAGTTGAACCTCAAAGAAGAAAGGACTCAATGCAAGGACCAAATCCAAGGCATCTTGCCATGTTCACCAGCTCCTTGTTACAAAAGGAGAAATTGGAGTGGGTAGAGGGATTCAGTCAGGACAATGAGCAAGTGAACAGCAAAGGCAGGATCCTGACCAGGCTTCTCCTGCCATCCAGCCTTTTCTCATCTTCTCAGTGTTTTTCTGGCTCTTGGTCCCTGAACTTATTTCCACTACAGATGGGAGTGAGTTGCCAGTGAACGCCCCGAATACATCACGCATGCAATGGCGGGCAGCAACCTCTACACCGTAACAGCATGAGCCTGCACGTTCGTAGCTTCAGAGACTGTAACCAGGGACTCATCCTGTATTTCCATGTTCCAGAGCTGCAGAGAAGGGTTCAGAGGACACCACCACTTTGATGTATCAGTAGAAAGCAGCACAGCCTCCCAGATCAGAGCAAATAACAAGCAGAGTAAACAAAATTCCCATCCAGAGTCATAACATGCAGGGGAAGTAAACACAGGCAGGGGCTCCAGCCCAAGCTGGGTAGGGCAATACCTGTGATGTCCCTCCAGACCTACCCATCACACATGAAATATGCCCCAGGTGCATCCATACTGGAGTTGAAAGCAATGCCCTACAATTTAAGACTTGTGAGCTACCATACAGCTGTAACTGAGAAAGCTCCTTTCAAGAGCTTATGTATCACTTTTATCACTTATATCAACACAACTTTTATCACTGCCCTCTCCGCCTAGGCACCATACCCTTTTGGATTCCCATCTAATCTTCTTTCCCCTGAGATCTTCCCAAACTGAGCTTTTCTTTGAGAGAGGGAAGGAATGTCTGCCCCACTCCATGCACAGCAAGAGAGGAGAAGAGGGGAGAAGACAGAGCCATCATAAAAAGTTAAAATACTATCAGTAAGCATCAGTCTGACCCGTGCGCTTAAGTAAATGATTGTCCACTGCGACCTGTTTGCAGAACAACCTGACACATGGGGACCAGGTTTACTAGGGGGCTGTCAAGCACTATTGATAACAAGGGATTAGTGGCTTGCACAATTCCGTCCTGCTGCAACATCCCTTCTCACCTCCATCTCTTTGACTCTGGAAAGAACACAGGAGGGTAAATTTGTCTCACCCAGGCTCGCTGCCCAGGGCGTATCCTGCATGGCTGGAGCACCCACTGAACTATGAACTGATTGCAAAGGCTCTCTCTACATTCAGCAGAGAAAAATAAACCCTTCAAGGACACAATTCACACCAGCCTAAGGGAGACATTCAGATGATTAGCTCAAGTGCAGACATCTCAAGTGAGACAGGGTGAACGCCATGCAGTACGTATGGATGAAGCCATGTGCAGGGGATGCATTGGGAGCACTCCCTGCAAAGGTCTTGCTCATAGATGGATAAAGGTTGAACTCACAAAGGACAAAAGGAGGTAGGTGCTCAGCTCCCACTAAATATTTTTTGACCCCTTGGAAGCACTAGCCAGGGACCACGCTAGAGCTGCACCACAGAAAGCCTCTGCAGACCCAGAATTCAGAGAACAGCCAGGGGCTGGTAAGACCACCCAACTCAGAAGGACCCTGAACACCGTCTCTTGGGTTGAAAAGCTAAACATAAATCCAAGGTTATGCTCATATTTGCTAGAGCATCAACAATCTTTGAACTTCAAGGTGTTGAAAGATGCTTCATTTCAGTCATTCTTCATCCCTGTTGTACAAATTACCTTTGCTATGCAAAAACCAACCCACTGCTTCCACACAGAAGAAACTGCAGACAATACAAGTCAAGGAAGAGCCAAGCAACCAAAAAGAAGGAGGAGCCAAGAAACGAAAAATCCCCATGCTGTCACTCCTGAGCTGGCACAGCAACCTTAGATGCCTTGTTAAAATTATTTGCTTTTCATAAATGCATAAACATCTGCAAAGTTTTGTTGTTTGCAAAATGTTTTGGACCAGACCCTTTGGTCCAGCTTTGTCTCTCAATATGGCCGGTACTATCTTCATGCCAAGATAAAATGAAACAATTTATGCGTGTGACCCCACAGAAATCCAGGGAACTTTTACGCAGAGACCCATTCAGAAGACCAATGAAACAAATGGCCCAAATTAAACTAACCCGAAGGAAAGCAGCCCTCTCCCCAAGTCCCTCCTTTAAAACCTGTAACAGATGTAAGAAAAATTGGGCCCAAAGAAGTCTGAGCACAGGCTGCAATCCAAGACCAGCTGCTTCTTCCATTTATAGCCACGTTCACTTCAGTTTCGTCGCAACATCTTGGACAATACAAAAGTGTCTGTGTGCCTGTTTGTTTGCTGGAAGAGTAAAGAACACAACTGGCTTGCTGTCAAGTTATCTTTTTTGCTCACAACAACGTTTGATCTTCTCAAAACAAAGTTATCTCTCTATAATCTCAATTCAGTTCCTCAAGTCCTCTTACACAGTTTATAGAGTTGGCACCATACCCAGCCTATGGTGTCCCTTAACTACTGGCCAACAGAAACATCTCAGGCAGGGACAGAGGTCTAGAAATAGTTTAGAAGAAAATTATTTCTTAACTACAGAAGGCTCATCACCATTGACATCGCTTCCCTCCCCCAGCAGACAGCAGAGAAGTCACAAAACGAGTGGCCAGGCCTTACTGCAGGAGATCAAAGCAAACTCTTTGTTTTATCTTGGTCAAGATAACGGATTTTATTTGCTTTATCAGCCTGTAGGATGATTAACCTAAATGTGAGAAAGCTTGAAGATGCCGAAGAAGTTGATGGGCGGGGAGCATGTTCCCCAGCACGACTGCCATGGGCTCCAGACGTGCAGATACCGCAAGATAAACAGAGAAACTCTTGGTTCTGGTTCGTGCACGCCACCCTCAGCCAGGGCTGCATCTCCCATCGCCTTCCAGTGTCACTTATACGTATGCAAATCCAACGGCAGGCAGCAGCGCTGCTGCGTTTCTCAGCACAGCAAAGGCACCTCTCTGCCCAGGGGCTGCCCGGAAGGCAGCGGCTACCCTGGTTTGCATGCATGGAGGTGCAGAGTCAGGAGGGTCCTGCAGCTACACAAGGTTTGCATCCCAACACAACGAGCACAGACCCCACGAGCCTGCAGAGAACTGGCAATCCAGGTGCCGTGCAGTTGGTCACCTGCTGCCTGGAACAGGAGGCTTTGACCTCTACTAAGACACATTCAGCCTTAGATGCTTCCTGCAAGGTTCAGGAAGCAATGACATCGATGCACAACCTAGCCCACACACCCAACCTAGCAATGGAAGAGACCTGCCAGGTCATTAAGCCCAGCACCAGGAGGACTCTGCAGCTCAGCATTCGTGGGTTCGCCCTCTCCTGGTCTCAAACGACATGAGGCAGGGAAGGGAAGTGGGAACCGTAATGTTTCCTATGGGAAACTATTCCTTCGCATAATGAATCTCCACTGGGGAGATCACTGCTTTTCCTACAGGCCCTCAGGGACTTCCACCAGGGCAAACGAATTCTCAGTGTGATTGCACCTGGGTCTGGCTGCTGGCCCTGGAAACTGGGGGCAGGCAGGCTCGCTGCCCAGGGCGTATCCTGCGTGGCTGGAGCACCCACATGGGACTGTGATGGCATCCATATAAACTGTGCCCACGCAGATGCAAAGAAGGGGACACACGAATGCCAACATGAGCAGAGCTAAACATGATCTAATGAGTTTGGCAACAGTGTTCTTGGGGCGCAAAGATGTGCAGCAGAAGTACCATCACATCTACATCACCTGGCCTCCTTCCTGACATCCTCAATGTCCAAAACACACCCCAAAAGGAACTGAGGTGCACTGGCTGCTGCCTGCACAGCCAGGAACAGAGTGTACGGTGGGAGGGAGAAAGCAGAAAGCGCCCGGCCCCCCTGCTGCCCTCCCCGTGTGGGCAGGAGGCCGTGCACATGGCATCCCGGACCAGGCAGCATCTCCAAAATGGGATGCAATCGTCTCCCCCGCACACGCTCCTGCTCCTTCGTTCCAAGTCACTGGCGCTGTAGGTCTCCATTTTTCCGTATTATCTCAGTTTTGGCACCTGAACTTACAAACTGGGACTCTATTTCTCACTCAGCCCCTCCATTTGGTATCTCAGGCTGTAGGCACTTTCCCATTAAAAATAACAACAACAACAACAAAAAAAGACTACCCGTAATCTAGCCCAAATGTGTCAGCTGGTTTTAAGGAAATGTTTCCCTACAGCTTTAATCTCTTTGTACAGTTAAATTTCTGTGCAGCTCAAGGAGCTGGAAATGATTACTCACGGCGTCTCCACTCAGCCCTGGCCTCTTCATTTCGAGGAGCATTAATAGTCAGCCAAATCCCTCTAAACCCCCAGCTCCAGCAAGGCAGCCCAGCCCCACGCTTGGCATCCCCCTTGCAGGACAGCACAGAAGAAAAGTTGCCCCAAAGCTTGGGCAGCTTCGCTTCTTCATCCCCGGGTGTCCATGGCAGGACAGAGGCTTAAGGCTAGCTGGGGGGGCACTGGGCTGCAGCCTCCTCCACGGCTTTCCCAGCACACAGCAATGGGTCCCTGGTTTTCAGATACGGCCTTCACAAGGAGCTCTGTGGATCTGAAAGCTTTTTTTCTTCCCCCCCCCCCATTTCAGCTCAACTCTACAGGAGCCTCTAAAATAGCAAGTTCTGAAGAAAAGGTTTTCCATAGGAGTCCAAGGCTGGGAAAAAAAGAGTGAAAAAGTTGAATTGCTTCACTCTCCTGATATCCTCCTGCTTGTTCTGCAGCAAAATAGAAGTAGGGACCCTGCTACTTTTAATGAGGTGCCTGGCACCGGGCATGGCTGTCCCAAAGCAGGGCATCAGGCAGCAATGGGAGAAAAACTCCAAAAAGCTGGAAGCTCAGAGATGGTTCAGACTGTTTTGCACGTCATCATAGATCAGCACAGAGACGCACTTTGTCCAGACTGATGGATGGGACGTTGCAGAGGAAGGTCAAGTCCCTGTTCTAGGTGAAGGTTCCCATTATTCATTATATTTGCCTTGATTTATCTAACCAAGCTCCTGAGCATGCTTGTGAGAAAGGACCATGGGGGAGGAGAACTGTAGCCCAGCCAGTTGCCAAGAGCAGCAAAATGGGGCGAGGGCAGGAGCAGGCAGCAGAGCCGCGGTGGAGAGCGTGCCTTGCTGGCAGTGTGCCGTCCCCAGGGCCCCGGGCAATGTGACCACAGCAGCTTGTGCCAGAGACAAAAAGGATCATCAGATCAAACCGGCTTCCACTTCTCATCCAGGATCGCTTCTCGTCTGTCACCTGAGATCCCAGAACTGAGCCTTCACCACAAATACAAACAGGTTCAGATTTGAGGGGAGCAGAGATAGAGTATTAAACTGATGTGGAAAACATTAACTTTTCTGGGACCAACAATGCCTTCCCCCTGACCCCGACCACCACTGGGTTGCAAGGAACAACAGAAGAACATGGCATTCAACCACACGTGCACAGCATCAGTGATAGGAGGCACCAGTGGAAGGGGATGCTCAGGCAGGAGGATGCGGCAGGATTAGCCATGATGGGCTCGACACGGCTCTCCCCGAGGACTGGCCTGTCCCAGATCCAGCTTGGGGGGAGCCCCCAAGACCCCTCCTTTGCGATGTCTCCAGATGAACTATTGCTGCTCTCACAACGATTCCCCTTTCCTCTCCTGGGCAGCCATGCCCAGCCTGCCGCGGTGAAAAGGAGCCTGATGGGGCTGCCCCCTGCCCAGGGCCATGGGGGCATCCCAGGCAAAGCCACTGCTTCAGAGCAAGCCAGAGAGGAAGAAGAGGGTCAGAAGCAGGAGGTGATGGGGGCTGAGCAAGCCAGCACCCTGCCAGCTGCAACATCAGTAAGGGTCACCAAAGCAGGACCCAGCCACCACACCGATCCCGCAAAGGCAGCGGGATGGCAGCCCGGGCGTCTGGGGGCACAGCCACCTGCTTCAGCCCCTTCCCTGCCATGCCAGCTCCACAGCATGGTGCTACAGGGAGGAACCAGCTCTGGCCACGCTGGCACGGGCACTGCATGCCCTGCTCAGACCTGCCCCACGGGCGCAAGGAACGAACGGCCTCGGCCGCCAGCTTCAGCCTGGGCAAGTGCCCTAGGGCCAGGAGTGAACCACTGCCCACAGCGGGAGCTCAGGAGAGGTTATCACCACCCATGGGTGGTCATATTTGGATATTAAGATTTGGTAAGTCCTATGCAGTGAAGACAGACTCCTGCAGTCTCTGAGACTGTGGGTTCAGAAACAGCACTTCCCTTCACCTTTTTCTTATGTTTATTTTTAATTGCTTGTGCCTCTTTCTGCCTTTTGCGTATTCTCCCCTTCCCTACACCCACTGCACAACCCTGCTCAGATTTCTCTGGACAACTCTGACTATAGCAATCTACATTGCACGGTCATCCCATCGCATTTCCTTGTCCCAGCTGGGGAGCACCAGCCACCTTGGGGACACGAAGTCCAGCTTTGCCCAGGACGCTGGTGCAGTGATACCTCACACCCGTGATGTGCATCATGTCCCATCTCCCTATCACCAATGGCCCAACTCAACGCTAAACCTGCACAAGCGCAGCCAATGCTCCCCAGGGAGGGCAGGAGAGCGTGAGATGGACTCAGATGGAAAATAGGGGTGGGGAGGAATATTTCTTGCTCTTCTGCCCGATGACGACACCTCCTGCCCTCCTCCTACCTTGAGAACCATGGCTCCAGAGAGGGCTCAGCCCGCGCCACCAGCTGAGCTGCCCTAATGAAGCTCAGCACTATAATTACTCCTATCCTTTGTGGTTTGCTCTGAACTGCCGAGCTCTCGCCAATTGCTCTTCTCCTCCGACCGGCCTCTTCCTGCACAACACGCTCTCCTGCATACCTTCAGCAGCGGGACGAGGGGTTAAGGGCAAGGCAGCTGAGCCCTGGCAGCTGGCTCAGCAAGTCCCAGCACAGGGCTGAGGGCAGCTGGAGGCAGCTGCCTGCATCCCCTGCTCAGCTGTTTGCGCTGGAGAGCCACCAAGCAACGGGACTGAGGGGCATCTAGTGCCACGGGAGCATCTCTCAGGTGCCCCAAACCCTGGGAGCAGTGAGAGGGAGCAAGACTTCACACCACGTGTTGCCTCTGCTTCAGGCATCAGGGAGGCAACGTTTTCACTTGAGGGATTATGGTGGGGCCAGAGCTGCAGTGGAGCTGACGAGTGTCTGCAACATGCCTGCACCCATCCACAGGGCTCCCTGAGGGTCCCTGCGCAGCCTCCCCAAAACTCCTCCATGTGCTTACACCGGCAACAAGGAGAGATGCCATCCACCCGCCCAGCATCGTAGGGTGGGTGTTGTGGACCACAGGAAGGAGTGCCCTGAAACGGGGTCCTGCGCAAGAGCAGCCTGGGGCAACCTCAAATCATGGCGATGGAGGAGGTTCGAGATGACCAGGAAGGGGACACGGGCTCTGGCAGTGACTCTGGGCCGTATGTCCATGCTGACATGGAGGAAGAAGGAGCCAGAGCCCTCCCTACCCCTTCTACTTTGTCTCCTGGCTCTTCTTGGAGACATTTTGACTGAAAGCCCCTTTTGTACCAGTACCAAGGGCTGGCTCGCTCTGCAAGGCAGACCCCAGACAGCTGGGCTCTTGGGTAAAACTCATCCCCAGCAGCTGTCCTGGGCTTCTGGGGTCCTTTTTGATGCAAAGGGCACTCCCTCTCTCCCCCAGGCAGCTGGGGGATTCAGCAGCTTAGTTGGTCTTCTGCTCTTAAAGTGCCCAACCATCCGCAGTTCAGAGCTCAGAGCAGCCCAAACCCAGCAGGGTGAGGCCGAGCACCCACCCACAGGACAAGATGGGCCTCCTGGGCACCATGCACACGGTGGCTGGGGACAGAGAGCCCATAAGGGAGACCCAGACTGAACCCCATCACTGGGCTAGATCTTAGAGCTCAGCCATGCCCAGCTGGAGTTGGACCAACCTGCTCCCTGCTGGAGGCATTTGCCCACTCTTTAAAACCCAGCTCAGAAAAGCCACACCTAAGACATACATATGCACAGTGAGAGAAACCCACTCAACTCTTACAGGTTCAGTATCAGCTCCACCACTGACTCCTGATTTGATTTTAGACCCTGCACACACACTGAAATCTGGCCTCTCCGCAGACCCCATTACTGCCCTGTGACTGCAGAGAGGAGATGGAGCAGGGGACCATCCCATGGTGCGGTGAGACAAGGGCACGTGGTCCACCTCCGGGGCCGGGCACGGACCTCCCAGGTCCTGGCTTGGCCACTGCACGCCATCCCACAACTCCCGGGGAGAGGAACAGGGTGGGGTGGGGAGGTGGTGCCCTTCGACCGACCGCTGCATCCCTTGCAGGAGAGAACTTGTGGGTGATGGGGAACGGAAAACCAATTAACAGGCCAGAAGAGGGGAAAAAAAAGCCTCCAAAACATTAGGGAGAATAAATGACGGCTGGCGGGGGAGGGAAGCTGGCTTTAATATGGGATTAATTGAAAACAAGATAGAGCTAATATAAGCCAGGGCTCCAGTTTAATAGTGGCTCTGGTCCATGATGTTGTTAGACTTTGGCTCCAAGGCCAAAAAAACCCTGACTCTTACTAATGAAGAGGCGGTTTCTGCCCCACAACCATAAGCAACAACACTAAACAACAAGCCATCACAGCAATACTTCCACAACCACCTCCTCTCCAGCACCTCAGAGGCTTCTCTAGATGCTGCACAGGCGGGTGGGGCTGCACACGGGGCCCAAGCTGGCAGAATGGTCATTTTCTGCAAGCACCCAGGTTTTTGGCATTTTATTTTCTATTTCCTTATAGGCTTGATAGCAATTTTTATTCAAACTGACAGCTCTTTCAGCCAGGATAAACCCAAGGATAACAGCCATGTATGTAGACACAACTGAGCACAGATCCAAGTCCAGCCTTGAAAGGCATCATCACTGGAGCCAAAAGAGCAGCACAGAACGCTTGGCGTCCCCGCATAGGCTCTGAGCAAGGGACGAAGACAGATATCAGCCAGCACCTCACCCAAGCAGCTGCCTGGGGCTGTACTCACCTTCTTCTCTCTTTGGTGGGCTCTCCATCAGCACCGGCTGCAGCTTTGGCTCTGCCTGCAGAGGCTGGGTGGCCAGGGGAGGTTCTGAGCTCTCCACTTGCCGTGCCGGTGGGGCTGGGACCTCAGCAGCCTTCGCTACCTGAATTTCCACGCGCTTGGTGGCTGCGTCGGGCACAGGAGCATTGGCCGACTCGGCTCTTCGCTGGGGCATCTCAGGGATCTTTGATGCCGGCGCCTCCACCCTCCGGAGACCCGGCTCTTGGGGCTTGCCGAGGGTGATCTCAGTCCTCCTTGGGGTGGGCTCTGGGGGTTTGTGCCCCAGCACATCTGCTCTTTTGAGGCCAAACCTTGACAACCCTGAGGTGGAGTTCTCCACCTGCTTGGATGAGATGTCAATGGAGATTTCTGTTCTTCTGGACACCGGCTCGGGCAGTTTGGGTCCAGAGAGCTCTACTCTCCTCAGAGAGGGCTTGGGTGATCTTTGGCCTGTGGGGTCCACATGTCGGGCAGATGGCTCCGAATTCCTGGCGCCGAGTTCCTGAAACTTCTGCGTAGAGCTGGAGACGGTGGACCTGAGGAGGGGGTTTGGGGTTCGTCTTTGTGGGGTGGAGGAATTTGAAGACTGATCTACCTCCTCGACTTCAAAAGATCTTTTTAGAGCTGAAAAACATGAAAAGGATTTCAGAATTTAGTTACCATCCACCTGAGCATCTCCAGAGAAGCTTACAGACACTGCCTGAGGCTCGTAACCCCACTCCTGCTCCTCCACCCAAGGGTTCATAACCCCATTTAAAGAAGGTGGGGACTGAGGGCCAGGCTCTGCCTCTTCAAACAAGTTACAAACCCAGTAACAAAACTGGAACCAGAGCCAGGAAATTCAACCCCAGAATAGAAACCATCCCCATGCTTGCCCCCCATCCCACCCGCACCCCATGTGTGCTGGGAGGGGAGCAGAAGGCCCCACTGTAGCATGGCAGAGCAGAGCATGGCACAGGACTTGGTGGCAGCCAACAACCTGACTCCCAACACCTCCCTTTTCCCCTCACATCCGAAGGATGAGCAGATAAACACAGGCTTCCTGGAGCGCTGCCAGCAAAATCCAAGTTAGGAACGTGAAAACAGTCTCAGGAGAACATCAAATCCATATAAATGCAGCAACAAAAACAAAGGTGGCAGCCACAGAAGCTCATATCCTTGAAAACAATCCTAGAGATCACCTGGGCCAAAGACCAAAGTGCTTTCAAAACACTGACACGAGACCCCGATGCAAGGAAGGGACCAACTGGGAGGCCTTAGGGACATCCTAAAACCTGAACATCATCATCCCCATTTTACCAACAGGGAAGTCAAGAGGCAAAGAGAGACAGATGCGACATCAGATCGGACGTTCTGATTTATGCGTGAAGAGGCAGCAGAGTCCCACCTTCATCAAGTCCCAGCACCGCACAGGACCTGCCCCCGCGCTCTCAGCTGCAGTAGAGCAGACGCAGAGGTCACCCCCGCACAGCAGAACGGCACTCAGCCAAGTGCCCGTTGTTCAGCTCTGCCCATCACACCAGTCCCCCTCAGCACACAGAGCTCCCCAGTCAGGTAGGCTATGCAAGAATGAAACCCCTAAACCACCCAAGCCAGGAGCATGTCCTAAGGAAACCTGATGGATGCTGGTGCCAGACCCCTCAGCTAAGGAGCACAAAGCATCACCAAAGGAAGCCTCCATCTGCGGAGTGATGCTCCCATCCCAACTGCCTGACCACGTCCTGGCTCGCACCTGGATGGCCACATGTGCCCCATGCAGCCCTTCGCACCCTGCTCCAACCAGACCTCACTAAAGGAGTAGAAGCCCTTAAGTCCATCAGACCCCCTGCTCCGCACAGGAGCCAGCCAGGTGGAAACGAAGGGCTGAACTTCACGGGAAGGGGAGGAAACGCAGAGAACCACTGCTGGATCCCATCCAAACGCAGGGTCAGGACAGGACGAGGCACAGCCCCAGGGTCCTAAAGCAGCCCCCATGAAGCAAGGCTGAGCCAGTGTGGTGACAGCCTCTGTGTGTGGGGATATACTGCTAAAGACTGGCACAAGGATCAGTAATGAGTCCACCCATCCTTTACATCAACAGGACAATATCAGCCAGATTTAGCCTTTAAAAACCTGGGCTTGAGATCACACAGGACGCCAGGAGCAGGAAGGGAAAGACTGGAGCACAGCCTCCCCTCTTCCAGGGTTGTCCACCCACCCCTGGCGTGGAGCTGGCAAAGAGCCACCAAGTGGGAAGCACCTCCTCTGCTCCATGGGGCTGCTCTGACCCCTGGGGCAAGGCCCGGGGGCCTGGGGACCCTCCATCCCTCGGACACATCCGTTCAGCAGAGAGGAGCCATCTGGTGCGGCTGGGTCCAGCCAGCGGGACGGGGGGGCCGTCCACGTGGCAGCCACCCCAGCTCTGCTCCGCCAGCAGATTGCAAACGCAGCTGCTGACACCCGCCGCCCCCCTGCTCCAGGCAGCACAGGCAGCAGATGCGGCTGCCTCCGTCCTGGGCAGCAGACGCTGGGGACAGCGATGGCCCCTCCGAAGGGTCCCAAAGGTGCTGGTGAGGAAAGCAAGACCCTTGGAGCTGGGGCTCACACGTCAGACAAGCCACGAAAAGGGGAGGGACACAGCGGTTAAAATGTTAGGATACAGGCTTTGGGCTGCTTTCCCTTTGTTGGAGAGAATATCCAAAAACTACTAAATATGAAAGCCAGGCTGCAAAACCAGCCAGAACAGACATTGCAGAGGCTGGGACTGGGACCCTCCCCAGGATGCTCCATATTAGTGACCCTGCAAAAGCCCCTTCCGGGAGCCCTTCCGTGCTCAGGGACAGACAGACATGGGCACAGACACACACCCACATCCCCCAGCTCTGGTTCAGACCCTGGCATGGGAACTGCTGGGAAGCCGTGGCTCCTGGTGAGGGGTTCCCAGCTGGCATGGGCAGGGAGGGATGCACAGGGCAATCCATCTTGTTAATATTGAGGCTGAAAACAGCACCGCGGCTGCTTTATGGCTACAAAGAGAAGAAAGCACCAAAGCACAACACATAACATCCACCATGTAAAACGCAGGAAGGGCCCCATGAAGTGCACTTAACGACAAAATGGTCTGTCCTGCAACTCAAAAGTATTCGGGCATTAGTAGAAGGAGGGAGGGAGTCAGTAAAGAAAAATACAGATGAATCTCGTGGAGCCCTCCCAGCCATGTCACCACTCGCTCGCAGAGGCGAGATGCTCTCTGTGGCAACCTCTGCCCCGTGGTCTGCGCTTGGCACATCTCGTGCACTGCAGGTCTGCATCTTAGTTACCAGCACCCCCAGAACAACTAACTAAAAAAAAAGTCCCACACTTGAGAGCTGTTCCACCATGTCCAAAACTTTCAGGTCTCCAAAACTGAGCTGGAGCTCAGACTCTCCAGCACAGACTTCTCTAACATTTTCCTTCTCCATCACATCCTTAATACAGAAAAAAACGTTTTAGCTATTTTTCCCAAGTTTAAAACAATGGACCAGTCAAGCCCAGTTTGCATTTTGCAGGAAAACAAAGGGAGCAGAAGGCATGACCCAACAGGGAGCCTTTCCCTGGTCTCGAGCAAAGCCAAGCGGGCAAGAGCAGTGGAGGACACAGCCCGGCCAGGCGCTGCTAGCTCCCTGATGGATGGGATCTCAGTTTTGTCCATGTCAGGCTTTTAAAACCTGCTCGTCACTCCTCCAGCCAGCCAGTTCAGCCTCATTTTATTCCCTTCAACAAAACAGCCTAACAACCTCATGACAGATGTGTCTGGAGGAACAGTTTGAAAGTAAATGCTCTCAAGGAACCCGATAGCAAAGGAAACACTGGCAAGCAGCTTTCCTTAACGAAGATCCCTCTGGAAATTTCTCAATACCAAGTGGTTTGGAGATTTCTTTTTGACTCGATAACGAGCTTTGGATACAAACAGCCCTGCTGACCTCCAGGGTTCATTGCATGAACCACTTCCACCAGCTCAGCTCCTTGCAGTTCCCCTGCCACTTGCTACTGCCAAAAGAAATGGTGGCACCAGTGACCGGGTGGTAGATCACTGGATGGCAATGCTGGAGCTGCTGCACATGGTCCTTTCTTTTGACCTCAAACCTCTCGAAGTGCCCCAAGCCCAGGGTAAACCTGCCCAACGCCACCAGCGCAGTCCTTCCAGAGCACAGCCATCCCCTGCCCTTATTGGAGGACTGGACTGAATACAGCACCCAAAAATGGCTTTTCTCCAGGTCTTTCTGGGCCCCACTGCAAAAAGGAGAAAAAGGTCAAAGCCTAGACACAAAGGGGTTCAAAAAACCCTAAGGAAGAGCTGTGAAACCACAATTACAGCAGCAGGAGACTCGAGCCATCCCGATAACACCTCCCATGCTGGTGCTGTGGTCCCGACGGGCAGTAAGGGGATACCAAGGAGCTGGGCAAGGAGCCATCGCCCCAAGGGAGGGCTGAAAATGGCTCAGCACAGTTTCTGACAGCAAAATCACGAGGACCCCCAGTTCCCAGTGCCATTCCCACCCCAACTGTGTCACTGATTTGCCTGGGGATAACCCAAGAGCTTTCCCACCCATAGCTCTCTGTGGGATGGGATGTCCATCTCGTGCCTCTGGTTGCACGGGAATTTTGGTACCCAGCTTGTCCTGTCAGCACATTTGGCTACTGCCCTGAGTCCAGCATGGTCTGGAGAAGGTCAAACATCCCAGGCATGAGAAAGGAGAGGGATTGTGATCCACAGAGTTTGTGTTTCCACCTCTGAGACAGAGACTCGCTGCCATGAACATGATCCTCAGGGATGCCACCTTCAGCAATGGTGGCCCTCAATGGGACCAAGCATGGCTGCAGCTCCTCTGCTCAGCATCACCTCTCTCCCGCTCCTTGCGCAGAGAGGAGAGAAAGACCTCAGGAAGCAAAACAACTCTCAAAAAAAAGAGAAAAAGCTTAAAAATAGCCTGTCCTGCCCAGAGCCAAGAAAGGAAAGTAAACAGCTTCTGCTCCAGATGACCCTCCTCCCGGCTTCCTGCAGGGAAGCTGGCTTATTCATTACAACAACAGGAGCCGAAGGCAGGGCAGCATTGCGGGGCCCCGCACCCACCCGTGCAGTGCCGGGGTCCCACTCTGCCAGTCATGGCTAATGCTCCGGGTCCCCGGGGGCTCCAGGTCCACATGTCCCCCCCGATACCCTGGGCCAAGGCATCCCTGGCCCGAGCAGGGTCCGGGATGGCCACGCTGCAGGGTTATCCCCACTACGATATTTTCCAGGGGATTTTCGGCACTAGCAGGGCTTCCCCAGCCCCACCAGCAGCATCCGATCTGCTGGCCGGTGTCAGAGGCAGCTGGCAGGGAAGCAGGCGGAGGTGCTGAGCATCGCCCTTCCTTCTCTTCCTCTGGAGGTGCATGTGCCATGGGTGTGAGCACAAAACAGTGTTACCATCGACAGGCGCTTCCTTTTAACCAATTCCAAACCAATTCAGGCAGCTCGAGCTCAAACCACCATTGCTGAAGGCAGCGGCTCCCCTCCCACAGCAGGGAAAGCCCAAAATCCCCTAAAATGAGATTTCCATGTGCTTCATTTCAGATGCAATCTCTGCCCCTGCCAGCCTCTGCCCACAACTATGGTGCCTGGGCTGGGAACCGCTCACTGGGGTGTCCCTTTGGGGACCACACCTTTGCAAACCTCTCAAGGCAGTGGCATTTTGCTCAGCATCATGCAGCTATGGCCCCACTCTGCAGGGCCAGCCAGGCAGGGCCAGCTTTAAAAAATACCAATATTAATCCTGGCAGATGAGGGAGGCACAGGCTTTCCAAGATAGCATCTGCTGCAGGCAGCTCTGCTGGCTGCGCACAATGGCAGCAGCTCCTGCAAACCCACAGTCTTGATCCAGAAGTGGTCCCTGCCAGCCAGGTGCTTTGGGGCAAGGAATGCATGCCTTCATCCCCAGCTCAAATGCTCCCCAAGCAAGCACAGGGCCTAAGAACTGGCAAAATATTTATGCATCTTTCTATTTTGTGCTGCAGCGCTAGGGATGTCCGCTCAGCACAGCACTGCGTCCTCCCGGTCACCCCACAGCCAGGCACCAGGTCACACGCCACCAGTTAAAGCTGCTCTTTAGGGATCTTGCAAATTGGGAAGAGGAGGCAGAGGTCCGGTTCAAATCCCAGTAGTTCATACGACAGCCAAGATTTTTCCAGAGAAGTCACAAGCAAGTGGCGTGGCTGGGACCTCGTATCTACACGCTCCTCTCCCAGAAAGCAAGTCCCTTCTTGGGGGTCCCATCCAAGCCAAGGGCACCCAGATGCCACAAAGGGCTCCGGCTCCTGGCCAAGGGCTCCACATCTGCCAGTGGGAAGCACAAGGGTTACACAGCACATCATCCACTGCGGCTCATCCTGCTCCACAGCCCAGCTCTGGGCACCCCGTGGGACCCAGGGTGGGTCAACAAGGGAACATCTGCTCCTTCTTTCTTCCCTTTTTAAACAGAATACCCCACGTAACAGTTGAGGGGTTGCTTTATACAAGGAAACCTCTATGCACAGAGCTCAGGAGGAGACCAAAATAAACAGCGAGGGTTGCTGGCTCCTCTGGGACCTACTTCACAACTGGAGCCTCGGGCTCTGCCACGGCCCCAGCGCCCAACTGCTTCCCATTAAACATCCTCTGCCCCTCACGTGGTCTCTGTAACCCAGGGGTTACGTTTGCTTGCTTGCTTAAGCACGGAAAGCTTTTCTTGGGTTTTTCGACACATAAGAGCCTTATGGGACTAGGGCAGCCAGGCGCACTGTTATTTCACACGATACAATGGTACCGTTTGAGAGCGCTGACTTTCTCTAAACTGCTACCAGATGGTCACCTCCTGTTCCTGGGGAGGAAAGAGGGGGAGGCTGCAGGTCTCATCTTTCAAGGAGCCCTTGGAAACCCAACATAGCATTAACCACTCACGGCCCTTAAAGCTTCCCAGACCCCTGTCACCAGGCAGCAGGATGCTCACAGCGGTTTTCTGGCCCAACTCTAGTGCAAAGAGCGTGTTCATCCACATTAACATGGGGCCACCTGGGTTTGGCTTATCCGAACCCACCATCCCTGATGCCCTGGAATAGCTGCCGCCATCCGTAACAGAGGTGGATGCATTTTAGTGAACTAAAGGCTCAGTTACAGGGACAAGTAGGATATTCATCATACATCTACACGGTATATATACACTGTACATTAAACCTAAAGGCCCTGCAGCAGAAGGGGAAGGGAGCTGCAACCCTGCTGTAGGGCCAGACCAGGATACCTCTACCCCATCTCAACAATAAGGTGCTCCCAACTGCACTGCGTCCCTCAGTGGGGTCAAAAACATGGGGTCGAGATGGGAAATTCACTGGCAGTGCAGGCAGCAAGCGATGCTACATGCACTGGCAGGGCTTTGTGAGTACACCAACAGCTTCAAAATAGCACAAGAAATTCGAATCCCCTCTTACATCTGGAGAAATGCAGGCAGGAAACTTTAAAAGCACCTTTCCCGAAGCTACCAGTCATCCAACATAAGACAGAAGTCAGGGTTGCTGGATCCCCTCCCTGTGCTTGCGCCAGGAGGTTTCACACCTTTCTTTTACCAATAAAACAACCTTGTTGCAATATATACATATAAATACGTATATAAACATATATATATAATGACAATCTGCTGTCGTAGCGTGACTCTCACACTACCCTGGATCAGGTTATGAATGGTTTTTGCACAAATAAATCATTTTTCTGACTTTACAAACAGCATTCAAAAGAAGTTGCAACAGATTGCATGGTCTGACACATAAATCGCATGTAGAAGATAACGCTGGCAACATGCTGTCAATATGCAGTACCTTCCTGAACTATGCAAACAGTACCAAGAGCTGAGTTACGGAGGAAATTTGGGGATAAATGCAAGTTCAGGGCTCTGACATTAACCAAAGCTTTTCAAGCAGCATTTCACTCACACGCTGTAAGCTACAAAGACAGCCTGAGACCGATGCAGCAAACACCTCATTTACCAGAAATGAACACGCAAAAGCAAAGTCAGGACTAAGAACAGAAAAAAATAAAATCCACACTCAGATTAATTCAAAATCCCAGCTTTCCAGTCCCTGTAACACAGTTCTAGAAAGGGTTTAGCTTTGATTCTCCATTACACTTTGGTTTATATAACTATTAACCCTCAGCAAAATGCTTCCAGATCAGACCAGTATATTTTACATCCCTTATATTGATTTCATACTTGTACAGAAAATTACATAAAATACAGGGTATCCAGCCCAGCAGATTGCATTACTGGCTCTGCCACAGGCTCTCTGCAGCTTTTGCCTCCGGTCTGTGCTCCAGTTTCCTTTCATAAGGGGAGGAGGAAGGAGAGAAGTAAATCTTCTCTGTGCCTCCCAGGGGACTGCAGATTTAGTTTGCTTCACTAATATTTCTAAAAACGCCTTAAAATTATTACCCAGAAGGCAAAAGTATGATGCAGATGGTCTTGCAGACCCCAAACTGCCCTGTGCTACCAGCTTCGGTGCTGGTACCACACCGGGTGCAGGAAGCCATAAGCACCCAGACGCCATCCCCCTGAGTCACTGCGCCCACGCAGGGGACATGGAGAGTGACTCAGGTGGGTGACCAGCCTTGGTGTCCGGGACTGGGTGATTAAATCATTAAGTGATTAAGTCTCCATTTGAGAAGACACTCTGATGGGTGGTGTTGCAACATGCTGGTTAAAAAGCTACAGAAAAGGGTAAATTAGTAAAAGTGGCTAAAGGAGGGACCCGGGAGCCATTCAGGCCCACAGCGCTGCCTGCCAGCCCTGCCTGTGCTGCCCGCTGATTGCTAGTGCCATTGCAGCCAGCTCTGGCGTCTCTGTTGGAGGGGACACCCAGCACTGCAATGCAAGCAGTTGTTCAAATGTCCTGAAGGCTAGCACAGAGCAGACCACTCCTCCTTTCTCCTCCCTGCTTAAAAAAAAAAAAACAATTAAAAAAATCCATCCTTTTCACATTTCCCCATATTTGCGCTTCCAACGACCAGATGAAAGACTGAAGTCCCAACCCCAGTCCTCACCATGATCCTTCCCTCCCAAACCAGTCCAGCAGACCAGTGCCAGCGTGATGCTGTGTGCTGATGCCCTCACCACTAACCCCTGCCATGACTCCCACAGCTGGGACAAGCTGGAGAGAGCCCAACTCACCAGGAGCAAGGGGCCATACAATTTTGTGATGCTTACTCAAACTGCCACCTCTACTGCTGGGAGGATGACGGCACAAACTGATGCGGTCATGATGTCCCCTGCCCTACAATCCACAGGAGGCTGCCTGACATTGACTGTGCCTACACCCAGGCAACAGGTTGGCACCCCACCCCAACTTG
The DNA here is from genome assembly GCF_035582795.1 of Mycteria americana. Classification (NCBI taxonomy): domain Eukaryota; kingdom Metazoa; phylum Chordata; class Aves; order Ciconiiformes; family Ciconiidae; genus Mycteria; species Mycteria americana. The sequence continues at coordinate 4,930,242 of NC_134380.1, read as the reverse complement.
CCCTAACTTGGGTGCCAGCAACAGGGCATCTGCCACAGCCCTGGGAGGATGCAGGGGAACGGACCGCCCTGACACCCATGATGTCTCACCTTTCGGCATGCAAACCAGCCAAGACCCAGCTTGGATGGACCCTGCACCTGGGTCACCGCTCCGAAGGCGTCCCTAGGAGCCCCAAGTGCTGAGCTCTGTCCAACAACCTCACAAAAGCAGTCAAGGTAAAAGCCCGAGTAACAGCCATCAGGAGATAAGAGCTCTCATTAATCTGCGGGCAGCTTTTCAGGATAAGTTGAGGGTAACAATAAACCCCTCCATTGCCCAAGGGCTACTCCTCACCAGCACCATTTGCACAGCAGGGAAGGGAGCAAGGAGGGCTCTCCTGCACCAGCACAAGCGGGTGCAAACTGCTGATGCCTCCATGAGTAAAGCAGAGGGGTGCCAGGACCAAATGATACCCTGCAGGTATGAAATGAGAGGTGGCCAGGACCCAACCCTAGCCCCATGCTGAAGGGTATGACAGCCCACCCCTGTCCCATTAAGAGTTCCCCTGATGGACCCTGACCCCCACCAAACAGGCACATCCCCATCAGGAACTGGACTCAGACCTATTGACTCATTTTACAGGCTTAAAACAAGCTTAAACAGGATTTAGGGTCACTTGGCTTGTTGCCTTCACATCCCACCTCTAAAGACCAAGAAGGTGCCAGAGCTTACTGCAGCAGGAGGAGGGAGGGAGGCTGGGAGAGGGAAAGAGCCTGCATAATGGTCCTGCAGAAAGACATTGCCTTAAATATCAAATATCAGAGTTAGAAACATGAATATCTAGAGTGATTATGGGCTCTGAAGTCTCCATTATTGTCTTTGGATTTATGACAAGTCCCAGTCCAGGCTTTTGCGGCTGCTGTCTGGGTCCTGGCTCCTGGGAAAACGGGCTGAGCAGCTCTCTGCAAGGAAGGGCTGCAAAACAGAAAATAAACCAGCACCCAGACAGTGTGGCCACAGGACACCCGGAGGTGCCAAGACTCTCACTTAGCAGCAGCTTTGCTGGCATGTATTGGCCAAGAGATGTAGACACGGTCACTCAAATGTATTAGGCGTGACCCAACATGTTCTAGAGGTGCTTCCCACTCACTCCGCTGTCATAAACCACCAAGAGGCAATAAGCAAAGAGTAAAGCTGGAAAATGATTATATTTTAGGTGAGCTTCTCACTAAGGGAAAGATGCTACCAAGATCCCAGAGACTGGCGAGTGCTTGGAAGAGCCAGTATGGTGTACATACTCCAAAACCTTGACTTACCTCCAGGCACCAGCAGTATGCTTGCACGGCCAAAGTAGCTGCCCTGGCGTAAAGACTCATCCTCTCTCTGTCCCTTGCTATCCAGCCACTTTTGAAAGGTTTCTTTATAATTAGCACAACACCACGCTCACTTTGCCCATGACTGATCTCAAATGGACAGCAAGAGCTCACCCGTACCAGCCAACGCTGGAAACCCTCCATGCTGACACAGAGCCAAGGACACTCTGCTCCATGCTGCAGTGGTTGCCCATCCCCAAGGACATGCAGCCCAGCCCTCCTTGCACCAGATATGACTACAAACAATGACCTTTGGATGATCCTATGTCCTAGCTAGGGCCAGAGGCTATCCCCAGAGCCCAGTTCACGTGGACAGAGAGATCCACGTCCTGTTCTTTCCTTTCCCACTCCCTCGCAACCTTTTTATTCCCACAGAACTAAATATACATGGGGGGAGGAAACCAACACAACGACAGGTCTCCACTGCTGTAACCAGGCAGATGTGTTTTTTCCACTCTGTGCATGAAAGGCCAGTTCTGCAGGGGAAGACACAACTTCTGCTAGGGAAGACACAACTGCTGCCTTCGCACAGGCACCTTCCCCCAGCTCCTGCCTCTCCCACCACGTGCTGAGTTGGCAGAAAACTCCCATCCACTCCATCCTTTTGTCTCAGATTCAGAAACGTAGATAGGAAGAATGGAAAAGAAAGAAAACTCTCCAAAGCGCCTGTAAAGCTCATCTTTGAGGACATCAGAAGCAACCAGCTGTCTCAGAGCAGCACGCTACATCCATCAACTGGGAGAGTGGTGCTGGCTCTACCCAGCCATGATGGGCTGCTGCTGAAGAGTACCAGAAGAGACCAGTTGCAGTATAATTTTTGGGGGACAGCCCAGAAAATGCAACAATTGACGTTCAGGAGCTTTGCTTCACTCCTAGGGTTGAGACGATCCAAGATATAATCTGAAAGAACTTTTTGCATTTCCTTTTCCAGGCATTGAACCTCCGCACACGAGACAGCCACACACCCAGACTCCCAGCCTACTCCCATGCATGTAAGCCCAGGCAAGCACTCATCCTGCAAACCCTTAGGCAGGGCTTACAGGAGAGACCCTGCATGCAAGTGAGATGCTTACACAAACACGAAGTACATCCCCTCTCCGGGCCTTTTCACCATATTGAATTCAAGCCACATCACCCACATAACATTGCGACCATCCCTCTGGCGCGTTCCTGCTAATTTTAGCAGCAGGGTTGAGTCCCAGCATCCGCAGCACGCGGACAGCAGCTGCTCCCCATGGCAGCAGGCATGCCAGCCCCGAGCAGCCTGGGGGATGCACCATGGCCACGTGTCCCAGAGACATCCCGGGCATTTGCTCAAGTAAATTTTATGGACGAGCCCACAAGATTCATGCACATAGAAAAGCCTATATCTAATACAGCCCCCTCCTGAAAAAAACCTGGCTGATGGTTTTTCTCGTCTTTAACAACCCTTAAAACCACAACATAACTTAGCACAACTCAGTACCTCATTGAGACAAAGTCTTTGGCTGAAATACTAGAAATACCGTGCGTCGGGCAGTGCGAGAAGTATGTGTCTGTAGGGAAAGTGTCCAATAGTGGGAAAGAAAAAAATATAAAAATAAAACAACCAGAGAAGCCTTTCTATCAGCCCTGATGTGACTGGCAGGGCCGCAGGCTCCTCGCCCTCAGCACCCAGCTCTACACAGCGCACGACTGCTCAGACCACAGCACTGCCAAGGCTCACCTGCCAGCAAGCATGCGCTCCCCGAGGGAGCTGGGCTTCAGCAATGGGTAAATCAGGAATTAAGAACCATCAACGAAGGCTCGTGGTTTGTCTCGTGGTTTCTGCCAGAGTGAAGCTGCAAGCCTGTATCCCGCCCAGTCTCTAGCTCCGGACATCACATTAAACCCCTTGGCATCACCCTGCTGCTCCATGCACTTACAGCCCCACTCGGCATTTACCATAATTTGCAGCTTGCGCCCGCTATGACACTTTGCGTTTCAACATCATGAGGAAACGAATCTGGTGTTGACTGACAGCACTGGCAAAGGCAAGGAGCGCTCAGCATCACTGCTGCCAACTCACCATCAATGATTGCCAGCAAAAATGCACCTCGGTTACCCCTGGGACTCTGCTCGGCAGCAACCACATCCCACCGGGATGAGGGGCCAGAGCAGATCTCTTCCGTCTTACTACCAGGCAGTAGATCATGGTGCACAGTGCTTCAAATCCTTAGCAGGAAGACAAGTACCACATTGCAGAGTTATCTTTGGGCATCATCACAACCAACCAAAGCTGCAAGCAGGAACATCCGCCCCTCTTTGCAGTTGAACATCGCAGACACCGACACTCCCGTATCACCCAACCTGAACAGGATCAGGATGGTTTGGGGTTTACACAACGTTAACACACTGCACAAGCATCCTACCACCCGGGGCTGATTTACTGCTACAGGTTCCCTTCCCTGCCACTCAGGGGTCCATGTCTGAGACTCCGGGAAGCTGAGCGACCCGCAACCCCCCTCCAAGGCAGAGATGAGCTTAGGAAGTGCTGCCGCAACTGCGGCCTGAACCAGCCACGCTTCCGAAAACCTGCCAAAATCTATAAACCCAGGGGCAGAACTATTATGCTCTGTAAACCCTGGCAAACCACAGACCTAATAATGCCCTCCCCCATTAGAGACGAGGAAGCTCTTGCCAGTCAAATAAGCGGGATTAGTGCCCTCCCCGCAGGACCTGCTGGCTCGGCACGAGGTGGACACACTTATTGCTGCCTGAATGCAGCCGTCCCCATCACATCATCGGGCACAAGGAAGAACGCACTCTGCTGTGCTGTGTTTCCCTCTCACGTGTTCCTTTGATTTGGAAACTAAACTGGAATGGAGTACCTCGCACTCCTTCCCCCTCCCAAAGAGCCCTTGCATCCTCCTCAGGCTCAGGGAGGCTGGCAGCTCCCACACCAGCAGCCCACACCCAAGCCTGCAACTCCCTGCCTTCTGCAACCCAGCAGGTACAAGAAACCTGTCAGTCCTATGCCAGGGAGGGATGCTACAACGAAAGCAGGCAGGAACAACCAGGGTGATTCGGCAGGGCAGGCAGCGTGTGACCGGCAAGAACAAAGAGGGCTCTGGCTGCTGTGTGATCTGGGGTTTCTGCTCCATGGTGTTTTTGGCTGATTTTTCCTGCTTGGCCACGGGCTGCCTGGGGCTGAGATACCCACCCAGCAGACACGAACACTGCATCTCCTGCCCTACAGGCTAGAAATTAATTGCCTTGTTCTTGGGAAGCTGCTATACAACCCAGAAAACTAATTAAATTGTGAAACAGTAGCCCGGATCCCTGCTCAAGGGCAAGGCCAGACCTTTTGGCTGCAGATGCACAGAGCTTTCCCTAGCCTCTCCCTCTGCACAGGCAGGAACTATAAAGCACTCCATGGACTGGGGGGGGGGGGGGTGGGGTGTGGAATCGCACTGCGGAGCGGCTCGGTGCCATGGAGGAGCACACACAGCCCGAACAAGCAGCCCCGGGGCTCACAGCAAGGCCCTTATCATATCCAAGTAGGGAATTACTCATTCTTCAGAGATTTAAATGCAATTGGGGCAGGCAAGAGGAAAGGCTGTAATTACATCAGCTCGGGAGCCCTGCGGTGGGGAAGCTCACAAGTCCCCGAAGGACGGTTACAAAGGCGCCGTTGAACCCCGAGTGCCAAACTGATGGTGTATTTGGGTCGCTCTCTGTGTCTCAACACTTGTTAGTCCCAATCTTCTTAAGAGACGTGACTTCCCTCAGCCTCCTGCTAAGCCCTCCACTCCCAACTTTAGCTGAAGAAAGCCCAGGGGCTGAAAAAAGAAGACATGAATGTGGCCAAACCTTACGACACGGGCTGCAGAGACCCCAGCTCTGCCACCCATTTCCTGCCTGACCTGGAAGAGGAACCCTTGTGCTCTCAGCTTCCTCAGCTACCCTGCAGGAAAAACACCACCGCGCTCCTTCCCGAAGGCAAGGCTGGATTCACCAGGAGGCGGTGAAGTCGTCTCGGCCTATAGCTACACGCGCAGCCCCTGGATATGCTTTCACCGCGGCCCCCAGATCTCCACTATTTCTTGGTTTTTTTTTCTAGAAACCGCTGCATGAAGCTCAGTTTGGCTCACTGCCAGGACGTGAGAGTGTGTAGGGACAGAGCTGCTCTTCCAAAACTTGCTCAGGAAGATGAGCTCCCCCCGAGCTGATCTCTCAACGTCCGCTTCAGACACAACCCCCTACCCCTCTTCTGCCTGTCTTTGACTCTCATACCCATCTGGCAGCAGCACGCTTCTCCACTAGCTTATTTTCTTGCCTGACAAAGCCAGCATACGCGGCAAGAGCCACAGACACCCAGGGAGAAGGCATCCCCGTCTGCACGCCAAGGGGATTGCAAGGAGATACTCCATGGGAGAGCCAGGCAACGCTATCGGGCAACTGGAGCTCTGCCACGGGACAACTGCAAAGCTTTCTAGGGCGAGCAGCTCCCACTATAGCCATATTTGAAACTTGGGTTCATTATCCACCTCTCAGCTACTCTAGGGCTGTGTTTGCATCCAAAATCTGGGAGTCGACAGAAGGGCCGGTACCTAGGGTTTCACAGACTTTTAGTCGCGTCAGACGTGTTTTCAGCTAAAAATCTACGTAAAACAACTTCAGAAAGGCAGGAAAGGAAAAACATCCCATAAGATCTTGCCTTAGCAGATAACACTCGGGCGCAACGCTGCTCCGAACAAAAGACACCGCAGCCCGGTGGCGGCACCGACAACCACCGAACCCCGGCTCCGGCGGCTGCCGGGGGACGCGGGCTGGCCGCCGGCCGCCCTCGGGCACCCCGCTCCTTCCAGCCCTCCCCAGGCGGGCAGGCGCGACCCGCGGCGGGGTCCCGCCAGAGGCCAGGTCCCCCCCAGGCACCGCCGGGGCGGCAGCAGCGGGGAGAGGCGGGGGGCAGCCGGGCCGAGGGGGGGCAGCCGGGCCGAGGGGGGGCTCAGCCCCGCTCCGCCGCGGCCCCCCCCCGGCCCGGCGCGGTGCCTGCGAGGGGCGCGGGCGGCTCCGCGCTGCCCAGCCCAGCACGGCGGCAACTTCTGCCGCTTCCTCCCCTGTCTAGCCCTAAAAGCAGCGTACACACGCACACCCCAGGGCTGAACCCACCCCCCCATCCCTGCGGCCACCCACCTTCGAAGTCGGAGATGATGCCCTCCAGGTGGGCGTTGACGGCCGGGTCGGCCATGGCGGGGCGCGGGGCGCTGCCCCCCGGCTCTTGCGGGGCGCGGGCGGGCGGGTGCGCGCAGCCGCCGCCGCCTGCGGCCGAATGAATGGCGGAGGGCGAGCGGCTGCGGCCGCCCCCGGCGCCGGCGGGCAGCCTGCCATGCCGCCCGGCCCGGCCCAGCCCAGCCCGGCCCGGCCCGGCCCGGCCCCCTCGCCGCGCACTGGCTGCTCCCCACGCCCGTCACGCCGCCCCCCCCCTCCGCGGCGCCGGCCCCTCCGCGGCACGGCGGGCGGGGACCCCCGCGCCGCCCCGGGGGGGGGTGGGTGGATGGAAGGGGCACCCGCGGAGCCGGGCACTGCCCGCCGGGGCCCAAACAGCATCTTGCAGCCTCGAGCTTGTCCCGCGGCCCCCCGGCCCGGGGACGAGCACAGCAGGAAGCACGGGCTGAACCCCGCGCCCGATGCCTGACGTCCTGCGTCTGTGCCTCTTCAGCACGGTGCCCGTGGTAAGAGGTAACATCCCGAGGATGCCCCGCGAAAGGGACGGCACCAGCCTGAACGGGTGGGTTACACCGCTGGTGTTCTCGAGCACCGATAACCCATTCGCTTTTCAATCTGCCCTTGTTTGGAAAGGAGCAACTCGGCCACCCTCCTCTGTTTTTATAATTTCTCAAAATCAAACCAGAGCACTAGCTAGCAATGCTAACCCGTCACTACCAAATCCAAGCCACCTCTGCAGCCAGCTCTGGAAAACCACCACCAAAGCAGCAGAAGAGGCTGCAAATCCTGCCCCAAAGCCAAGCGTGCAGCCGGGCACCCCTGTGCTGAGCCCTGCGCTGCCGCAGCTCGCTCCTCTCCGGCCAGAGCCAGCGCCAGCTCTGGGCATCGACACCAGCCCCTTCCACAGCACTGCTGCCTTCTCTCCACCGCTCGCACCCTCTTGGCTTGCACATCTCTGCTCGTTATCTGATGTTTCTCCCTTCCCATGTTGATTCAGATCCTGCCCTCTTGACCCTCTTTTTATCCTCCCCACCCCGTGTTTTAGTAGCAGCATTTAAAAGTGATGAAATGTGTCCAGGCACATCAACAGGAAAAGAAGAATTAATGGGCTGGGGTTTTAGTCCACTTTGGGTGAAGCATAAAGAAAAATTATGCAAAACACTAGTACTGTTACTGTCTGTTACTGCAGAAAGTACATGCTTCATCACTTATGTCACACTTTTAATTTTACACTTCCAAAGTCTGTAAACACCACAGGCTCCCCAAGAGTGTATGTGAACCAGAAAATGAAACCAACAGCATGAATTTCCCAGCCTCAAGAAGCTCCAGGTTTTCCATACTGTTAATATCTTGAGGTTTTAATCCAAGGAAAGTCATTACTTTAAAACACGAGAACTGCTTAAATAGTCTCGAGAACACACCTTTAAAATAGAAGTATGGTATTTTAAGGTAGATAGAGTGGTTTTCCTCCCCTTTCACAGACAGCAGCACTCAGCTCTTTCATTTCTTGCACTCCTAGCGACGTCAGAAACTAACATACCACAACAGTGCAGAGAGGAACAGGCTTTGCATCTCTGTGCAATCGCAATATGGAAATACAAATGCCTCCCCATGCAAAACACCGTCCGTAAAGCCACTGGTGCACACCTCCTTGGCAGCCCCACTGCCTGAACGCCTTTACCTGTTCCCGATGCCTTAGAGGAGAACAAGAACGAATGTGGACCCGCGGCTCTCATCCCGCTGGGCTCAGCACCTGGGTGTCGGGTCCCTGCCGTCCCCACATCCACACGGGCTCCACAGGAAGCGGTGGCAACTGCCACATTGCACAGCATTGCATGCTGGCTGACCCGCACCAGTGGCATTGATTTTCAAAAGAAAGTGGCTTTATTTTTCTCAAGTGCTCATACAGGTCACATCAGCAATCCATTTCAAGCAGGTAAAAATGTAGCTGTCAATAATTAACTCAGTTACTGAGCGAGAAAAAAGCAAAAAACGCTACTTTGTTAAAAACTGTGGATGACTCCCGTGCTGGAAGACCAGAACCTAGGTTAGCCTTTTACCAAGGCTGTTAAGCATCGTAACTCCCCAGTACACTCTCATCACAAGGTTGTAGAATGAAGGGGGGGGGGATGATGAACTGAGCAAGACAAACTAAAAAACAATATTGTAAAAAAGATTAATAATAAGCCATAGGGTCAATCTGAGGAAGACCAAGCACATTTTTTTATGTTTAGAGTCTCCCTCCTTGCAAACCCTGTAAGATTCAGTGTCAGACCCACTGCTTGGAGTTTGGTGGCACTCTCTGAACTAGGTAACACGGCAATCAGTGTGGCACTGTGGTGGGGACTCTATTTTTGAGGTCAACTGGAGGCAAGAAGTAAACCACTAGAAAAAAACCTATTGTTTGATGGATTGTGAGTAGTGAGTGTCACAATTATGTCTGCCGTTCTCATGAAGCTGGTGAAGCTCAAAGCTCTTCAGCAGAAGAGTTTGAGGCAGTTTGGTTTAGTCCCAGCTCCCTGGGTCACTCTGCATTTCCTAAGCAAAGACAATATTACCCTGGATCTAATAAAGGTTTAGCAAATCAACAGGTCTAGAGGAGAGCCCCAAGAAGTGTGAAATAAAATATCCGGACCATAAGTAGGAGTTCATTTTCATTAAAACCAGCTGGTTAATATTGCACCCATGTGCACCTAAGGCACTGAGAGGGGGAGAGGAAGACGGAAAATTACAGCAACTAAAGAATAACAAGAATATCCAGAGCTCTAATAGTAAATATTTAAAGCAGGAAGGTATGTAAACAACTCACCCCACAGCACATAACCCAAGCGCCTGCTAGTAGAGGAGGAGCACGCTTTCCTCCAGGGAGATAAACCCATCCTTCTCTCTTCTGGAGACTTTCTTGCACCTTTATCTGATTTAGCTGCAGTCAGAGGCATGGCTTTACAAGAGTGTAAGACCAAAAAAATCATTCACTTGTCCAGTCTGCACATAACAACTAAACACCATTTCATCTGGTTTTCTACCTGCACCCTGGACCCAAAAGCTTGTGTTTAGCTACACAGTTCTAGAAAGGCAGGCAACCCTGGGAAGCTGAGCACCCATCCCAGAGGGATGGAGAATCCACCACCTCCCCTGGAATTTGTTTCTGGGGCTCCTCATCAGCATAGCACAAGCATGTGTCGTACTGCTCATCCAAATGCAGTTTCAGCACAGCTCCTGCTTTGCCCTTGTCTGGTAGATTGAGGAGATTAAGGATCCTGAGCCTTCTCCTGATGAAAGATCTCCCACACTGATCACATCACCTACATTCCCTTTGATAAACTAGTCAGGTTCTGCCCCTTCTGTCCTTCGTGTCAGGTATTTTCTTCAGTCCCTCAGTCACTTATCTGGCTTTCCTGCTTCTTTCTCCCAACACTTCACAAGTATTTGTCATTGGATTTTTATTTTTATTTTAATAAAAAGAGAGAACTCACTTTTCAAAAGAAAGAGAGCAGATCATATCTCTTCTGTTGCTTGTTGCTCCCCTTGCTTACACAACCAAGGGTCTCACTGTTTTTATTGTACCAGAGGACTCACCTCAAGCTCCTGGTCAGTTCAGACCTTCAGGATACTGTACACAGCAACTGCTGTCCTAGACACAATCCCTGTTCTGCAAACCACTGGCTGCAGGAAGGTTTTAAGTAAATTACTTTCCTTGCTGTATTACATTACAATGGAAATATTTCTTGTTGCCTTACTAACCCAGGCCACCGAGGGCACTGATTGCCCAGCCCTTTTTCCTTCACCATCACTCTGCTCTTCAGATGAGCAATAAACTTCCTGCAAAGTTGTTTTGTTGGCCTAGAACTGATTTCCTGCCCCCAAAAAGGCAGTCTGTAAAATCTGCTGATCACTTAGTTACAGATACCAAGCTAAAACTAGCTTGATGCCATGATAGCTGACAGATGCAAGAAATGTTGACGCTTGTCCCCTGGGTACCTTATCCCTGGGCTCTCCTGCCCTCCAGGTAGTGATGTACCTCAAGGGCTTCTCCAAATCACAGCACAACCTTCTCCAGAAGCAGCCAGTGCTGGTCACTGCCCCTGCCCTGACGTAGGCATGGGGGGACCACGATGCAGAGCAGACCTAGAAAGTCACTTCAAGGAGAAAAAAACATGAGAGAGAAAAAACCCCAAGGAGATGGTAGGTATCAGTGTTAGAAGATCCCTTTATCAAGACAGGCTAAGGCAGAAAAAGGACTTTCCTATCCACGCACATTTTAAACAGCACCATACAGTTTCCTTGCAAGCTGCTAAGAATGCAGTTTTTCAGGCAGATATTCTTCCTCCCACAAGTCAAGGTTTTTCTGAACCTACGCAGCTTTTATCGGTCTCACGATCTGCTGCATTCACGAGTGTCAGGCTTGGTTAGACTCGGTGGCATGAGTCATTGTGGCTACCTGAATCTTAAATTATCTCCTACACAAAAGCAGGTAATTCATCCACAGCATCTTCTCTTTCCTCCTCCTATTTTAATTAGAAAACAAAACTCTTTATTGATTCTGGCCTCTTCTATAAAATGCTTTGAGACTTACTGAACAAAAGTACTATGTAGGAGCAGCTAAATATTATTATTAACCACCTAATGTTTCTATTGAGAGTCCAAACATCTTTTCTTGCTGCTGATCACAGATGAAACATCCTTCCCAGCCTTTCTGGGTAGGTGCAGTGTGTGGGCGGAGGCTCTTGCACCGGGCGACACCATCCCCCAACATCTGTGGCAGTCCAGCATCCCCACAGCATCGCTTCGAGCCGAAGCACAGGGCAGCAGTGGCTGCACCATCCACTCAGCTGTTGTCAGATGGGCAGCACCAATGCAGGGTAACAGGTAGAAACAGATGTATAACAACCCAGACAAGGCAGATTTTGAAGGTGAAGGAATGGTGAGTCACATCTCTTCTTTCTAAGCCAAAAGAAAGGCTGTTGCAATCACCTTCCCCTCTGCTCCTTGCACCTTCTGAGTTCTTGTGCTTCTGCCCAAAAAGCATTTCTGCTTCCAAATCCACCAGGAATAGGTGCAATGATCTCCATATTACAGGTGGGGAAACTGAGGCATGTGACAGCCATCACTCAGAAATGGGGAGCTGGCAAGTGATAAGACCGGACCTGGCTGCGGCAGTGAGCAGTGCCGAATCCAGCCCCCAGCTCCTTGGGAAGTGCCAGTTTTACTGGCTGGGGATGGGGGGGAACCTGGAAGGAAAACCAGACGCAGTTCCCATCACCTCCACCCATGCTTTCATGTAGATGACGGCATGAATCCAGCCCTGCTGATTACACAGGAATTGTCACAAAAAAAAGGCTCTTTCCCAAGACTTCAGGCTCTTCCTGCTTCCAAAGAAGTAGGAAATACAGCGAGGACAGCCACACTTCAGTGCTGGTCACACTTCCCTTCCTATGCAAGGAAACTAAGACCATGGGAAAAGTTTAAAAAATTCAAAATAGGTTTGCTGATTTGAGATTTCTGGATAATTAACTGATTTTCTTGATAAAGGAAACGTGGCCACATCTCATCCCTTAGTGCCACAGAGCTACACAGCCCCTGTTACAAACGCAGAGCCAAGGTACTGCACAGAAAGGGTTGAATAACTTTGAAGACTGGATAACAAAAATAGGATGAAATCTGGAAGAATGACGGAAGGTCGGTACCTAAAGGGCTTTTAATAAAGTCTTTGCTCATGACAAGTGCATCAGCGCGAAGGACCTCGCTGCACCGGTGGGTCCAGCGTGACCACGAGCTGCTGACACCATGCAGTTAAAGCAAGTGCACTCCTAAAACATAGTAAATGAGATACTTTCAGCAGCAAAGCAGAAATCACTAGTGCTCTGTCTTGAGTCATCCTGGCTGTCCAGCATCAGTAAAAGTGAGCAGAAATGAAGGTGGAGAAGGGATGGGACTGCTAGAAGCATCGCACGCAGATGCGCCACAGGGGAGAGCTGCTGCGGGCAAAGATCACTGTTGCCAAGGGAACAAAAAAACTCCAATCCAAACCCAAACATAGTGATGGTATAAACAGGTCAATAAGACCTAGAAATGAGAAGAAGATTTTAACAGCTAGTGATGGGAGATATAAAGGGACTGCTGTGAAATCAAGGGGGCAAAAAGCCAAACAGGTTTGAAGGTAGGGCATGGCTGCTCATAGGAAATACAATGCGACATGGGGAAGGAGACGGTCCCCAAGCCTACAGCTTCTCAGATATTCACTGCACAAACAGGGGAAACGGCAAACTTGGTGTTCTGGGACAACCTTGGAGCTGAGATGCCCCTTTGGAGCTGGGTGGGTGGAGGAACAACCACAGACACAAGGTCCCTGCAGCCTCTTCTCACCCACCTCCAGCAGGGAGACAGCTGTGAAGAAGATCAAGGCTTAACTTCATCTTAGGTTTAACTCCATTAAGTCAGCGTGCAGAGTAGGTACCAGCTTGTTCTCAAACAGAGCAAGGGAATGCATCACATGTGGTTACACTGAGCAGGGCAAGCGGAGAACCAACATCCATCCTCTCACCCTACTAATCTGAAAACAGAGCTGAGTCCTTCCTGCACCCCACGTGTGCAAATTCTTAATGGTCCCCGATACCTCCCCTGCCTCCATGGCGACCGATGAAGTCACCCTGGCTTTACACCAGTGCTAAGGTGGGATTCAAAGCAGGCACCCGGTCCCGCTGCCTGTCAGCAAGAAGGATGCTGTGGGTTAGCACCCACCATGCTCAGATCCAGCAGCACATGGTTGGGCTGGGAGGGCACAGCTCTGTCCCCAGCGAACACCGTCCTGTGCACTCCAAGCCTCATCAACTCCGACAAGCAATTTGCCCGTTTACCCTGTGATCCGTATGCATGGGATGAGCCCACCGCGGGCCCCACCGGCCTCATGCCGGTGCCAGAGCCTAGCTTGAAGCATTTCACACCAAGCCAGCAATTCCGGCTATTGTGCATGCTGAGAGCCTGGAAAGGGAAACGCCATCCCGAGCCCGGGCCAGGCGCATCACCCCAGCCCCAGCCGAGCGCACACCCAGCCGCTCCGGTGCTCCCGGGAGGGGAGGGGGACGCGGGGGGGGGGTCCCCACTGCACCGGCGGAGCGGGCTGGCAGCCCCCATGCCTGGGAAGGGAAGGGAAGCAAAACTCCCTGGTGTTGATTAAACGACGGGGGACGCTTGCAGGGGAAGGAAATGGAAAGAAGATCAGGAACTGCATCTGCCTGAACCTTGCACAGTTAAAACAAACTCAGCCTCGTGCCCTTGTTCTTCTCATTAAGTTTCAGGTCAGACTTTCCTAAGAAACTGGGAGGTGCAGTTTAGGATCCAAACAGAAAAATGACTTAATTACTTTAATTATTTAAAAAATATTAATTATTAATTACTACATTTTAATATTAAGACCAAAACAGGCACAAGACCCAGCATTGCGTGACAGCACAGATGTTTTAATAGAAACGAGAGGCTTCAGAAACCTTGCTCATCCTCTAATGAGTTTAACACACACATGGCACAGCATGTTTCCATTGCAAAGCCTTCCCATGCAGCTGAGGGTGCATCTGACTCCAGAAGAAACTGCAGTGCCTGGACCTCGAGGTAGGGAAGTCTTCCCTCCCCCATTTCCACCGCCTGCATGCTACGGTAGTTGCAGGGGGGGAAAAAGGGGAGGCGAGGGTCAGCCAGAATGCTGAACCCCTCGGAAACAGGCCGTTTCCACTACTGCAAACTTCCCAGCAGTCCCTAATTAGGGAGAATTTGCAGGAATAAATAAACTGGCAGTGCTATGCGCATGCACTCTGCTTCCAGATGTGCATGTCTCATTTTCACGTGGTGTCCGAGGCAGGGCTGGAAACTTCATCCCCGCATAACAAGGGGAGGAGGCAGGCACAGCGTGGGCTCCCCATGCTGAGCCCACCCCTCCGGCAGCCCCACAGGTGCAAATCCCACTATATCCCACATCCCCACGCACACCCTGGCTGCCTTGGGCACCACCCTTCATCCCTCCGGTGCTCACCATCCCTCTCCCATCACACGGGGCCACCGTACCCCCACAGGACCCTCCCCGTCCCTGCTGCAGAGTGGGGCATGAGCCGGGAAAGCGGCTTTTACAGCCACTGCCTCTGCTGCTCTCTCAGCCGCCTGCTCTCGACCTTTTCAACCCAAAACTTTCCATTTGTAAATACACCAGCTCATGGCAGGAAACTTGCTTTTCTTATACTTCTCCCCTGCTTCCCAGAGAGCCGTTTCCAGCAGCTCACACTCCCTGGGCCAGCCCCAGTCATTTCTCCCCACTCCTCTGAGATATTTCAGGCACACAACAAAATCTGCTGCAGCACAAGGACCCTAAAACTCCCCATAAAGTCTCGGGAAGTGCCATGAGCTGCAGGTCAGACCTTGGGAGCAGCTGTACCTCCTGATCTCCCTGCTTACCATCAAAGGTTTTATTATTATTATTCCTTTTTGACATAAACCAGTTTGATAAGAACAATTCCCAGACGGAGCTGCAGCCCCACACCCACTCAGCTTCCTTTGGGCAGCACGGACACAGTGCGGGAGCTCACCGCACAGCAGGAGGACACAAGGGCAGGCAGAAAGGAAAGAGAGGAAGAACAAACACAATTTTCCTTTCCTTTTAAAGGCTTTGGTAAATGCCAGTAAAACCACCAGCGGCAATGCCAAGGTGCAGCGGTCGGTGTCCGTGCAGCACCGAGCACCGCTGGCAGCTTCCCCTTGGCTCCAGCTCTACCACACAGGGATGAGAGGGGTGCGCAAGTGGACAGGCACCGCTGCCAAAATCCATGGGCTGTGCACTCCTGTCTCCGTGTGGATGGGAATTTGGGTGCCCCTGGCATCACCCTGTGATGGTCTGGCCAGGGGACCATGCCCTCAGCTCCACTGCCTGCACCACCGCTGCCCGGGAGGTCTTGGCAGGTCCCACACAGGCACATACAGAAAATTAGGCAAGATTGGTGCCGTTAAACTCCTGGGCTCGGGGAGTGCAAATGGGAAAGAGATGGGCCAGCCTGGACCTGAGGAGGGACCAGATACCTTCAGCGAGGGCAGGGTCTGCCTTGGGTTTTACATCTCATTAAATTGCCCTCTCGAAAAGTTTACTACAACTCTGTCAGGCCTACACAAAAGACACAACCAAGGTAATCTCCCACTAACCAGATCCCAGTATAATCACGCTGGCTCCAGGGTCCCAGCTAGCCCAGCTGTGCTGCGCAGCACTAAAGCAGCAACCCTGAGCTGCGTGTTCAAGGGATCTACCCCCAATACAGGAGGCAGCCCGGGCGCTCGGACTCCAGTCGCCTCTCCCACTGGAAAAACAGGGCAGGGCAAAGGGGACCACAAAGCCCCCTCTAACCAGGTCACCCATCAGCTCCCAGCACACCAGCCTTTGCACACCCCACCGCCCCCGCCATCTCTCAGATACCCGGTGCTGCTAACACAGACTCAGCCACTTCTACAGATGCAGAAGTTGCACAATTGGTATAAAAATCTGGATTAAAAAAAAAATAAAAATCCCTGATTCAACATGCAAGCTTTTACGGGATTTTCCTTTGACTCTCCCTTTCACATGCTCAGCCACTTCTGCCTGCCCCAGCTCTCGCCCATGCACAGCCCCATGCCTGCAGGCCCCCCGCCGCAGGGCACTTGTTTCTGCTGAGATTAAATCATTACTGCAGGAGGGACTTGACGCTGTCACCACCACCCTCAGGCTCACCCTGTCTTCTAGAAGAGACTGTCAACACCAAGCCTCACCCAGGGCAGGACAACACTTGGGCTTCCCCCCATCCCCGCCTGCCCCAGCACAGCTTTCCAAGAGCCGTCTCTCAGCACGAGCCACAGCCGGCACACGCGGCTGGGGGACGCTGGAGATTTCAGCCTCCAGAAACAAAAGAGGATTAAAAAAAAAAAGTCAGTTGGGAGATATGCTGCAAGCAGGCCAAAAGCAGGGGCTGTCCAACATTTGCCCTAAATGGGAAAGGGGCCCGCGAGCGCGCCGGGGGCAGAGCACCAGCCACGGAGAGAGACGGCACCAAGCCAGGCGGAAGAGGAGGAGATTTCCAGCGAGCAGCACGAGGGGGAGAGAAACTCCCCACTGGCAATCCCCCGACAAGCACAGACAGTAAAACCCTGGAGATGGGCTGAGTTTGGGGGTCCTGGAATAGGGCAAAACTCAGAGACACTTCAGCAGCATCTGTGTTGCCATCAGCTGTGGGACACAGCCCTTCCCTGGGTGGTTGTGCAAAGCATCTTGCTGCAGGCTGCCCAGCAATTAGCTTTGCTGCTTTTGGCTTTAAACGAGGACTGCAGAGTCCAAATGTCCTGAGTGAGCAGAGCTGGGTCTGCTCCCTCGCACTGACAGACAGAGCTGGGTTTTCCCCACCTGTATGCAGCCCATCCTCTGTTTGCACACGTAACCCTGCAGCCAAGCCCAGCAGGGAAAGGGGAACTGGCCAAATTCCCCTTCCGACAAGATGTGGCCGTTGCCATCGCACCAAGCCATGCCAGAACAAGAAGTTCATATGGTGCTCATTTGCCGTTATTGCTTCTGCCATCTCCAGACTGCAGGCAGGCTGTCTCTGCTCACCATCCCACCTTGCACGCTCTCCGGTGAGCTCAGCCTCACCATGCTGACTTTTTGTTAATACTTCATCTTAATTTGCAGTTCTAGTGCCTATAATAACCACACCAGGTCAGGGAGTGTTGGACTAGATGTTCCATCAACAGATTAAACTGCCCTTGTTTAGAAGAAGTTAAAATAAGGTAGAAACAAAATCTGAAATGTTTTTCCTTATAAAGGAATGACAGGAGGAAAGCACTGCATGCGTTAAGCATCAGCCTTTCTTGTTCAGCAGGGACTGGCAGTGTCTATAAGTCAAGGGATACTGTTATTCCCAGGCAAGTAATCACAGGGCAGACCAACACAGCCGTGTTTATGTTAACGCAAGGGAATAAACTGCCAGACCTGAGCTCTGTCTTTGCATACCTTCCTTCTCCCCCCAGCCTCCAGAAAAATCCCCCTGCACCACAGTCCCCCCAATCTGGTTGGTTTAATGATCAGACGACATTCCTGAGAGCCAAATAAAACTGGCCTGCTGCCTTGATCCAGTGCCCAGGTCCTTGGGGAGCACTCCCCTGCAGACACACGAGCCTTGACTTATCAGCAACACCCTCCCACAAGAAGAAGTATCCTTAATCACTCCACAGATGCATGCCATTGCCACCAGCTCTAGCCCTCTGGCTGTGGGTTTGCACATTCCCTGCCAGGGGCATCTCATCTGCTGCTCCAGCTCCACTTCTGTAGGTGCTTTCCAAACAAGTCTTCTCCACAACGCTTGCTTGTAACTTGGGAGAGCATTGTTTGCCAGCTGGAGGATGGACAGTTATTTCATCCACTGTAGAGAAGTGCTAACAGCCCAGAGCAGCTCTGGGTGCTCACTCGGAGCCAAGAATGGTGACCCGATTCTTGGCTCCGAGGGCTGGGCTGTCCCTGTCATTGCCATCCCCTGCACAGCCCAGGCACCCAGCGAGGTTTGCAAGCATGATGGCAGAGGCATCTTCTTGTGCAACTCTGGTGAGCCAGGCATCGTGGAAGCAGCTAGAGACTGATTTGCACATAAGCAGTCAATTACTTGGAGAAAGAGGTGCCCACTTGGTTGCTTGCCAGTCTGCAGACAGATTTAAGACACACGGGAACTGAACCTCCGGTCCAGACATCACTGTGGCCAAACAGGCCACCTCCTTTACTGGCCTCTGGGAGAGTCCCTGGCAGCACAATAAAAGGAGTATTTAGTAAAGCTACAGACTTGCTTGAAAAAAACTTGAGGACGATGAGCCCTTTTGCAGCCAAGCTTCATATAAACACGTTGATAATGATGTTAGCATCAGAGCTGGAGATGAATAGGGCTGCACGGCAACAGCAGGCCTCTCTGTCTGCCTCAAGAAAGCCCCTTTCTTGCAACGCACATGTTTAATCCATGATCTGTGTCTGCTGCCAGCCACATTCATACTAAAATCTGCTCACCTCATCTATCTTCTATATATCCACAGACTTAGGTGAGGCGGGAGCGCGCAGGCAGAATTGCAGTGCTTGCTTGCACATTCCACTCTGTTCTGTGCTGTCCTGCTCTTCGGTGAAACCTCTGTCCTGTCTTCTTTAAACACCTTCATCAGAGTTTAATACACAGATGGAGGCCAGCAGTGTTACGCAGCTACAGCACCCTCGCGTCAGACATGGCTAAAAGCTTCAGTGTTTCGCAGCTTTGATGAGGCCCATCTGAAACAAACTCTTGGACATGAAGATCCATTTCTCCATCCTACTCAGGGGACACATCTGCACTCCGCTGTCTCTCAGAGCAGAGAGGCTGGGGGACATCCTAGCACCGAAAGCCAATGTCACCTCTTGCTCGCAGAGACCCTCCTGCACACCACGTCCCCGCTGCACCTCTCAGAGGGGGCTGTCCCAGCTCTGCTCTGTGGACAAGGAACAGCCTCACCAACCACACCAAGTTGCTCATCGGCTGTGATACGAACACACCAGCAACAGCATCAGATTGTCCTCGGTCTGCTGAAGATAACATTAGGTTTGAGACACTTGAATTTGCTTTTAGTCACGTTGGTGCAGTCCCAGAACAAAGCCTGCAGGCTCACCTCTAGCCGATTGGTCTTGACTTGGCTGTCACTTTGATTTGCATCGCTCAGCAGCTTTGCTGATTGCCTGAGAAAATGCAGGTTTGCATAGCTCCTGGTCTCTGAGCTCAGTCAACCATGTGTTGACCACAGTCAGCTTCACAACTGCACAAGAACATAGATACCACACGCTCGCCCTGGCAGAGAAGGAGACAACGTCAGCAGAAGTCAAACTCCTGTAAGTACACTTGTGAAGACACTTCACTGAGTTCAAAGAAACAACCCTTCCTCCTCAGTTATTGCTACCACCCTACATCATTTACACGTGCTGACCAGCTATGATCTGCCAGGATTTTCATGGTCATTCCTGTATAATAATAAACATTTTAATAAAACTATGGAGCAAGCACTCCACAGCACAATGAATATTCATGTTGCCTTTCACAGTAATGAGCTGGGATCCCTACACAGTACAAGGTCTGCAAAGTCTTCCCCACCCGCTTGCAAGGCACAAAAGTGTGGGAGTTGAACAAGGATCAGTATTATCTACTAAACCACAGGATAAGCTTGCAGGAACTGGCAGGCTGGATTACTTCCAGTCGCTAAAGAAGGCAAATAGTCCAGCCCAGTCCTCGCATGCCAGATATGTTGAGCATCTGAAGACCTAAGAATGCTAAGACAACCCATCCCCGTCCTGAGAACCAGGCAGTCTCCCTCTGCACAGCCCTAGTGATGCGTGTTACTCAGAGGCAGAGTGGTTCTGTGAAACAATTCTGTTTATTTTCCTAAATTAGGCATTAAAAAAGCATTTTGAATGTGGTGTTTTCCTTCTACGTCTAGCAATCTTCTAGCTAATAGAGAGAAGGGCTGGCAAAACTCGAGGAAGGCTGACAAAGGAATAAAGTGAAATAAAAACCTCATCTTATAAGGAAACAGCAACTGGAACCAGTCACAGCACCTACACACTGAGGCACAACCAGAGGTTTGCCTGGGAAGGTCCGACCTGAGGTGGGAGGGACACAGCGGTCCCTGAGGTGGGAGGGTCAGTTTGTTACGTTATGCAGCAGAAGGATGGTTAGCAGGGGATGAACTGGGCATCTTCCAGGGAGAAAATTCCCAAGCCAGACACAGTTCTAGATGTCCCACACTGTCTGGGGCTTCCTGAAAAGTTTCCTATCCTAAAGACAAGGACCTCTACATCTCATTACCACTCCTGATCTTTTACATGATGATAACTCTATCTTTCAGCCACATCCAAAGGGAGACTGGATGTCTATCTATCTTCTATCGCAAGGGCTCCCCCAGCCCACACCAGTCACCTAAGGATGAATTTCCAGCCCCAGCAGTTAGACCTGTTAGGCATTTACAGGATGTACTTGGTCTGCATTTCCCTTAGGTGCTTCTCCTGAGGGAGCTGTGCAGCTCTCCTGGAGCTGCAGCACTGGAAGGTCCCGTAGGAGCAGCCACAGCATCACCCATCAAGCTTCCCAGAGCTCAATTTTGAGGACAACAGAATCTCCCAGCTTGGCAATGAAAGAGCCCTACATTGTGTTATCTGTGCTTTTGCTTCCTTTCCCCTCTGACCTTCACACCCAGAGCTGGGAGCTCCTTGCAGCCAAGCCTGCTAAGAGCGAGCACTTTCTCAGCTTGAGAGCCAAGAAGAGCCCTCCGTGGATTACAGTCTGTTGCTGCATTTGTTGTCAAAAAAGCAGAGCGTGTCAGAAATCACTAGAAGGGCAAGGGGCTGTTATTTATGACCCAGATTTATTGCTACTCTCCTTCCCCAAAGCCCCTGGAAATCTCAAAGTGCCCTGGATTCAAGGCAAACCCATGAAACGCAGCTCCTCAAAGCCCATGTCCTGCTCCTCCACTTTCCCGCTCCACCCAGCCCCCAGAAGCTCCCAGAGGTGTGGCATCCTCCTTTGCCTGCCAGCACGGAGATAAACCTCAACTCCTACGCCTTCCTAGAGAGAAAAACCTGATCATGGTGCTGCGGGTGTGCAGGTCCAGCTCCTGCATCATCCCGAACCAATGGACAGTCACAGCTGCAAGAGGGGATTAGGAAAGCGCAAGGAGGTGAGAGAATTCAGGTGGAGCCACATAAGCAAGTCAAAACTCCTGAGGATGACCTTTGCTGTGCAGGTACCCCAGCCTGCTGGCTTGAGCCTCTTGCTGCATTTGAATCAGCTCCGAACAACTTCAGCAGCAGCAGCAGGCGCTGGGCTGACCCAAAGTCACAGCACACACCCCGCAGCGGAATCCCAACAGCTTTGCTCTGCCCAATGTGGCTCCCATCCCTCCCCGACGTCACGGGGCTGCCGAAGCTTCTGGTGCAGCTCTACATCTTGCAAGGGATTGTCAGCAATTTGCAGATTGCATGTCCTGGCCCCATCTATAAAACAGGGATGTTTATATAACCCTAGGAAAATGCCAAGCACAGCAGGATTGCGAGGGAATACGCTTTCAGCTGCTGGAATTGGTGGAGCTCTGACAGCCCACGTCAGTCGAGAATCTGCCCTTAACTCTTAATATTCAAAGGGAAACTTCCTATTTAAGTGGAAAACGGTAAAGTCCTTGCAACACAAGATGTTCCTGTCCACAACAGATACAGCTGATGAGCAAGGTATCAAATCCAAACGGCCACTTCCAGCACTTCCTGAGAGAGACCAGCTCCCCACAGAGCAAATGCTGCATGTCTGCTGGAAAACACCAGGTTTGTTGGGTTTTTTTAAAGCAGTTTCTTTTCCAAACCAGGAAAAGGACTGAAAACCAGCTTGGCTTTATTGTTTATGTTCATGCAATATGAATGAGACGGCTATAAAGGGGATATTTTTGATGGCTTATTTTGATGATGGATCTGACATATCTGCTTAAAAAAATCTTGTACTCGTTTGTGAGCAACAGTCGGTCTCAGAGAGCAGCTTTACAGATATTTACAGCCCTTGACATTAATTTGCTTTCCTAAAGACAAGAAGGAGACTTAAACCATCCAAGAGGCAATGAAGAGGCAAGTCAGGGACCTGGGAGCCAAGATCTAAAGCACTCAGAGGGACACATGTGACAGTCACTGGTAGCTGAGGACCTCAAGACAAGCAGAGGTGGGAACAGCAGAGGTACATGGGCTTTGGATGGAGGTGATGCCTGCAAGCCTCATGCACCATCTTAGCCATCCTCACACATATTGCCACACTATACATCCCACAGACACTGCCGACCTACATGGTTTAATGCAATTCCTATTTACTGTTTAAACAGAGAAGGAAGCATGAGAGACAGTTCAATTAACTCAAACGGCTTCTCCCAGATGGCTAGAGGCAAGTAGGGAACAGTGCTGCATCTGCTGGTCCTTCCCAGCCACGTGGCTCCTCCTGCACGCACAACTGCGCATCAGCTCCTGAAGAGATGCAGGTATCATTATAGCTAGAAGCAGCAGCAACCTGAATTTCAACTCAAAACACAATGTGAACTTCTGCTAAAGTTCAGACAATTTCTGCCCCCTAAAGCTATCCTTGGTTTTACACCACCACGCCCTCTGGATTTTAAGCCAGCAGCAGTGAAATTTGATGGTAAAAGCTTACACTTCGGATACATTTGTATGTCAACAGCTAGCACTTTTTATTTCATGGGAAAATCTGTCAGTAGAATGTCCCGAGTGCAACCAAGGTGCCTTTGAACAGTACGTCCGACACAGAACCGGATTTCCCATGATTTATGCTGTGCAATGCTAACTGCTCTGCTCACTGCCCAGGGCGCAGAGGGGCTCCCACCAGAAACAGGGCACTGGCGGCCACCGAGACAACATGCAGCCTTGTACAAGAGAGAGTTTATCAAAGAAAAAGCAATAAGTTGCTTGGTTTTGAAGGCTACTTAGTGCTGTTATGATGAACTCTTTCAACGCAGAAAAAAGGGGGCCATGCTGTCTGCCCGTTGTTTAGGTTCACAGAGGGATCTGCATCACTCTGCGGGTAACCGGCAGCAAAACAAACCTCCTCTTCCTATGCACAGGGTCTGGCAGATAAGCAAAGCTTGGGCAAGGAGGCAAGCCTAAGCTTTACCAGAGATGGAGCGGGGTCTGGGTCTCTGCTGTCCTGCAAGAGGAAACGCCATATGCAGCGAGAGGAGGGGGAGGAAGGCATCAAGCCAAGAAAGGGAGAGCTCAGACTGAGTCCCCACCCCTGCTGCTTGAAAGCCCTCCCGATATCCGTCCCTCTGCCTCTCAGGTCCTTTTATCCAAAATACTCATTCTTTTCTTCCCCCAGGTCTGCAGCACTCCTGTCCATGCAGCTGCCTTGCAGCCCTTCAGCCTCTACAACTAAATCACCCCTGCATCACCCACTGTTGCACATCCCCTTTCTCCACCCCTCAGCCCCCTGCACTGCTGGCTGCCCCCTTCTTGCCTTTGTACATGGCAAGATTAAGTTTCTTCTCCAGCTGCAGATGAAGGGCCCCCTCTCTGAGCGGCCTCGAGACAGCGAGGGGGCTGTGGAACAGCAACAGAAGCAAGTAGAGGACACCAGAGGTGGGTCTGAACCAATTTGAGAATCAACTATGAGATAAAAGGCCAGTTTTAGCAACCCAGCTTCAGTACAGCCCTGGGTGCACTTGTGTATCCGAGACAAGTGAAGGCCAACACCACGACACACCTCTTGCCGTATCATTTTGGAGCAAGGCTAGGAGCAGGCCTCCAAACCACGTACCTCAGCCAATGCCAAGGGCATTACTCAAGATCCAGCAACATTCCCCATGTTCTCACAGCACAACTAGTGAATAGCCTTGAGTACAGAGCCCAGCACTACCAGTAACACCAGTCTGCTGGAAAAAAACTGGTGAGCAAAGGGGAGAGACCCCCTGAGCACAACCTGCACTTAAACAGGCCACTGCAGTGGGTGTCCCAAGGGGTGAAGAGGTAGAAGAGGAACGAGGAACAGCCTTTCTGGATGGAAACGCTGCCTACAGCACTTAGCTCTTGGTGCACAGGGGAGCGGGGAGGGAAGGGTTTCCTGGTTGGTGGCCAATACCACTGTTCCTCTTATGGAGGATATGCCTTCCCCGGGGTGTGTTTCAACTGAGAGGACGAGAGACACAATTTGTACAGTTCACTTTCCCTCTTCACCTACCGGGAATTTTTCACATTTTCTGGAAAAAAAACCACCCCAAAACAGAACCAACCAACTGCTCCCCAACCATGGCAGTTTCCAACAGGGCCCCTTCCCTGGAGAGCAGCTGTCAATACAGATGTCAACCAGCCCTTTTTAGGCAGCTGAAGCTGGGTGTGACCAGTTCTCCACTTGAATGGAGTGGAGAACGCAAGAGAGGAAAGAAACGGTAAATATTTTAGGTGCTGAGGACCACCCCCTTCCTAGCCCAACAGTTCATCTGCTCTCAAGGTTGCCTGCTTTACCTCTATCTTAATAAATCAGTTAACACTTACTTAAACACAAGCCCTCCTGGTGAGCGTTTCTGGAGTGGCAGCTCCAGTCTTGTCGCTCTAAGTCCCATTGACCTCACGGAGCCAAGAGAAGCCACAGAGGAGAAGAAAAGCAAGAAAGCAAAACTGTTAAATGCTTCAGGGTTGGGGAAGGGGAATCAGGGGGACAAATTGGGGGAAATGGCAGGCCCATACCAGGAGATCATCATCATCTCCTGGGGGAGAGGGGGCAATGTTTAAAGACTTCAGCTAAATGTCACCAGAGAAGACAGCAGGGAAGGACAAACAGGTTTATGTGCCCTTCCATCTCCCCAGTGAACAGAGGAGAGTCAGATAGCTCTTGCTGATGAGTGGAGCAGAGAAGAGACATGTAAGCTGGTGTTCAGTGGTGCTCTAGCTGTGAACATAGCACCAGCAGGTGACTTTGCACTGCTCAGCACCAGAGTTCCTCTGGAGGAAGCTCTGCCTGCATTTGATGTGCCTGTGGTGACCAAAGGATGGACATCACGGCCTGGGAATAAATCCCATATTCTTGTTCTTTGGCCCATGCTCCCCAGCAGAGTTGGATCCAGTAAGAATGATTCATGTCTCCAGCCTGATGTTCAGCTGCTCCCCAGCTCCACATTGCCTCCACCCCATAGGGAGCCTCATCCCAGCCCTGCACAGGGGTGCCGGCATCTCAAAGGGGTCAAATTCCCAGCTTTATCACAACAAATCCCTCGCAGCTGTCTAGCAGAGGATCCTGAAGCGCCTATGAAAAGCGGAAAGTATCTACCTCATTTTCCATATAGGAAGTTAGAGCACACGTGTTAAATGATTTACGCAAGGATACAGAGCAATTTAGCGGAAGAGCAGGAAAAGGACTCCAACAGCCCGGCTTCTAATTGCCACGAGATCATTCCGTCCCCGCGCAGCTTAAATCCTGACTCACTGGTAAATAAAAACCGTGCCAAAAAGCAGATCTGTTTAGGAGAGGGGCACCCAGATGTGGGTTTTAGCAACGTAGTGAGAAGCTTCTATCTATTTCCACTAAATAAAATCCCTCCGTATACGCACATACGGGAATTTACTATCCTCTGCTGTAAGCCTCAGCAGTTATTCGCCTTTTTACAGCCGAACACAACGGCAGTCCCGCGCCTGCTTTCGGAGGTGAAATTCAAGCCGGCGGCCGCAGGGACCTCCCGGGGGACCCGCAAGCGCCGGGGCAGGGGACGAGCGATGCGACGGCGGGCAGAGGTTTGGGGCGGGGGGCCCGGCAGCCCCGCCGCCCACCCCCGCAGCTCCGCTCCGCCGCGGCAGCCGGCCGGGAAGCGGACACCGCCACCTAACGGCACCGGCCCGGCCCCGGCCGCCTCCAGCCCGCCCGGAGCTGGGCTCTGGCAGGGAAAGAGGCAGCACCCAGCGCATCCCCTGCCCCTCCTGCCCGGGCTGACGCCGGCGGACAGCCCCCCCCCCCCCCGCAGCAGCCTTCGGCGTGCAGCAGCACGGCGTGCAGCCCCGCACGGCCGCTTCCCGAGGCTGCGCGTCCCTGCCCTGTCCTCGGGATTGGAGGTCCCACGAGCTGCCGGCTTCAGGTCGTCCTGGCCTGGCCCGCGGGCACCCCCGTCCCCAGCCCTGACACACTCCTGGGGATGGGGATCATAGAACAGAATCATAGAATGCTTTGGTTTGGAAGGGACCTTTAAAGGTCATCTAGTCCAACCCCCCTGCAAGAGCACGGACAACTTCAAGTAGATCAGGTTGCTCAGAGCCCCATCCAACCTGACCTTGAATGTTTCTAGGGATGGGGCCTCCACTACCTCTCTGGGCAACTTGTTCCAGTGCCTCACCACCCTCATTGTAAAAAACTTCTGTCTTAAATCCAGTCTAAGTCTGCCCTCCCTTAGTTTAAAACCATTACTCCTTGTCCTGTCACAACAGGCCTTGCTAAAAAGTCTGTCCCCATCTTTCCTATAGGCCCCCTTCAGGTACTGCAAGGCTGCTATAAGGTCTCCCCCCAGTCTTCCCTTCTGCAGGCTGAACAACCCCAGCTCTCTCAGCCTGCCTTCATAGGAGAGGTGCTCCAGCCCTCGGATCATCTTCATGGCCCTCCTCTGGACTCGCTCCAACAGCTCCATGTCCTTCTTGTGTTGAGGGCTCCAGAGCTGGACACGGTACTCCAGGTGAGGTCTCACCAGAGCAGAGTAGAGGGGCAGAATCACCTCCCTCGACCTGCTGGCTGCACTTCTTTTGACACAGCCCAGGATAAGGTTGGCCTTCCGGGCTGTGAGCGCACATTGTCGGCTTACATCCAGCTTTTCATCCATCAGTACCCCCAAGTCCTTTTCCACAGGGCTGCTCTCGATCACATCATCCCCCAGCCTGTATTGAAACCGAGGATTGCCCCGACCCGGGTGTAGGACCCTGCACTTGGCCTTGTTGAACCTCATGAGGTTCACACAGGCCTGCTTCTCCAGCTTGTCCAGGTCCCTCTGGATGACATCCCGTCCTTCTGGCATGTCAACTGCACCACTCAGCTTGGTGTCATCTGCAAAATTGCTGAGTGTGCACTTGATCTCGCTGTCAATGTCATCAATGAAAATATTGAACAGCACTGGTCCCAGTACGGACCCCTGAGGGACACCACTCATCACTGATCTCCATCTGGACATTGAGCCATTGACCGCTACCCTCTGGATAAGACCATCCAACCAATTCCTTATCCACTGAACAGTCCACCCATCAAATCCGTATCTCCCCAATTTAGAGAGAAGAATGTTGTGGGGGACTGTGTCAAAGGCTTTACAGAAGTCCAGATAGATGACATCCATTGCTTTTCCCTTATCCACTGATGTGGTAACTTCCTCATAGAAAGCCCCTAGGTTGGTCAGGCAAGTCTTGCCCTTGGTAAAGCCATGTTGGCTGTCTCGAATCACCTCCCTGTCCTCTAGCATAGGTTCTAGGAGGATCTGTTCCATGATCTTCCCAGGCACAGAGGTGAGGTGACAGGTCGGTAGTTCCCAGGGTCCTCCTTTCTACCCTTTTTAAAGATGGGCACAATGTTTCCCTTCTTCCAGTCACCAGGGACTTCACCTGGCTGCCATGACTTTTCAAATATCGTGGAGAGTGGCTTGGCAGCTACATCATCCAATTCCCTCAGGACTCTAGGATGTATCTCATCAGGTCCCATAGACTTATATATGTTCAGGTTCCTCCGGTGGTCACAAAGCTGATCTTCCCTTACAGTGGGAGGGGCTTTACCCCCCTGGTGCCCAACATGTTGTCCATTGACTCAGGAGGGGTGAGTCACTGGGAGTGAAAGAGTCGTGAGTCAAAGAGATGCAAGACTGAAACCTCTGGGGATTATGATATCCACCCTTAGCCCACTGGAAACCAGTGACCAAGATTGCTGGGACAGCTGTTCTAATCTCACTTGAAATGCAGAATGACCCCCTCTAGGGTCTTGCAAAGTCACTCCAGGGACCTCAGTCATCCAGCCCCAGCAGGTACGTACTTCTTAGAGGTATTCAGGTGGTTAGTGAAGCCAACCAAGATGCTTCTTATGCAGCAATCCCCTCCATATATGTGCTAAAAAAGCAGCAAGGAGTTTCTGGAGCACTCTTTAGAGTATAGGTTTGCAAAGGCTAGCTGAAGCAGTTAAAAAAGCCTCTTCTCTCTCCTTTACAGGCAGTGTAGTAAAGGAAATGGGTCTCTGGACTGGCAAGTGGGAGATCCTACACTGATCACTTGTGCAGCCCCAGGCAATTCACTCCATCTCTGGTCAAGTCATCAGGACCTTGTCTCCAGGCACACTCACAGCAGTTATCACCCAAAAACTCTGACCAGAGCTGGGGTCCCTACAGCACTGTCACAGCAACATCAGTAACAGAGCAGTCCACACAAAACACTCCTGGGCAGGAGAAAGCACCACCATGGTCTGGGACGAGCCTCCCAAGCCAGGATTCCCACCAGGCCAGGCACCAGGGTACCAGCAGTACGATACTCTGTATTTCCAGCACTGCTTAGATGAGATCATCTTGAAAGCTCTTTGCTTATAGACTGGGTAGAGCCAGGGACCAGCTGGTACAACAGCTCATGGACTGGTCAGCACCAGGTGCTTCTGAGGAAGGTGCAGAGATACAGACCCTCACACAGGACCAGGCTGTTCCCCAATCTCAAACAGGGACCTGCCCAAACCTCAAAGTCCAAGTGAACATCTCAGAGAAAGCAAAATGGAGGGAGCCCGTCACTTGCTGTAGCTCACACAAGTCAGCGGCACAGGGACAAAATCCCAGACCCGGTCATCAAAAGCAGCCTTACCCCCACCGCCATGCAGCTCTGCCCAACACGGCTGCTCTCGCCAGTCTGATGGTAAAGCAGAAACGGGCCCTGGGCTCAAAGCCTGGGTCCAAGTCCTGATCCAGGCTTCCCAACCTGCAGTTTCATACCACCCAACTCCCCAGGAGCTGCCTTCCAGTTTCCTAGGTATCCCTCAAAGCAAGCATCCCCGCAAAGCATTCAGGATTTTAACTCTTTCCATTTGCCCCCCTAAACCACCCAGATGGACTCAAACACACATTGCCCTTGACAAAGGCTCTGGCTTCATCAGAGATGCTCAGCCACTGTGAGTCCCTCCATCACGTGTATGCTGGGCATACCTGGTGCTCCCTGCCACTGCGTAAGGGATCAGGCACTCAGAAAACACCCGGCACCTACCAAGCACACGCCCCCGGCCCCAAAACCCCCCATGTCAGGCTCCCTCCTCGTCAGCAAGGTCTTGCCTACATCACCAAAGCCCCTGCTCCAGCACCATGACTAAGAACTTGAAGCACATAGCCCTGGAAAGAAAAAGCATCTGAAACTAATAAAAAAAGCATGTCCTGTGCTCATTGGGAAAGAAAGGAGAAAGCATTACATGCAGGCAAGCAGCACCAGCTGGCAGAGGGTGGGCTGCCAGCAAGGGGATGCCACAGGCATATACAGATGCTGCCCCAGGTTGGGAAGCTACTGAGGCAGAGCCCAGCATGGGGGGAGTCAGGGAGAGAGTAATTTCTGAATATATGAACCAATACCTTCATTAGCAGCCACACCAGAGGGTGCCCACACTTCTGTGCCTTGACCCCACTTCTCCAAACCCAATGGGATTTTGAAGAATCAACATGTCAGACAACAAAAGAACCAAAATATGAGTATTGCTCTGCTCCAGTGCGCCAGAGCTCAAACTTGGTTGCCTTGATGATATGGTTTAATTTTCCAGATCAGCCAGCCAGGAGTGAAATGCAAACAAACATTTACTTCCACAGCCTCAAGCTACAAGCTTCCTGCCAATTCGTGGTCAAAGCTACAACCTGGAGATGTTGCAGAGCTAATGGCAGGCTCCCCCACAAATCCTGCATCCAAGCAATCACACTTAGCACTCCCCAAATTGGTTTCACTGGAAACCAGAATTTGCTCCAAGAACAACTGCTTTAGTTTATAAGGTATCTAGTAATGATGTTATCACAAAATTAATACAGACCTGTTTAGGTAGCACCAACTTCACGTGGACCAGACCAAGGGGCGGGGGGAGCAATCTTTATTTCAATACAAGAAAGACATTTTTTACAGTGAGAACAATCAATCACTGGAACAACCTCCCTAGGGACACGGCAGAATGCCGATCGCTGGAGGTTTTCAAGATGTGATTGGACATGGTGCTAGATAATCTCATCTAGGCTCCCTTTCCCACGAAAGGCTAGAGCAGGTGATCTTTTGAGGTCCCTTCCAACCCAGGCTGTTCTATGATTCTATGAAAAATCACACTTTCAGGTTTATTGTGTGATTATTGCTTGTAAAACTAATTCATTTTATTCACCTGTAAAATCACACCCATTCTCCCCCAAGCCACAAAACAGAACTGTTTATAAGACTCTAACAATACTCTTGGCATCAGCATCCCATCGCTCTTTTGAACACTACACTGAAGGGCTATTTCATTTCACTCGCCACTCAAACAGCAGCTCCATCCAGCAGCAAGGGCTCACGGTCTTCCTGTGCCAGGGATGCGGTACCCAGGTGCTAGCACAGGACAAAAATATAAGACCAGCAGCCTGAAGTGCTAGAGGGGGTGCTGGCAGAGGGAGTGCCGTATCCCACTCAGAGACGACTATGGGGAAATTAATTCTCAGTGTTGGTGCTTAGGAAGTAAGCTGCCCTTGCAAACAGAAGCCGTTGGGAAGAAGCAGTGGGCACAGCCCAAGAAACTCAGTGTAAAGGAGTCATTGTCCACAGACATTGGTTAAGCATGTACGTAAAGGATGCCATCTCCATCAGCTGTTCAGAGTAGCCATCAAGCACTAGTAGTCCAGGTGGAACAGCTTCAGATCCCATGCACACACCCATTTTAGAGACTCATGACTCCCTTTGCTGCAGTGTCAGAACAGCTTTGAGTTTCCAGCTGCACTTCTGAGCTCCACCACACAGGCAGGCCCCTTTGCCTATGGAGAGCTTCAGCACAGAGACCCAAACACCAGATCCTTACCCAAAATCAAAGGGTAATGGAAGCACAAATGCCTTTTCCCAAGGACTTACAGAAAATCTGGGGCAGAGCAAGGAATTTCACTTAAGTTTTCTCAAGTATCAGACTGTCCTTGAAATGAGACTTGCTGCCCATCAGGACCTTCCCTACTGCCTGTAACGATGCCAGGGTCCAGCCGCGGAGCCCTGAGCCCGACTACAGTGCACGCAGCACGAGGCATCACTGCTCTCCAGCAAATTATTCTGTCCATTAGTTACAGCTACAAGTACCACGTGGAGAAGCCAACAGGATATAGATATTGTGCTTCTGAGATCATTAAGGCAACAGAAGACATGTGTTGACCCAGACATACTTCCCTAACTACGTACTTGCTCCTACTCAGCATTATGGTATGCTGGACCTTGGAAGTGCCCTGACTTGCATGAGAAACGTCCTCCCTCGCCCCAGCAGCATGGGAATCGCTCTGCTGGGAGGCTCCAAGTCATCCAACATGAAGCAGGAGGGCAGGCAGGAAAGGAGCTCTTGCCCCAGGGTTAGCCAAGTTCAACAGAGCAGTGTCAAGAAGCGTTACCTGTGCTGTCAGGCGACAGATGAGTTGTACCCCACAACAGAATTGTATTTAATGGAGATGAGCAGAAATTCCAGCAGATTTAAGAGCAGACATCAGGAAATGGATAATGCTTCATACCTTGACATGCCTCAGACAACTGTGGGAATGCATCCGCTGGCCAGGCAGGAGCAGGCAGCCAAGAGCAGGCTGGGAGCAGCACAGAGCATGCTGCGAACACAACGGTCTGCAGAGGCAACTCCGCAGCCTCATGAAACCCAAACCCTTCCCTGAGAGAGGGCCTGCATGGACCTACTATTAAATGAGCCGAAACCTGCAGTCACAACAGGTTACTACACAACATCTAGGATGAAGGTAAATGCTTGAACAAGAAACTTGGGTGAAAAAAGCTGCAGGTAGTTTTTACGGTGCATAGCACACAAACCCATGGCCTCGGGGGGCAGGGCATCGCACACCACAACAAACTGCGGGGGTCAGCACCAGGTAGGGACACAAGCAGCAGGACACTGACAGCAGAACGGAGGGCTAAGGACAGACCAACAGCCACCAGCAAAGGCAGGACAGACAGGAAGGTGTCCTTGGGTGCCAGGCCTGGATGAATGCAGTGCAATCCAACAGGAGGTAGAACCATCCAGACTGTAAATGCCCAATCTGGCATCCCACATGTGTGACATGCTGCAAGCCAGAGGAAAAAGAAAAAATTTTGGTAAAAGAAGATGTATAGCTGTGAGAAGACCACTAAAAAGAAACACGTCAGGCTTTTACCTACCATTTCCTAGGAATAACAGGGACACCAAGAAACCTGAGACAGAAAAGATAGCTAGAGTGATTGGAAGCAACTGCAACCCCAACCCCTCTGTCCTGCTACATACATTTCAAAGATTAACTTCTATTAAAAAAAAAAAATGCAGAAACAAGCACATTCTCTCCCAACAACCCTTCACACCTCCAGCATTCACATAAAGGGTCCCTACTTGCCTTTCCTACTGCTCAGTCCAGGCACATGGTACTTCCCAGGTGGGAAGTACTCTGAGGACCACTGAAGATGCTCTTCCTTGATGCATTTAGTCTGAGAGCTGCTGCCTGCACAGCCTCCAAAAGCTGCATGCTGCAAACAGGGGCCATCTCCTCACTGCTCAAATCATTTAGGTGCATAGCATGACGTATAAAACCATGTTAAACTCTGTATGAATATGCATACATAAACATATCCGTAGCAGATATATATATAACTGAAAGATTAAGAATGATTACCAAGGGGTTAATAAACAATTCATCCTTCCTGCTGGAGTTCAGCAGATTGCTTGCAAGCACCTACAGCACTGGCAGCTGCCTGCTGCTGGGCCCTGCCTAACACATGCCACTCATCTCAGTCAGGTGTTACAATTACCTACTCATCATTTGTTAACTCTTAAAATAAGTTTTCACAGTGCAATTTTAAAGGTAGTATTAATAATTTACCTGGGAGATCAGACCTCCTTTCCCATCAGGGTTGCACCCATCCTGTCACGCCATCATCGCAGTAACCGAACCCTCACTGCCCAGGGTGCTGCAAGTCCTTCCTTTTCTTTTAAGAAGAGGTAAAGGGCCCCATAGCATTAACATAAGGCTTTGTAGAAAGATCTGGACTAGTCAAAAGAGCCATCTGCTAGGGAAAGACAGGAGAGCCATCTCCAGGCCACTGCCACCAAAGCAATCAGGCAAGGCAGAGAGGAGTAACAGATGTGAGGAACACAGCAGCCCCAGAGCACAGCTCCCCAGCCCCAAACCATTGGAGAAGGATGCCTCGAAATAAATTAATTTAGAGCTAAGACATAGCTCTATTCATGCAGTATTAGCCTATGGAAATGTGTGAGAGATGGTTTAACCAGATTAAAAGGGACTAGCAGATTATATGAGATTGTGTTTCTTATACCGGCACCCAAAGGCACCACCTGAGACTAGTACTTTGTTACAGAGACCGAGGAAGACCCTCGCTGCCCCGGAGCAGGCAGTGAACCAGGCATAGAGCTACAGCATCACCTCACGCCTTCGATGCCTTCCCCCAGAGCATGGGATGCTTGTCATTGCCAGATCCTGGATCGGGGACACCACTCTGTGCAGGAAAGCCTGAGCTCCCCCTGGGCAGAGGAGACCCTGCGGGACATGCCAAGCTCAAGCAGCTGTGGGAAAGCAGCCCGCAAAGAAGAGGCCAGGCCCAATTCCCACCCGCCCTGGGGTGCCCTCACCCCGTCCTGCAGCCACACACTCAGCTCAGGAGTCAGCTCTTCCCACCCACAGCAGAGCATTAATTAAAAGCACGTTTAGGACCAGAACAGTGACTGGGACGCGGCCCCCAGCGCTGCACAGATCTGCTTTCATCTGAGTCATCTTTCAGTTAGTCACCGAAGCCAGAGCCCTGGCTGACCCACTGCCCGCACCGGGAGGACTGCCTGCATGGCCACAGCGGGGGGGAGTCCGGGGCAGGCTGAGCTCTGCTCCCTGCTCCTCTCCTCCACCAGTGCAAAGGTGCCAGAGCCTGTGGCCCCGCGAGACCCCCGGGGCACATCGGCTGGCACAGCCCGCCCACGATCCGGCAGCAGCAGGACTGCTGCGAGCCAAGCGGCTCACCCTGTGAAGCCATGCTGCACCATGGACCTGGGAGCTGACAGCGTGACCTTGTGATATCGTCATTTTTGTCCCCCAAATCTCCTTGAGCACAGTTTTCCTCTGCCCCCACATATGGGTCTTGCATACCCTCTGTTGCTGCCCCGCTGAGCAGCTTTCCCTGCCTGCACTGACACCTCTAAGCCAGGCTCTGTGGAGAAGACCCAAGACTAGCCCTTCTGCCCATCTATTCCCCCATCCCATATTTCATGCCAGAGCCACACATCAGAAACACTACCAAAATGGCGGGCACGGCTCTGGGGTCCTGCACAGCACACAACCCACTCACGCTTGAGCAAGAGCAGAGTGGGTTGTGTTCAGCATCCCACACCAAGACCCCAGGCACAACCACCTTAGGTGAAGGCACACACCACGCTTACCTATGCCATCTGTGTGCCCTGCCTGCTGCCCTGCCTGCTTCCCTGCCCGCAGCTCGGCCGCATCTGAACCACCCACAGGAAAGCCAGTTCCAGCAGAGGTCAGTGAAACACATACACACTCGGACATCAGCGTTTTGCAAATGTGCTCCCAGGAGTTAGCAAGAGCTCTTGCATCTCTGCATAAAGACACTCGCCCAGGGTATTCCTTCATGCGGGGTCCCTGGGTGCTGCATGCCCCAGGAGCGGGTGACAGCCAGCCCGGGCAGGAGGGCTCTGTGCTCCTCGCAGCAGCTGAGCACGATGTGCAGCTCAAGGCTGAGAGAAACTCACCTTGGATGCTTTTCTGGAACAAAGACCCCCAGATCACATCGCTAGGGAGTCCCCTTTCTCACCAGCGACCCTTTGCAAAGCCCCCCACCGCCTCTGCATGGAGGGAAGGGACCCAGCGCTGCACCGAGGATTTAACAGGAGATGTGAAAGGCCAAACCACAGCGGGACCAAACCGCCCCTGCCTAGCAGAGGCCTGCACACAGCAGCAGAGGCTATCCAGCCCAAAGCCCTGTGCTGCTGAAACACCCATCAGGCTCTGAGTTATGAGCAACTCTCAGGAATGCTTTGAAGTGGCTCAAGCCAGAGGAGAAAGCAGGAGCAAGAGAGAGGGACGAGAAGGTGCCATCTGCGCTCTCCAGAGGCGGTGGGGAGTGCAGGATGCTCCTGCAGGTAAGTCCTCATCCAGGGGCACCGGGTGTGCTCAGCACAGGCCCGGACGGGGCCCTGCGGGTCTGGTACAGGCCAGCCATGGGAGCAGCTTTCTCTGGCCACAGTTTCGCTCCACCCTGACTTGAGCGTTTCCTCTCATCCCTGTGGTTTCCCTCCCAGTGCCAATGCCCAGCAGCCGGCTAGGAACGCCCAGGAGAAGATGCCTCATGCCTCCCCGGGGCTGCCGTGCCGGAGGAGGGCGAGCTGTGCCATGCCACGGGGGGCGGGAGGAAGGAGACCAGTCCCACCGTTGGGCTGCAGGCACACTGGGTCTGCCATTTTGGCACAGACACCCCCTCCCTCGCTCTCCCTCTTTGATCCTGGCTGTCCTGCTCATACATGCAGAGAGCGAGTCTCGTGGGTGACGCCATGCCGCCTGCTCCCTCTCCCTGCAAACGGTTACAGCCGCGGCCACCCCAGAAACAGCTTGCTGCAGCATCGCTCCCCGACAGCTCAACGTACCCAGGAGCAGCTTTTGGAACCACTCAGACATGCACCATTAGGCAGGATTTGCAGGGAAGCTGGGGAATTAAATGGAGTTATTCATTCCTCCGCTTACTGCCCTCCATCATCCCCCCCCCCCCCCCGAACAGCCCCATGCGTGGCCAGCAAGGTGAAGACCATGCCAGCAGGTCGCCAGCCACCAGCTCTGGCATTGCACAAGGAACGGCCGCAGGACACGCAGGCAGCTCCTGCCCGGCCAGGCAGGCAGGATGGGAGGGCAAAAGCTGGGGGAAGATACTTTGGCAAGCAGAGAAGCTCAACCACAACACACACACAAACTCAGGAGCCAACCTTCAGAGCAGAAACGCGTCTCCATGCCAAGAGCTCGGCTATTTTCCTCCCTCTCCCCGGCTCGCAGCTCTGAGCTAACAGGCTCAGCATTCATCCCCCCGCGCCGTGCGGCACATGGGAGCGGCGGGGGGGGGGGGGGGGGGAAGAGAGACTTAAATGAAATCCAGACCTAGAAAGCAGTTTCTTTTCCCCCCCTTGCTTCCCCCCTCACCCTCCCCCAGCTTCTGCTGGAACCACCTTCTGTCTAGAGGGCTCAGGAGGATGGAAAAGAAAAAAAAAAAAAAAAAAAAGAAATGCAGAAAGGAAGTGTTGCAAAAAAAGAAATAAATAAAGGAATCGGCTGAAATCCACCCAGAGCATGGCTGTTTCTCTTCTTAAAGTGCAGAAGCTGCTGGAAAGGTAGGAGGGCAGAGGCAGAATATAACATATTAAAAGATCAATAGCCTACCTGAAATCCGGTCCCTCTCCATTACTACAGGATATATTTAGCATCCGCGTGTCACGGCCGTCCCTTTTTTCGGTGGCGTCCCCTTCTTTCCCCCACTCTCCCTCCCTCCTTGCCTTCTCCTCCTCCTCTTCCAAAAAAAGCTCTTTGTCTGGTCTAATTTCTTCAATCTGTTGCAATCATGAATGCATCCAAATTACCACATTTCCATGTGCTGATCATATGTTTGTGCTCCAAACTGAAGTAGCTTTGTCTCTTTGAAATGAAAAGGAAGAGTAAGAGAGGAAGAGAAAGGAGGAAGAAAAAAGAAAAAGGGGGTGCATGACCCGAAAAATCCCGTAACTCCCTGAAATGCTCCACCAGGCGCAGGAAAATTGGAAATCCCGAGTCCTCTGTAAAACAGTCTTAAAGCTACAGCATGCGAGTGTCCAGGGGAACGCTCCAGCCTCCACAGCTCCCTCTTAATATCCACCAGGAGATGCTTAAGGAACTTGGCTCCTCGCAATAACAGAGCAAACAACTCATCCAGCTTCTCAAATCTCTCCCCGCTTCCCCAGTCTTATTTTCCTGCTATTTCCTCTATCCCCTCCTCCTTCCTTGGCTCCAGCATTTTAAAAGCACACAGATCCTGCGCGTTCCCTCACCCTGCCAGGTCTGAAGTTTCGATTCATGCATAAACTATTCGGCTGATGAAGGCTGACTTCATTCCCAGCACAGCATCATGGGCTGCTGCCGCTGCTGCTACCAGGCAGCACCCGAGCACCACACATGTTCACTCGCCCTGTGCAACCTGCTGGAGAGCTTTGCTGCTGGCCCTGGCACCAAGCTTTGCTTTCCTCCCCTCTGTAAAACGGCGATAAGGGGAGGATTTCTGCAGCCAGCCTGAAAGCGATAGTGAAAGTCTCTGTCCCAGGCAGAGTCCTGAGTCTTCTCCTCAGTCCCACGGTGGAGAGGAGGTGGGATTTGAGAGCAGTTTTCCTACCCCGTGATGCCTGGGCAGGGCACGACGGTGCAGAGGGAGTGGAGCAGCCCTGCGGAGCCTGTTGCCAGATCCTCCTCTCCCCAGCTGGGATGGAGGGATGCACGGCTGCAGCGATGGGCTGGCCCGCTCGGAAACTTCCACTTGGCTGGCGGCCAGGGTAGGCAGCGGGGACAGCGGGTTAGCACCTCCGCCGAGACAGTGCCCACGCTGCCTGCTGCCCAAACCGCCCTGTGCAAACCTCCCGTGTCATCTGCTGCCGATTCCTATCGATAGTGCAGAGCCCAAGTCACCCAGCCAGATGCGAGGGCACAGCCTCCGTCCCCAGAGCTGGCAAACAAGCCATCCCTCCCGCAGCCCGGAGGCAGGGATGGCAGACGCCAGCAGGGATGGCATGGCTGCTACGCAGGCCAGGTGTGCTGGCAGGACCCTCGTGTGCTCAGCACAGTACACATGACACTTTTTGCCCCAAAATGCTCACAGTTCACACGGAAAAAAACACAAGGTGTGATAGCTGTGACAGAGCCTGGCACTTCCCCCCATAGCATGGGCAGAAGGACAAATTGTTTCCTGGCTAGATAAATAAACTTCCAAGGAAAGACTCCAGGTGCTTCTGGGACCTTTGGACAGCCTAGACCTACCTTGAGTTGCTTTTCAATATGAAAAATCCCAGCAAATGTGCATGTTTCCCCATACAGCAGCTGATTGAGAGTCACTGTCACCAAACCAGAGGGAGGAACACAGCTAATGCCAAGCGGTGGGGTCAGACCAGCACCCCCAGCCAGCACCCCCACTGCACAAGAGATAGCAGAGAGCTGGTGGGAGGCAGCCCCAGGAGAGTCCATCCATTAGGGAAGTTTCTCGCTAATCACCAGTGGGTTATTCTCTGGGCAGGGAGGCTTAGATGCCTTCCTAAATTCCTGTTCTTTCTCTATTTGCTATTCCATGCTTTGCATGTTCCTGCTGCCAGTGCCTAAAGGCATTAGAGAGGGGACAATAAGCAATGTTTTCCCAGGCACAGACCAAAACCATGTTTCCTGCCTGAGACCTCGAAGGTGCCGAACACAAAGCAAGGACCCAGGGGAGCTGCACAGCCCTATGCAGTGCAAAATACAGCCCACTGCCTCCACTGAGCAGCTTTTATTGCCAAGCTCCTTATGCTGGAGAGGAAGGGAAAATCTCAGGGGAAGTATCAAAAAAGGAAGAAGGTGAATGGAAAGGAAGAAGGGATGGGGGCAGCACACATGTTTGTAGACTTTAACACATCAAGACCCAGGTGATCAGGAGGGACAAAGCAAAGGTATCATTTCTCACAGGGCAGACCACCATGAGGCACTCGGGGAAGTGAATCCAAACCACGATTAATGCAATTGAACTTTAAATTCATAAAACCTCCAGGTAGATGCTCTCATTCAGTCTTCAAGTCCTCAAGCAAATTTTTATGGATTTACTTTAACAGTACAGTCGTGTGTCTCTGTTTGAAGCAGTGCTCAGAAAGTGCTCCTGCCACCGCTGCAGGTAGCGGTGGCACTGGGGTGTCTGCGTTTGAGAGAGGTGGGTGCTCAGCCACGCTGCGCCCATGATGCCAGCATCGCGGTTTGCTCCTTTTGAAGGCGCAGTTCCAGCAACCTGCATGTTACAGGGCTGGGGTTCTCCCACCCTGCTTGGTTTCTCGGAAGCTCGCCACATGCCTGTTTAAATGGGTATTTGGTGTTCTGTGCATCATACAAGTCTATATAAAGATAATATATCTTGCATTTTATAATACTACTGTTAAAAGGGTTGGGGGCGGGGGGGAAGTCAAGCACATCTGGAGTTTGGGAAGGGGACAGAGAGGACTCTCCCCCAGCTGGGGCTGTCCTCTTGGGGTTCAAGGCCCCCCGGGGCTGTCTTTCGGCAAAGCCACGAGGAGAGGGAAGAGGCAGGAGCAACTTTATGGCACATAGTGGTGGTTTCCTAAAAGATAAACCCAATTTCCATTTGCAAACAAGAAGCTGAAACAAAGCAGGAGCCTTGCTCTGCTGTCGCTCCGTGCTTGCCGAGGCTGGCACAGGGGTGCACACGCTTTCCCTCGCCCCACCTCGCAGGTTTAAACATTACCACGGGTGGCAGCCAGCAGGAAGCACAGCCAGGTGCAGAGAAAGCTAGGAAGGAAATCACAAGAAAGAAAGTAAACCAAACCCTGCTTGAGGCTCAGTTTGAATTTTATCTCTCTCACACCTTTCCTAGGCTAGCCCAGCAACGCCCAAGCCCTTTGCTAAGCAATAAACTGCTTGCTATGCACAAACATGTAGATAAGCAGGGAAGGTGCTGTGAAGGCAGCACAACCTCACTCTGACCGTAGACATGCCACGGAGACTGGGACATCAATGGGCAACCAGGAGGGAATTTAGGACTACTGACACTGTCACCAGCCACAGCAGCAGCCACCGTGGTACAGATGCCTGCAGGTATTCAGGTAGACCCTATTTGCAATTCCCTGTCTGCCTCTAGGTTTATGCTCTGATTATGTTCCTGTGGCATTGCATCCAACAGAAGACGTACTTTCTTTGCTACCTGGTTCCCATAGTCACAGCTGGCCACTTCTACCATGCTTTCGGCAAACCAGCCAGGTATCACTTTATAACCCCAGCCCTGCTGCTGCGCGAGCTGGAAAGGATGAACGCTGCAAGTCCGTGCACGGATCAGAGGTTCAAACTGCATTGACGGAAAGCAGCCAGAGCAGCCAAAGACCTCCAGGGCCTGGAGAGGCAGGAAAAATGGGGATTCAACTGGTTCTTTCACAAGCTCAGCTATCTGCACCACTAGTGAGCTGGGAGGAAAGTGCAAAGGGGGAGGACAGTGCAGTGGAGCGGAGCACACCTGAATCAAATTATGTTCAGTGAAGCATTTTCACATGAGGAAATACAGGTCCAAACTCAAACAGTGCAATCAAGTGTTACTCCATTATATTCCCTCTATGCCATTTACCCCCAGGCTGGACCCAGCCAGCAGATGACAGTATCTGACCCTCCGCTGACTGCTCCAAGAACCTTTCATTTACATTTATATGAGCCTTGAGGATGGGGAATAAAGAAAATGCTGGCTAAAATTCTCCTTTTTCATTTAAAAAAAAAAAACAACAAACCAACAACAAACAAACAAAAACCACAACAAACCAAGGAGATGCCCCTCTTTCCAAGGGAGGTACTTATCCTCTGAATGCTGCTGCCCTGCTCTTTGCCAGTTATTTTTTCTTTTTGCCTCCCTACTCCTCCATCCCCCTTCTCCCAGCTGGGCAGACACGGAGCTGCCCTGCCCCAGACTGCAGCTCCTGGCTGCTCCATATCTGCTGCCAAGCACTATTTTGCTCCTACCTGATTATTTCTTATGAAAACCTTTATTTGTTCAACACAAGGAAACACAGATCCTCCCGAGTTATTACTTTTCCCAAGCCAAAGACCATACCCAGGAAACAGCATTCATCACCACCCAGAAGCGTGTATGACAGTTACAGCAGGGGATTGCTAGAACAGCAGGAGGGCATCTCCTCTCCTGCCCCGAGCCCACGCAGTCCCTTGAGATGATGCCTACATGAGTCTGTCCCATCCTCTCCCATGGAGGAATGTATCTTTAAGGAGAACCCCTGTTAGGGCTCTACTCTGTGCTGGCTCTCAACCTCTCTGCCTGAAAGCCTCAAACTGCCGGAAATCCCTTGCATATCCTCCCCAGGCTTTCTGCTCGCACTGTAACGCTCATGTGCTGAAGTATTAATAGCAGCTAGCAGTGCAGACAGAAAGGTGAGGCAGGAGGACTGGACGCTCACCCTCCCCGGAGAGTGCAGGGAGTCTTAGATAAATGTTAACTCTTCCATGATCCTCCACTTACGTTTTCCTTCCCAGACTCCTCCCTACCATCAGTCTTGCCCTCTCAACACTCACTTTTCCCCAGCTCACTACTTGAGTCTGCAAAATGGGGGGTTACTCCATACCTGAAGGTCTGTGGTCATTC
This sequence comes from Mycteria americana, assembly GCF_035582795.1. Taxonomy (NCBI): domain Eukaryota; kingdom Metazoa; phylum Chordata; class Aves; order Ciconiiformes; family Ciconiidae; genus Mycteria; species Mycteria americana. The sequence goes on along the minus strand of NC_134380.1, from coordinate 4,888,563 downwards.
TCCACCAAGCTGTTGCTGGGGGAAAGCAGGGTTCCCAATGGTATTGCTGTATTTGCTCTTCTTTTGAACACCAGCCACTTGCTCTACAGCCTTCTGCCTCCCAGACAGGTCACTGCAACAGCTCCTACCTGGCAGAAGGAGCCATCAAGAAGCAAAGTCTTCAAGAGAGTTACCACCTGTGTCTCGTAAGCAGGCAGATTAAAGGAAGGAAGATTGCACCAAGCCCTGCAAACACCTTTGGGAGTTGTCTTTCTTTTTTCTGGGCTTATTAAATAAGGCAGGGCACAGGTTGCATTACACACTGCTCCCCTCCAATGTCTTCAGACCAGCTTGCCCCAAGGATCCCCAGAGCCACCCCAGCTGCAGCACAGCGAGTCCAGCTCCCTGCACATCACCAGTGCCATAGCCAGCTGAAAAGCTGCACAATTTGTAGGCACATTATACCTGAGCAGCACAGGCTCGTGGGAAGCAATGCTCTGCTCCTGTGTGTTGAAGCAGCTCCTCTGGTGTTGAGGGCAGACCTCACCTGATGACAGACCTGCCGAGATCTTTGTTTCACCTTCTTCAGGAAAGCAGCTCCTAAACACATGGACTTTCAAAATATTGCTGTCTATGGGGCAATCACAGGCAAGGGGCACTCTCTGCATGGATTTTACCATGTTACCATAGTGCAACACAACAGAGAGATGCTGCCTTGGTGTGATGCAACCAGAGGACACCACCATTGCCTTACATTGCCTTAAGTCCCCATTGCTGAAGAAGGGCCAATCCACTGCAGGAGAGAAAATGCTCCAGAATTGGGCAGCAGGCCCTATTTTCCATTAGCAGCAGAATCATCCAGGCCTGGACACTTCTCTGAACATCATAGCATGCTTTTGACCAGAAATTAAACTACAAAAAATTTAAACTAAGAAGGGACTGCTCCATCAAGTCAGTCAATCAGGAATGCCTCTTGCTACTGGTGCTTTTCTTGGACCTCACTCATTGCTTTCATGGATTACAAAATTTCAGCAGAGAGACTTCACACTTTGCAGGTCAGCCCTGAACATCTACAGTGTTTTATCTGCTAGCCCAGCTGCAGAGTTGCCTTACAATAACTCATCTCTCCGCAACAAAGGGCATCAAAGGCTGTGCTCCCGTCTCTTTTGCAAGTCCTAGACACAAGATAAATATAGCAACGAGTAAATCAGTCCTCTCTGCCTAAGGTACAATTAGGGGTTTTGGTAAACACTAGCCACCGCCGGATGCGCCAGCCTTAGAGGCTCAGAGGATGCCTGTGGTGGGCAGCCAGGGCTCAGGAATTTGCCTCTGCCCATGTGAGGAGGGACACCAGACTTTGAGGGGAAGAGGGAAAGTTGAGCAGCCACGAGCTGGTCTGCCAACATGCCCAAGAGCAATTTGCAAACTGACGTTTCAGCAACAAAAAGATGAAGAAAATAAACACCATGGAGAGACACATGTATTCAACCGAGACAAATGTGACCACACACAGCTGCTTAGGTAACCAGCACTGCATGAGCTAGCACATACAGACCAGGACAAAACACACCAGCCCTCCTTCCTCCTTTCATTTTGTCCATTTTTCCCCTATTCCTAAGGGGAATTGTGCCAGACGCCGCACCCCACACACACTTCCATGGCTATCCCACTCCTCCAGTGCCCATTGACACCTTGGCTGGAAGCCTGTCCTTTCAAGCCCCAGCCCCAGGAGGGCTCCTGCCCGCCTGCTCCATCAGCTCCTGCACAGGCACCTCGGGTCAGCCATGTCCCAGCATGGCCATGCCCCTCGCAGGACACGGGCTGGGGCTGGCAGAGGTGATGACAAACATATTTCTCTCTCCTAGGGCACTGTGCTCTCCTCTAGAGGACTGGGTTTGCTTTTTTTTCCCCCTCCGTCCTTCACAATGACATGAGACAATTGAGATAAAACCATATTCCACTACCGTTCCCCTTCCCTGCTCTCTCACCTCCTCTCTGCTGCAGCTGATGTGAGGTTCTCTTGAAAGGGCATTAGGAGCTTACTCAGAGACACCTGGTCCCACAGCAATAAATGACCTCGCTCAAGGACTACTGCTCCTGTCCCGGAAGAGTTGCACTCTGCAGCTCTACATCTCCTTTCCTCAGGGGAACCCTGTGGACCTCATCAGCACTAATCAACAAACTCATATCACATTCCAGTGAGGAAGATTAACTTAAAACACAGTCAGCAGCTAAAGCCTCTAAACATTAAAGAGCATTAAATCCCCGGTCATTCCTGAACTACTGATTTATATTTCACTGTCTCTAGTTTCCTCACACCAGAGCTCATAGTGCCAGGTGCCATATGAAGAAAGCACCGAAAGATCTACCTACTCACCTGAGATGTCCAGTAGCCTTTTTGGACTAAAAGGCACTATACATAAGACTGGAGATGAAACTGGGTATTGTAAGGGAACAGGACAACAGGCAAGTGCTCAGCACATCCCCTCAATAGCAAACAGGCCCACGGCACCTATCACTATTCCTTAATTTCTTAGCTGTGCACAGAAGCACCTACGCTCCCTCATTCACTGTAAGTAATGCACATCTCTGCTTGAAGCACATGGGAGCCCCACAGGACTATCCCAGGCAGCTTGGAGTCCACGTGTCTGCGTTATGCAAGCACCATCCTCATGTGTCCATGCAGGAAACCAAGCACCTGAATCGAGAGCAGCCTTTTCACTTTAACTTCTTGTTGCCTGGAGTTGGTATTTCCTGCAGAGCTGTGCTGCTGCAGAAGGGACTCTCCAGGCTGGCTGGTGACCAAGCTTCACCCTTTGCTACTTCACCCTCATGATGAGAAAGACCAAGAGGACACATGTCAAATGAGGGCTTGTCACTAGGGAGCCTGAGGAGAGCGAACGGTACATGTGCATGGGGACGCTTTTTGGCACGGAGATCCACGCAGCTGGGGTGACCAGTGTGGTGCTTAAAACAAAGGGGAATAGAGGCTGCCCAAAGAAATTCATATGACCTCATCTAGGGACACATCCAAAGCAATGAGGCTACAACCACAAGTCTCTAGTTAACCCCTCTGCTGCTCCACCAAGGTGAAAGGCACAGTCCATGCTAAAAATATCACACTGCAAAGAGATGTTGTGCATCCCCACAACTTCCAGCTGGACCAGAAGTGCTGCACTCACAGCCTGCATCCCAGTGTGCCAACAGGAAGCTAAGAAAGGATGCAGTAAAGGTTAGGGTAATCTGAAGGTCTGGACCAAGGTTTACAGGAGGGGTTCCCAAACTCAGTTTTCTCAGATACCACGATTACACGTAGAGGGCTGTGCTGCGCGGGTACCCGTGTCTGAGCTGCAGGAGATGTGTGACAGTTCTGGCAGCACTTCCCTGGGGAAAAAAAAAAAAAATCAAAAACCTAATGTTTCTTATAGCACTCTGAATTAGCTTACGTAACAGTAATCATGTACGCTCGACTAGGGAGCCCCTGGCTTTTGACATTTCTTTTGTTTATTTCCACTATTCTGCTTAACCTGCAGCCTCACATAAACCAATTTCTAAAGTTGTTCTCTTACAGACTGCAGGCATAAAGAGAGGAGATGATCCTCAGGGCAAGGTACTAATCAAAAGATGGAAACAGCAAGATCTATTGCCTTATCTACCTTAACTCACTGCATGAATTTGGAGCATCCCAAGTCAGTGAACCCTGCTGAAATCCTGTTGAAGCGATGATGCCAGTTTAAGCTATGCCCACAGCTATGTGTGTTCAGCTCTTCCACCCACCTGGCCACACATCTTTCCATTTCAGTGCCCATGCAGAAGGATCCCCAGATTCACAGGCAATGCAAAAGGTGCAGCTTTCAGCTTCTCTGCTGCTCTATTTCCCCCAACTATGAAATGGGAACATCAGTAACTATACTAAAGGAAAAATGCAAGGCTTAAGCAGGGAAAAGCAACATAAGACAAGAACTATCTGTGCACGTCTTGTTGAAACTTTCATGTAAGACTATATTCTCTCCACTTTTATTAATCCCAGCTCCTGCAAAGACCTTCTGGGTGCCCTGGGCAGCATGGCAGTGCAGTGCCATTGTGGTCAATGGGATCCGAGAGCTCACGCCCCAAGCAAAAGCTCACAGGCTCACACCACAACCAGCAACTTCGAATCATCTCACTTGTCCTGTATCTCTAGCTCACACTTGTCCACCCGCTGTGGCTTCTGGCCCCTCTGTCTACCACCATCAACCTAAAGGGTGGACAAGGGGCTCAAGCTGGTGCAAACAACATGCCTGGGATGGGGGTCCCTCCACTTTATACCCAAGAGAGGTATTTAGACAGTACAAGACTAACTGCCCTGACAAAGGTTTCATGACATCAGTGAGAGCCCCTTTCTAATGTAACCCAGATAGCTGGCCTTGAGCTTCATGCCTCCCTAAATTACGCCCTATGCTTCCAAAAAGCACCAAGACAAGTTGTGGTTGATCCTCAGCCAACTGCTGATGATGCAGAAGTGGGGCCGCTAGCGCCCTGTCTTTTTTGGATGGAAAAGCTGTGCCTGCCCTGGACTGCAGCTGGCCCTGGCAGCCTGCCCCTGTTCCGCTCGGGCCGGCTCCAGGCAGCCATGCAGCCAGACAAAGGCTGAAACAGGAAAGCTGAGGCACCTGCTCCCCTCCCACCCCTTTGGGACCTCTCATGAACAAAGCACCTGACCCACAAATAGCACCAGTGCAGGAGCAGTTCTGCTGCCACACAGCCGAAAGGCATCCTCCTCCTTGCATTCACCTACACAGACAAAACATGCTGTTTTAGCTAAATCAGTAAACTCTACCTTTTTCTGGACCCTCCTACATTACCCCCACCAGGGAAGTTCCTTCCTCCTAGCAAAAACTGAATTGTAGCCTGGAAACAAATCAAAGTACAGAGCACAGCTGGCTGCCCAAGAGGAATACGATGCCGATTTCTTCCACTCCAACTGCTCTGGGGCTGTTTTCTGGCCAGCTCGGGAACACATCACTGCTCTGGATGGCAAATGTCAGCACATATTTCTCTCTTTCAAATTCATCAGGTACAGTTGTAGAAAAATGAAGTGGGAGTAACTTCCCCGACACACCGTTCTTAACTCTGCAAAAATATTGCCCTAAGCTACCCACATCAGGCAACAGTGGCATTTTAGGGGCCACAGTTCTGAACTTTGATGGAGCCTTTTATAAAGGGCTTCCTCCTTTCCTCTCCTCTCTCTCTCTGCCCATTCCCAGGCATGTTGAACACAGCCTCTAAACCACTCACAAAACTCAACCTTATGGGCAGGGTCCCATGTCCTAATTGAGGGGGGACAGTGCCAAGCCCCAGACATCTTCCTTGTCCTAGTCCTCAAGCCAAGGCCCTCCCGGCTCCCGCTATCAGGCTGCACCCCAGGATAGTGCTGTTGTCCATGGTGAGTCACAGCCCCGAGCTGGCCCATCGCAGGGGGCGAGGACCGATACGACTAGCAATGCTGTGGAAAGAGGGAGCCAGCGGTGAGCCCAGCTCCACGTCTTCTACTGAATGGGCCCTTGTTAGGTTTAGGTCAGCACCTCCAGGGTGCTGGACATCAGAAGTTGTTTCCTGTACCAATAATTGTGGCATCTCTTCATATAGCCAGAGCCCCATTACAACCGTGAGACACCTGAACACTGTCGTAACCTCGCATCTCCCCCTTCCCAGGGCATTCTTTGGGTATGCATGATACTAACTCCACTTTTGCAGCCAAAGAAAAACAGAGACAAAGCATAGGATTCACATATCCCAAAAGGCAGCTACCTAAAGAAATTATGGTCCCCTATAATCCTACAGGGATATGAGTTCCTCCAAGCAGCTTATTCTTCCCATCCTAAAGTAAGTGCTCTTAGACACTTTCTGATAGCGTCCAGCTCTCTCCATTGACCAGCCCAGATGAGTCCCACCTCACTGGCTTACCTGGGACTATGCAGCAGACCTGTATGAAACAAAAACTGAAGCTCCAAAGCCCCGGAACTGCTGCTCACTGCGCAATACTGGATGCCAATGTCATACAACCACTTTCAAAGGTACAAGAAAAATTGAAAGGAGTCACAGAATAAGTTTTCCAAAAGAGGTCAACATCAGATCTCCAGGTTCCTACTGTCATTGCATGCCCCAAGGCAATACGTGGTATGTGGATGACTGTGTAGCTGTCTAGATCCCAAGAGTTGGTGGCTGTGGAAATGCATGTCATCCCTTTCTTTGTTTAGGGTGGCAAAGAGCCCAAAGCAACCCCCTTCTGTGATGCTTCACTTACAACCACTGCTCAGTCATCCCAACCCCAATTTATCTTTTACAGGAATAAAAGCTTCTGGGTGCAAGGCCAGATGTGCAGAGGGGAAATTTGGACCCGAAACAAGGGGAAATTGAGCTGCAGTTACATGGAGTCATAAATATTTACTGCAATGTAAACTGGAGCACTGAGCTGCTCGTTTGATTTTAACTTGAAAAAAATATTAAAATTTAAAAGGTCTCTCACCAGAAAAGTGGAAAAGTATATAATTAGAGTCTAAAGAAAACAAGCTTGAACAAACGCGCTGTGTCTTTCAATTTAGATTCTCTACACTTCAGTTACCTTTGGAGCTGTACCAATTCCCCTTTCTGTCCTCGGACATATATATATATGAAAACATGTGGTGCCAGGGCTGAGACTGCAACCTTGTTTTTGCATATGCAGAAGATAAACATGCACTTCAGTTCAAAACTACCAGCTTTCTGCGCTGGTGGCCGAATTTTGAAGCATCAGCTTGAAAATGCAGCTCAGTTCTTCTGGACTGAACGATCACTGCTGCGACGCTTTAGTACCCAGACCAATACCGCAACTCCATGCTAAATTATCACCCAATGCATTTTTCCTGCCATTTGACATTAGTTTGAGGTGCAGTGGCCTACTCTGACCATATTTACATCCTCCCACTGATACATCACTACATTAGGGTTGGGGATGGTAACAGTGCACAGCTATGAAGCTCCAGATGTGAAGCAGCAAATGTCCCAGCAGCAGGACAGCATCACAGCATGCCATGTGCTCTCTGACCCTTGTCTGTGCCATAAAATGAATACCTGTCCCTGTGCTTATCACTAACATTTGCTGAGGGCCAGGCAGGCAGTGTCACAGCTCCCAGGGCATTTAGGCACATGCTTAACTGGATGTCTGTGACTAATCCCCATTCCACATGTGCTGATGCCTTGATACAGAAAACGCTGAAGTCACCGCTCCAGGAAGGCATCCTGAGGGTGGCTTTCTCCTCCCACCCACACAGAGGGAAAAGCTGAAAACGTCTGTTTTGATAAGTACATGTGGGAGCTGAGACAGGATATGAGGGCTGAGAAGATGAACTGAAATAGCAAATTGAGCCCAGAGGGAGGAACTGTGAGTGACAGAGACGCCAAAGGGACAGGAGTGGACAAAAGCCCTGAACCAAACGTGGCCAGAGCAGGGTGTCGAGGCGAGTGGGGTTCTTGGGAGGACAGGCTGATTGCAGCAAGCAGCAGAGACAACTGTCAGTATCCCAGAGAAAACAACGTGGCAATGGCAAGGAGAGATCATACATCTCAGAGAAGCAATCGTGAAGGAAGATTTCAATTGCAGCAAAGCACCTGCTAAGAAAGATGAACATCCGTGACATACAAGAGACCCCAGTTCTGGAGACGGACACTTCCTGCAGGGGTTTGGACCTTTAGAGCAGCACAGGTCCATCGGGGCTGGGGGGCAGGCAGAGCCAGCAAAAGGGGCCATCAAAAGGAAAAGCCCAGAAACAGGCTGTCTCAGCTTCCTTTTGGGTATTTTGGATGAGAAGACTGAAATTTTCTACTCTCGGGGGTAATTTGGGTCAGGCCAATGCAGGTAAGCACCAGGGACTTGTCCCTGTCTCTGGACAGTCCCAACCAGTGTCATGCACACTCAAACAGAGCACAAGGGCTAGGGTACTCACAAGCACCAAGACTTCTGCTACTGCTTTGCTGAGGCTGGAAAACACCTTTTTCAAGAAAGAAACCCTCCCACCTGCTTCCTTCTGAATCAGAAACAGCTTCAGAAACATTAAACTGCAATTAGGAGTGTAAATTTAGTCACAAGCACATATAATCCATAAATCTCCACATCCAATAAAAAAATAATAGCTAAGGAGAGTATGAAAGAGCTGCTAATTACTAAAGCCGTATTTCAACCACAGGCCATTGCTCCTTTCTGTTGCCTTGTGTTAGACCCCTTGAATTGAGATGGGGCTAATTATTCTCTCTGGGTCCATTACTCAGTAAGTAATCTTTTATTTTATATTGCTCTCTCTCATCATATTTGTTTTTTAAAAATATATACTGCTCTCTTTTTTATATATACTGCTTGCTCACTGCAGCATAGAAAGCTCTGCAATTATTAGCAACCAGCTTTGCCTTCCCAACCATGGCCACTGGACAGCAGGCAGGACACATGATTTCTGAGAGTTACCTCTTGCATTCTCTCTCTCTCTCTTTTTTTTTTTTTTTTTTAATTTTTTTTATTGGATGAGGAAGTTTCAACGAGAGAAATGCATGCAACTTACTTGGACTTGTCTGGTCACTGAGTCTCCGAAGTCTCCCGCTGGAGGTCCGGGTGATTCCTAAAGCAAGAAGAAGGTTTGAATGGGCCAAGAGAGTTCATGTGAATATAGTATATGTGGAGCAATCTCCCCGCTATGACTCTACATCTGGTGAGGCACATTTCTGTTGGGAATCTGCTATGCACCATCATCTCTGCAATTGAGGGAATGTTATATGTTATTTTAAACAGAAAAACACCTGCAGAGAGAACTGCACCCTTCCCTGGAGATGTCGAACATTATTATTCAAACATCTCAAACCCATGCATGTATTTAGGGCTTCCAGAAACACAAGAGAGAACTTTTGAAATCATGAAGTAGGACATGCACCTTCACCTCTTGCTCCAAGATATTTTATCCTAGAAACAAGTGCAGCACTTCCAGAGGCAGGTTTCCTTGTCAAGAGAGGAAAGCACAGGAATTGAAGGACCAGCATGTGTCCTGCACTGGCAGAGAGCTCAGCAAAGAGGTTCTTGCAAAGAAATCACTTCCCAGATGTCCTTGGCCTCTCCAGCCAGCTCAGCCGCAAGGACAGCAGTGGCTCCTGTGTTCAGCATTACAGGAGAGCAAGAGGTGACTACTTTCTGGCTAGACTGCACCCAGCATCCTTGGAACATGTCATATACAAGAACCCTGTCATGGGGTTAGACAGGCTGAAACACAGGATACATCATGTGTTCTAGGCAGATGCTAAGCCAGAACACAGTGATCCAGATGTTGGGCTAATTCTGCTCCATTTTTTTAATGAAAAAGTATTCATCATTCTCATTGGGGTAGCACACTGCTAATTTACATACACTGTGCTGGAGAAAGATATATAGGCATCTTAACCTACCCGACATCACACATTACTTTGAAAGACAAAACTCAGACAAAACCTGTCTCCTCCAGTCCCATACCCATTTCAAAAAGTAATTGGTAACTCCCAGATGCCTGCCTGCCTCCCAGACTCCACACAAGCCAGCAGGACCTGCTGGCTACAGCAACATTTCTAATCCATCAACAATTTGTTTAACTTCTCTGCTGCCCCAGCTGCCTATTTGTAAAGTGGCGATTGCCGTAACACTAATTTCCCAAGTATGCTGAAACCAGCAAGAACCAGAATTAACCTTAACAAGCCTTTGGTTAAAACCTAGCCACACACAGAAACCGTATGTTGATTAGTGCCTCAGTTTCTCTTTTCTTAGCCCAACAAAAGTGAACACAATAAATGCAGTGAACCACCTCATGTGGGATGCTATAACTCCAAAACTACTCCAAACGCTACAATGTCCTGACATGGGGATTTCCAGAAAGTCTGGCAGCTCCTCAGTCTCTGGTGGGTCCTGCTGGAGGAACAATAGCTCCAGGGTGGTGTCCATCATCTTGGACACCAGATGCTGGAGATGCTGGGCTCCAGAACAGAGCCACGGAGGCTCCTCAGCTCAACACAAACCCTGCCCAACCGCACCAATATTTTGAATTTGGATTTCTACCCTGCAAGCAGGTAAGAGACTCCCAGATTTCTGGGGTGATGTTGCTTAATTACAAGTGATAGTCTTTAAACAAGTATCTTCATTTCTCACTATCTACCAGATCTGTTGGACAATAAGCAAAAGGGTTAAACCAGCACCAACTTAAGCTGCAGAACATCCCCAAACTGTGATTTGTAACATAGCCGCAACCTTACAAACCTTGTCAGCTGGAGCGGTGCATCCTTAAAAAAAAAAAAAAAAAAAAAAAAAAAAAAAAAAAAATCACCCAAAAACCCCCAAAAATATATATATATATATGTAAGGCAGGAAAACTTTCATATTAATGAGCCCTGGGATGGAGGGAAGGAAGGGAAAAGAGCTGCCTGGCAACTCGACATGGAAAAAGTGTCTCACACTCAGAAGCCTCTGCTTACAAATATGCGTATGTGTGTGCATTTTCTCTCTCCCTTTCCTTTTCTAATATAAAAAGCCTCTGTGCCTGCAACGTTATGTGGCTGAACCACAGGGCCAGGGAAACAGCAGAGCTGCCCTGCCCCGGCAGCACAGGGAGAGCTCCCAGCCAGCACCACCCGGAGCCGTCCCCCCGCTCAGCTCTGCCCCCCAAAGAGCACTGCCAGCCAAAGGGCCAAAAATAGAGCCGGGACCGTCCACCCGCACGCGTGAACACCCAGCCTGGCTTCTCGAGAGCTTTATCTACATTGCAACAGGGCAGTCCGCTGCTACACACATCACACTGCCTGCAGCTTCCAGTAGTGACAGCAAGAGAAGGGCTGAAGTTTCTAGCAGCCTGTGCACTATAACCAGCATTATAAATTTTAAATACATTTTTTTTTCTATTAAGCCCAGTCCTTGGTTTTTTTCTTAATTATTTTCTCCTCTCTAAGTGTCTACTGCTTTTTTGGACACTAGCAAGAATGAAAAGGCATATTTCCTCTGCTCAACAGCATTTTAAATAGCACTTCTTCAGACAAGCTGCAAGAGCACTCGAGTCCTGGCTTGGCTCCTTGCAGAAAATGAACACCTCTGCTTTGTCCGCGTGCAGGCAAGGTGCAGTGTTGAAATCTGGCTTTCATAATTGCTCAAAAACCAGCGAAAAACGAACCTTATGGGTGGCACGCTGAAGAACGCAGATATGCACCCATGCTGAGCTAGTTAAATACATCCTTTTATGTTCAAAGACTTCATTCAGTCTGCGGCAAAGCAGGACGGAAGCAGAGCAAGGAGCTTACAAGCTTGGACAGGATTGCACATAGGAAGTAGGCTTTATTCCCTTCAGCAATGACTCCAGTGGAAAAAACACACATAGGACTCGGAGCATCCAATGCGGCACAGCTGTCGGAGCATCCATGCCCTGGGCTGAGCCTGTACTTTTTATGCAAACATTTCTGAGAATTTGCTTATCTGCCCTGTCTCACAGGTTTTCTCTGGGGATCTGTAATTGCTATTCACACCCTTTTTAAATAGGTAAACCCGAAGGTGGACAAGATGAATTGATTTGCTTTGTATTGGAGACAGCATTAGAAGGAAGTTTTTCTGACAGCTGTTGCTTCAACCCCTCTTAACAACATTAATAATACATAATAATGCTGTTAATCCCCTTTCAACAAAAAGCTTAATAAGGAGCAAACAAGTAATTTCCACAGGCTGTCCAACACCTTAACAGCTAATATGGAAAGAGGAGGGAGCACTACGGAGTCCAAGCCAAGCTTGCTATCCATGATGCCCCACTGTCCCTCCACTGAGGGAGGATCCAGACACAGTCCTGGAAAGCAGATAAACAGCAGGGAAGGCTGGCAGCCTGGCAAGACAGAAGAGAAGATCTGTCAAAAAAAAAAAAAAAAAAGAGAAAGCAACAGCTAAAAATATGCTCCTCTGAACACACTGCCAGGAAGCCAGCAATGTGGGCAGGACTGGAGAGCATCGGCGTGCTGAGCACGTTCTGGGGTTACCTCTATTTATAGCGTGGAAGCAGCAGGCTGAGCCCCGGGTTTGGGCTGTGAAATGAAAATCAAAGGTTTCCACCCTAGACACAGTGTCTATGAGTCTTCCCTCTTAACACAGTTCAAATGCCCTCAAGTCATGCTATAAATTTATTGTAGTGCACTGGACTAAGAAACATAATGAAATATGCTTTATTTAGCTGAAATTAGGAATGCTTCCCCACATCCCCGGCAGAATGACTTCAAAATGGAAGAGTCCAACAGTTAAAATCGGTCAATCCAAGAACAGTTCATTCAATCCAGCGGATGTGCTGCAGCAACACAAAGTTATGACATTCGCAGAGCTTAGCCTCACCTTGGCTCACTAGCTGAGCAATATTTTTTCACGTTTTATAATCAACGACTAATTCTCTCCAGATCCACAGTCTGGGACCATATGGCACAGCAGAAAGGCAGCAGCACCAAAGGCACACGGGGCTTGACTGGGGTCTCCTTCCCAACTGCTGAAGCCAAGAACCGCTCCAACTGGGTTGTGTCAGTGCAAGTGAGATCCCAGACAGGCTCATGTCTAAACCACTCCCTCCAGATAATATTGGGCCAAATGTTCTACTATTTTGTGCTTCTTGCAGCTGCTGATATAACACACCATGGATGTAAAGCATTTCAGTATTGAAACAGGAGCATTTTCTAGACACTCACCCCAATGTAGAGGATGCAGACATGGTGCAGGGCAGCAGGGAAACTGAATCCAGCCTGTCTAGAGAAACTGTCCTTGCTACCGTGTGACTTTTCTAGCCTACTTCACTGAATCTGAACCTAGTGCTAATAAGGGGACCGCCAGAGATGTTCACCTCCAATACAGTCAACACGTACATTCTCCAAAACATGTCAGAGTTTTTGCATGATACACCCCAAACGTTTTTATGGATGCCTATAATAGTAACCAGACAGGCCACTTGAGATGTATTTTCTCCTCACAGTAAGTGATCCATGCCACTACACTCATACCATGTAAAAATGAAAAGAACAAATGAGTAATTTCCATTATCAAGAGAAACCATGGGGTGCGGACAAACAATGGAGGATGTAACCCAGGAACTTGCTCTCTCTACACAGCCCAGTAAAAACAAAACAAACAAACAAACAAAAGAACCCAAACCAAACAAAGGTCATGTCGGAAAGGGAAGGGCCAAAATCAGCAGGAGACATCCCACACTGTGCTGGAGTCAGCAAAGCGGCACCAGGTCACCCGAGCAGCCAGCGTGACCCTTGCTTCTGTTAAATGTATTTACTAGTGAGTCTGAGATCAGACAATTCAGCTTCCTTCTTCACCCAGCATAAACATGGCACAGTGTCCAGACAGCACTGGAGATGTATCTCCATCCGAGACCAGTTTCCTCCTATGGACATTTCCCCACTCCCGGCTCCCCAGAGCTCTCTCCTGGAGCGTACAGGTCTAGGCCAGGTCATGGAGCCATCCTGAGACTCCATCAACGTTGGCAGTGGGGTGGTGGGAGACCCCCCCAGCAGAACAACACTTCAGAGGTGTCTACAGCACCTACACAAGACTGGCATTTTAGAGTTGGCTCCCTCCAGGGCAGGATCTGCAACAGCCTGTGCACTGCAGAGGCACCCAGCCTCACCTCCTCCAATCCATCCTGCCCATTGCTACCTCCTCAGGCCATCCCTGCTGTTGGCTAGGGAGGATATAAGATGACAGCAAGGATGTCACCTCATTTGCCCTGCAGCAGATGCAGAGCTGGCACAGGTACCAGTGCAGACTGCTGGGACAGAGTTTTCCACTCCCTTTTAGGATGTGCATATCCATTGCAACACTCTTAGGAGCATCTGTTCAGGACCATACAGGGTGTGAAATCTATCTCATTTTATCTACTTCACAGGTACTATCCAGACAGTCCGGAAGAGAATTGCCTTCACTGGCAGCTGTATTTCATCCTGCTCCACAGACAAGCTCCTGAGATAAAATGTCTGGAGAAGACTTCATCAGTAACGAGGCCTGGAGCTGTTAACAGAGGGAGGATAACCCAACACATAGTTTGATCCACACCACATAACCACCGCCTCAGTGGCTTCTCCAACATACCAGACCAGCTGCTGGGGACTGAGCTGCAAAGTTTTAATGCTGACATAGGACATCCCCTTCAGAAGTACAACCCTGCACATGGAGCTGTGGGTGTCACTGGAGACAGCTGGGGACAGAGAGGCTCTGCAGGAGCTGAGGACTGTAAGGGAGAGACATCTGTATGCAGAGTAGCAAAGGAAGAAGAGTCTCTATTGCTTCAAGCCCAACTCCAACAAACCACACAATTACAACTGCACTTCTATTAACTTGAAATCCACTTGCAACATTAACCTCAAAAGGAATATGTTTTAAAAAAGGGAAAAAATTCATGTTCATTTCCAGCACTAATCAGAAACATGCACTGAAGAACAAAAGACACTTTTCCAGATTCTGTGTAATAGAGACTCTTTACAAAGAAGCTGAGCACAGCTAGGAAAAAAAACCTTCAACTCATGTGCATGGTTTCATTCTGGACCAAATCTCTGGCAGCAAACTGAGCTTTCACTGGGATGGAGGGATGCTGATGGAATGGAGGGATGCTGTTCCCAAGGGGCACTGAGTACAGACACAGGAATGGACCACTACCATCTCCAACACAGCTACCACCACAGGGGTACACCAACAAGCTGTATGTGTCTAGGTCAAAGGCTAATCATAGACCATACAGTCTAAAACACCACCAACCATCTCACTTATGTGGGAGCTGGATATCATCAGGCTGGGGCCAGACAACACTGCTAATCAGCACAGCACCATTAACACAAGTGGAGCCATGCGTTCACACACAGAAAGAACCCGGCCCGAGGCTGGATTACAGCTAACCCTCAAGGAAACCACAGGAAAATTGGCATTAGCAAGATGCATATATTCCTACCACAATGTTATACTTCTGGCAGGTGCCAAACACATTCTAACACTAAAAAAATGCTCCAAAAGCTTGTGCTAATGATAAGAGGCAGAAAGAATTAAGCCTCAATTTTTCCAACGTTAGAAAGGCTTCCCCAAGCCCAGCAGTGGCCTGCCCAGAGCTGCTGGCCACAGCAAAGGACCAGTCTTGCACATGGTGGTAGAAGATGACAGGGGACCCAGCACTTTAACCTTAGCTCGAGTTCAGGCTTTGATTCAAGATTTTAACTCAAATTAAACTGTGGTAATTTTCAGGAAATCAACTGATGCGTCCATAGAGCTCAAGGACAGAAGATTGCCTTGACTGACCTGCAAAACCCACACCACACATTTTTATCCAGTCATCATGAATTCAAGCTCGTGCTTGAACAAAGTCTTGGCTTTTCTGAGACGTTCAACCTCAATGTCAAGATTTAAATGTTGGAGTGACCCCAAGTGCTTTGGCAAGTTGCTCAATAGTTAAAATGGCCTTCAAACAGCTCTGAGACCATGCCTCTTCCCCATGCGTTTATGCTGAGGTGAGCAAACTCAATCCTCAGATATTCACTTGACAGAAGTAACAAGATCATTTCACCACTGTGTGTGACGGTCTGTTCTTTACTGCCCACAAATTCCTCACAGCTGATAGTCAGAGATACGCTGGACAATCATGAAAGCACAAAAAAAATTAGCACAAGCAGTTTTTCATATGAAAAAGCACGTTAGTCATCATCTGTGATCCTTCTGGTTAGAGTGTTTCAGTAATCTGGCCGGGCAGCAGACAGGATGCCACGTCACCACACTGACACATCAGATGACTTGTACAAATGCATATTTATAATGCAAGTATCCACACAAATTGGAAGAGACTGGAAAAACAGGCCTTTTTTATGTACTGTCAGTTTTGCTGGTTTATGCAATTCTTCTACTTAGCAGCAGGACGGAAGGGAAAAGGATTTATAAAGGAACGGAAAACTGTTCTTGTGAAGCTATACTGACTGGGAATGGACCTGGTAACTACCATCAAGTCTAAAATCACTTCCAGTTCACTGTTGAAGCTAACCAGACTTCCGAAGAGATTTTGTCCCTCTAAATTTACCCTGTCTTCACCACGGTCCTCATTTGCTCACAGTGCTTAAGCTTCTGAAATCCAAGAGGGAGAAGCAGCAGGACCTAAGAGCTACAACAAGCAGCGTCCTCGTGGCATTTTCACTAAATGAGGGGGTTTTGCAAGAACATATCACAGAGCTTGCAAAGCCATCGTGAGAGCAGCTTGGATCTGGTCCCGTTTGTTTCTGCAGAACCTGCAGCATCCCAGCAGAGATGGGAAGGAGGGAAGGCATCTGAACTCATCCAAGCTGCAGCCTTGCTCAAAGAAGGAAATAATCAAACTCTTACATTAACCAGCTGCTACAAGAGCTTCAGCAAGCTAGAAATGTGTTAGTTAATGATTAACATTAATAGTACAAGAGATCCCCAGGAACCTGAATGGACAAGGGTAAGGCTTAGCACGCAGAGCACTATGCAAACAAAGAACAAAACGCATGATCGCTGTTCATCCTTTGCCTTCCAAAAAACCCCAAACATTTACAGCATCCAGACTCACACATGTACCTAACTTTCTCAGGTTCATCTGGAAATGGCCGTGGATTAGTTGGAGAAAAACACTGTCAGATTTGAAGGAGGGGAAAGGAATTTTAAAACTGCAATGTGGTATTTCCATATGGATCAAATACTCCCAAGACACCCTGTGGCTCTCCTCCCTACCCCACTCCCTGCAGGCCCATAACATTCTGGCTCTGACCACACAGGAGAACTCCTGGTGCAAACCTCCCAGCCCAGCATCTGGCGCTCTGCTGCACTCTCACACTACGTGCAGCTTTAGCGCACTAAGCAGCAGTATGTTACTTCAGATTAAAAAAAATTAAATCATCCTTACTTAGATTTTAAATCAATTTCTTGCCGCCTTCTTGTAACCTCAGTGCAATCCAAGTTTCATTTTTCACCCACAGCATTTGCTCAGTGACCACTCACTGATTCCCTGCTCGTTTCAGACACACAGAACTCCCAAACTTGTGTTTCAGAGGGTCCCCCCCACAACAAACATCACTGGATTTATCATCGGAGCCCTGCAAGCCTGGGGCTGCCATCAGGATGTAATACAGACCCTTTCTGTTTGCCAGGCTCTGAAAGGTAAATGTTGATTTTTCCCAGAGAGGGATGGGGGTGTATATAGGAGAAGAGTCGAGAACAAAGAGGCAGCGGCTCAACAGACAAAGGGCTGCCTATGACAGAGGGCAGAGGTTAAGGGCTCTCCTGAGCCAGGATGACCCACCAGGCTGCTTGGTGAAGTGTCCTGGTTTCAGCTGGGATAGAGTGAATTTTCTTCCTAGTAGTGCTGTGTTTTGGACTTAGTATGAGAATAACGTGATAACACATTGATGTTTTAGTTGTTGCTAAGTAGTGCTTACACTGGTCAAGGACTTTTCAGCTTCCCATGCTCTGCCGGGCGCACACGAAACTGGGAGGGGGCACAGCCAGAACAGCTGACCCAAACTGGCCAAAGGGCTATTCCATACCATATGGCATCATGCTCAGTATAGAAACTGGGGGGAGTTGGCTGGGGAGCAGCCATCACTGCTCGGGGACAGGCTGGGCATCGGTCAGCGGATGGTGAACAGTTGCATTGTGCATCACTTGTTTTGTACATTCTTTTATCATTATTATTATTTTCTCTTCCTCTGCTGTCCTATTAAACTGCCTTTATCTCAACCCACAGGTTTTATTTTTTTTCCAAATTCTTTCCCCCATCCCACGGGGGACAGGGGGAGGGTGAGCAAGCAATCCCCCACGGGGGACGTGGTGCTTAGTTGCTGACTGGGTTTGAAGCACAACACAGAGGCATGTCAGCACCTGTAGTTAACAGGACACCCAGAGCAGACCTGGCCACTTTGGATTCCCCAGCCTTAGTGAACAAGTCCTCATTCACAGCTGGAGGAGATAAGGGGCAGCCTTTGGTTTTGAGACCAGTGTCTGACCCTGAAGACACTGCAAAGGGGAAAACTCAGCCAGGGATTTTACTTAGATACAAACATCAAGTTCAAGTCTCACTCCAGACTTGTGACAAAGTGCCCTTTTCCTCCACCCAGTACGAGAGATGCTCCACTGCAGCCATGTAACATCCAGATGAAGGAACCAGTGACAGGTAAAGAAGCAGCCAAGGGACCACAGTCACTAAATCTGATTCCCTCCCTAGCCAGAAACTCAAATACACAGGGTCAAGATTCACAAACTGTCTGGCCACTTGATTGAGAACAGGTAATCTTGGAAAAGCGTTAAGTTCAATCAGATGATGGTCACTTTTCTCTCTGCATCGAACACCCACACAAATGTATTTCAGGCTACAGACACTACCTGGAGCCCTTTCACCTGAGCGTCCCTAGTGTCACAGCAGCCAGAACACGCACACTTTGCAGTCATGTGTTCATACAACAGTGAGTCTGGATCGCTTTGGTAGGAGCCCTGCAATCCTGATATTACACAGGATTGCCTGGAAGTCAGAAGTCCCTAAATCCAAGCTGCAGTTCAAACACCAGCTCCCTGGGTAGCCCTACACAAGAAATTTAAGCTCAGAATCGCAGCTGCCCCCTTGGGACGTCAGACATCCATATTCTTACATTGATCTTTAACCCCAGCTCCAGTCGCATCTTGATTCTCTGCTCATTCAAGGCTAACCTGCCCTAGGAAGATGCTGAGGTGGGCAGCCAGGGAAGACCAGCTCAGCTGTGGGGGCAAAGCCATCTGCAGACAGAGGAGTCAGGAACCGCTCAGCTGTCATCACGGCTCTACCACAGCTCATTGCACATAACTTTCCTCCTCCACATATCCTTTTCTCTGCCTCATAAGATGAGGTGTCAAACACTTCTCCTGCTTATAGGAGCAGGAGGGATATATTATTTCATGTTTTTACATTTTACCTGTACTGTAAAGAATTATTCAGGCACTATCTATAGATTACTGAGATAATGTCCGCTGTCCTTAAACATCAGGGAAGAAGGGAAGTTACAATTTAAGACTACAATGAAGCGTGGACCCATACAATTGAGGTTTTTCTCCCATTAAGTCTGCCCCAGAAGTAGCCAAGGCAATCCAGTTTCATAAGCTAGTAACATTCTTTGAATGTTTTTCCTTGTATCTTACAATTATATTTAATAGTGGCTGCAGCAGGGAAATTGGAATAGAAAAGAACTTCAGCCAATTTTCAGCACGTATTTGAGTGCCTAACGTTGCAGATCAGCTTACACTAGAGTTTGCAAAAGTGCCTTTACAAACTGTAGTATAACTCCATCTCTATCTTAAGAGGGCCTAAATGCATCTTAAAAACATCAATGCTGCACTTACAGTTCTGTCTTCCACCTCCAAGTCAGATACCCACAGAAAGACTGACCACAGTCCCAAAGTCAGCTACATGCACGGCTTAAGGCTGTATCTGTGAGGAGTCAGCAGTCAATGCTGAGATGAAATTTCCTGTGAGCTCCTCCTCTCCCTGCAGTCTCTCTCATATGAAGTATTTAAAGGCATTTAAAGGAGGACTAGGTTCTCAGAAGTACCCATTGCCCACACTGAGCCCCACAATATGTCTTGTTGCATCCCACTCCTGCACATCAGAGGATTAAGGCACCCAGCACAAAAGCACTAAATTAATTTAAAAACAAGATGTAGAGTCAATACATAAGTGCTAATATCTTACTGGCTTATACTTTTAAAGCTTTGTAAGGAACAAAATAATTCTAGACCCAACACCTACCTTTCTGCCAAGCCATGCTCTCCAACAGTCAGCTCTACAGAGGGGCAGCAGGAAAATTAAGAATAGGTTCATTTGAATAAGCCCCAGCTGTAGGAACCACCACTACTTCATACTACTCCATGATTATATGCTCTTCTCCCCAGGTACCAAGCAGCCCCAGTGCAACTCGTTCCTCTAATGGGTTTCTGCAGCTGCCAGCAAGGGAAATGTAAAGCACCTGGCACCACCAAACAGCTCAGCCCTGGCAAAAGGCAGAGTGAAATCACTCCTGGCACAGGTGAAAACCATTTCAAAGCATGGAGCACTGCCTGCAGCCTCTAAGGAAGCTTTTCTCTCTTAAAAGAGGGCTCACACAAGGAGACACAAAGCCTATTCTGTAGGTCTGGCTGAAAGGCAGCATTGTACATGGAACATGGCACGCTCGGTGTAACGGAGCCAGGCAGTGGAGGTCCGGGCCCAATCCAGAACCCCTCCCTCAAGTCACTCACCCCAAAGATACAAGTGTTCAGCCTCCACTATGAAAATCCTCACAAAAAAAGGCAATTGCTGCTATTCTGTAACCAATACACACGTATGCACAGGACTGAGATCTGCTTTGTGCTGGTGTGGATTCTCCCTGGAAAGCTCAGCCTGCAACTATTGAGCAACCCAAACCTCCATGCACCAACCCCAGCACCACCAAGACCTTGCGCTGTGTTAAGCAGCGACACAAGAGAAGATTCCCAACACGGTGAAAAGCTTATGGACTTGCACCTTATGCCATAAGTAATGAACCATGCTGTGTGTGCCCTGCCACAGTGCACATACAGGCTGCTGCCGGCCAAACCTGAAAGGTTTTTCTCTGTCTAGAGGCTCAGGTCACTTCTGATGATCCCTAAACCACTGACAAGAGTTTATTAGACAAGCTGACCTTTCACGAATGGCATCTTTCACAGTCAGAGGACTCCAAGACCTCTTGTCCAGAGGGGATCCATGACACTGCCATGTCCCTCCAGCCCAAACCTGCCCCGACCCTTTGTTTCCCCTGGAGGAGCATCACCCAGGCAGGAACCTCCCTCCCCTATCCAGAGCTGCTGGATCGACAAGGGGCCAAGGCAGGGTGCTCTGGGGGGTGTTGAAATTCCAGCCTTATCTCCAGAGGCTGAGATCACGGGTAGAAAATGTTTCTGTGTTGTCTCAGCAAGCTTCCTGCTGGCACCCCTCTTCCCCTCCACAAAAGCACCTCTTTGTGAACAGTTTTGGAGCCAGAGAAGAATGTTCACTGGTACAGACTAAATGTATTTACCATTTCGGAGACATCAGATCTGCAATGGTGCCTGTGCTCAGCGTGACCCAGCTGTTCCTCAACCAGCTCTGTCCTGAGCAGGTCAGGGGAAACAGCCCCAGCTGCACAGAGGGATGCAGCCACTTCTGAAAACTGCCGGTACACAAAGCAGTCACTCGCTGCACTGCTGCTCACTGCTGCAAACTGGTGGCCACATGCTTTAGCATCTGTGAAGGAAGGATGCCCACTATTTTGGAGACCTCTGGTTATCATCCTAAGGCCTGGATTTGAGTCCGGTCTGCCACAGATACGTACAAGCCTCAGGGCAGCACCTGCCTGAGCATTTGCACATGAGCCCCAGACACCCTCCATAGTCAACAGAGGAGACAGGCACTGCAGCTGGTGAGTCACCTCCATCCCGAGATGGAGGTGGAAGATAGGGTGATTCATCTGACAGCCCCTGGCTGGAGAGAGGCTGCAGGGACCAGCTCTGATTCAGAGAGCTGCTTTTAGATGGCTCAACTTAGGCAAAATTAAATTCCACCTTGTTTTTTCCGGGCCTCAGTCCTCTGTGATATGGGATATTAGCTCTCTCCAAGCTTTAAGATCAACATCTGAAAGACTGAAGACATTTACAGGAATAGGAAGCACTTTGGTTATCTGCACAGTCATTAGACAAGGAGCAGGAGTCAGGATATCTGATTATGCCCAGCCTGGCCACAAACTGAATGAAACAGCTTGTTTCCTCAGCAATAAAGTGGCATAAGCCTATATCATTCACAGAGAATTTCACTTGGGAAGGCTTTGGGAGCACAGGAGAAAAGGCGGTGTTTATTCACAAAGCACATCCCCTGGAAGAGCCCAAAGCCCCTCTGTAGGGCTCTGCCCTGGTGATAAAAGCACAGAGAGCAAGGCCACTGGCCAGGTAGCCCCATGCTCCAGGAGAAGGTGAGAAACAGCCATGTGCCTCTCCAGAGGGAATTGTCACCACTCGTGTCCTAAGTTTCCTGTGCGTAAACAATGCGTTGACCTCCAGGGCTCTTGGGCATCTGTCACCATTGGTTTATTCCGTAAGAAAGTGAAATTAAAAAGCCTTGCAGCCGAAACAGTGTTTAATCTTGCAAAGATTATGCTTACATGATTTGAAAAGCAGAGGAGGCTGTTAAGTCCCCAAGGCAGAGGTCTCTACTTGGTTTATAGTCTTATTTTGCCCATAATCTAAAGGCAACGGGGCTTCCCGGGTGTTCTGAGGGATCATGCCAAGGCAGTTTTTAATCCAAAGCCTGATCTCCCAGCTGTGTTTTGACCTAGGGACACATTATTCACTAACCATCAGAAATGGGAAATAGAGAAGTTATAAAAGATGAAGAAGATCCCAAGTGGGGATGAAATGCCAGTATGTTACAGAATATTAGAATTCAAATTAATCCTGATACACTGGAAATAGGCAACAAAACCAAAAAACCTGAATAGGATACAATGTGATTCAGCAAGGACCAGTGCAAAGGTCTAATCTATACACTAGACTCCCTCAAGTCAGTGGTTGCAGGAGGTTCCTATGAAAGATTCATATCCTACGTGGGCTGAATTGCCAGATTTTATCATCATCGACTACAGAAATAGCTTAGGGTGACAGGTACTCCAGGCAGGTGCTTGCAGGAAGGCAGGATAGAGCTGACTGCAAATTGAGGTGTGGAAGGCAGACTGTCAGAGCCCTGTAAATGAGATGGCCAACAGCATCCAGGCTCAGCTCCAGGAGGAGAAGTTCACCTCATAGAAGATCAGAATTAGACCATTCCCTTTGCAAACCTCTAACACTGTGCGCTGGATCCTCAATGTGAAAAGCCACCAGGTGCCAGGCAGAGCAGCTCTGCTTCAAGAGTCTGTTTGCGCTTAACCAGCTTGTCTATCTGGGATCCTACCATGCCCTCAGGATTCCCTCCTGTGTGTAAGAAGCCAGTACAGACTGGCTACATGAAGAGAGACAGAAAACCTGACCATGCGTGGCCAGCCTTGCAGCAAGCAGACTGCTCCCATCAGATCTGCACTGCTCACTGCTTCCCCTGCCTGCCCCCATCCCTGCAGCTCCATGAACGCAGAGGGAGCGGCAGAGCCTTGTGGAAACACCCAGACATCCTCCACTCAACAGGGTTAACAGGAGGTCCTCCAGGCTGTGTTAATAAGCCATGATTTTGCCTTGAAACTGAGTACCTTGGAAGAGGACAAGGTGCTGCACGCCATCTGCTCCAGCTCCACGTGACAGCCAAGTATTTGCTTAGAGAGAACGGCAAACAAACCCACCCTGGCAAGCTTTGTGCTCTCCTAGAAATTCAAACAAGGTCATCTCCAGACAGAAAGCAGGAGAGCATGGAATAGTCCCAGGTAAAGCAGCTGCACCGGTGCCTACTCAGGCAGCCCTGGCAGCCCACAGCCAACAGAGGAGAAGGCAAGGAAGGAGAAAAGCCGTAACTCATTGGCAGGGTATCTGAGCAGCCTGTTCTCCATATGCAGTCACAGTTTATTGCCATACTGAGCACAAGATGAGTATTTTTAACACCATGTCTCCTCCTTTTCTGACCCACTGTTCTCCATCCCGTGACACCTTTTGCAACAAACCCCATAGATTTAAAAAGAATATGCAACTTCTGGTCCTGAATGCTCCTGACCTAAGAAACCAGTGTGGTTTTTCCCTGTGGTTATCATTTCTCCTGTTCAGCTGAGAAGAGTTAAAACCCCACACATACTAAGGCACACTAAAGAAGGCACGATTCCCACATGTAGGGGCCTGGGGTCTGTCTGACAAGTCCAAAGAGAGCCCTGTGCCCTCTACCTGTGCTGTGATTATACAAGGGAAGCTCTGAAGACAAGGCTACAAACTGTTTATGGCTCCCTGTGCTATCCATGGGAAAGGTGAATCCCTATGCAGATGTCCAGCCTTACTGTGAAGTGGTCACAGAGCAGAAGTCCTCAATAAAAAATTTCTTTCAGTACTGAAGAGAACTCATACTACCTCATCAGACTATTTATAACAACATTTATAACAAAGAAATGCAATCGTGAAATAATTCAAGTGTTATTTGTATAGCTCTTACCTTCTCAGAGGCTATGAGGCTATCACAGCTGTCTTCCAGCATCCCTCCCAGTATGCCCCAGTACAACTTCTGGCTATTCTAATTCATTCTAGCACATAACACACTGAAGAAATTTTTTGCTGTCTTGATGTTTTTCCTTGCATCCTTACAAGATTGGACGTCTCTATTATTCTTTCCCTAAAGCTGACCATCTTTGGCCCAGAAGCACATGGAACCTGGTTCACCTTCTGTCCCTGTCTTCCCCACCTTCAGTGCATGTTGGGAGAGCACTGCAGAAATACTCAAAATATCTATAAATTCCCCCCATTCAAACCCCAAGGCAAAGACCAACATGCCCCGGCTCCCACCCTGCTCCTGAGGTGTCTGAGGAGGAAACACACTCAGTTCATCAGTTCCTCAAGTTGCTTCCTTCGTTGCATCTCTGCTCCCTCCCCGAGCCCAGCAGCCCTATGGGCTGTGCTGTCAGCTGGGTCTGCATCCTCCTCTCCTGCCCTTCCAGGCCCAGTCCTTGCTCCTGCCTTTCCACATTCCTGTACTGGTCTTCCCCCATCAATCTCCACTGGTGTACATGCTCTGCCAGCACGGTTTCTGTTTTTCCATCTGCTGACCCACGCTCCTGTGTACACCTGACCTGCAGGAAACACTTCTCATCCCCGCTATGCTTCTTGGTAGCAGTCTGTCCATGAGATGGAGGGGCTTTGGAAACAGAAGTATCTCCACAGGGTTAGGAATGAGGACATTTTGTTTATTTTTACCCAGGACTAAGGTCAGGTTTTCCTCCTAGCTCACCAGGGGCCGTGTGACTATGTGCTGGACTGATCTTCCAGCTCCTTGTTTCCCAGTATCTGGAGCTGCTAACCCTTCTCCTGTGTTACAAACCCTGCCAACAGCAGACAGCAAACTGTCCACCAAGGAACAGGAGCAGTCTATAAAAGGGTCTAACAGACACCTGCAATAATAAGCACCCAGTACATTGACACAGGAGGCTTTTCTGGCCTCTATCCATTCCCAGGGGCTCCCATACTTATATTCACAGCCCAAATGACATAAAAGGCTCAGTAAGATCTGAACATTAATCCAGACACATTATGAAACAACTTTTTACTATTCCCTCTCCACCACAGCTCAAGCGCAGGGCTCTTACTTTTCCCACGATGGTTAAAAACTTAGCAAAGCCAAACAAACAAACAAAAAACCTAAAACCCCTTCAGCCACAGACATCCTCCTCCCCTCCCCTCACCACATACGCACTGTCCGAAAAGCCTGACATGTATTTTAAAACGTCGATGCCTGATGCCAATTTCCTAGAGAGCAGCTGGTCCTTGAAGGAACACGGAGCAGAGCAGTGGAGGCACATTTGAAACCTCCGCAGATGGATCAAACTCACAAGGGCTGAGCTCATCCTTCCCAACATTAACTCATCGCTCCCAACATTAACTGCAGAAATCAGCTGTCAGATTATTTCACATCACTGTTGGGAGGTTTATCTGACAAAAACCCACTCCAGGAAATAAATCACAGCCTTGCGCTGCAGCTGCCAAGCAGGACGGGAGAGACCACCCAAGCCATGACATCCCCCGACAACCCACAGCACCGACAGCCTTTCCGTGCTCAGATGTGGGACTCGCTAACTGAAGCATCTCACTTGTCAGTACAGCAATTTGGGAAAGCATTTACAGATGCAGATGTAATTGAATGACAATTAACATCGAAGGGCAATTAGCTACAGTAATGTTTGTCCTTCAGGCTGAGTAAAGTCTGAACTGTTCAGTAAATACTCAACAGCTCTGAGAGTCATAACCTATCTGCTAAAAAAAAAAAAATATTAAAAAAAAAAGAGGCATTTGAAATCCCATGGTAGGATGTGGTGGTTTTGGTACAGCTTGGGCACAACTCAAACTCACATTTCTCAGTATTATGCCCAATTTGATAAAACATGCTCTCCAACATGCGAAGGCAGGACACCAAAGGGGAAAAACCCTTCATGCAGCAGACAGGGCTGTAAGAGCACATAATAAAGGTCTGAATTTAAGGATTTCCTGGTGCTTCTAGCAATTGACCTTAGATAAAAGCAATACAGCACACGTGACTCCTTTTATCACTAGAACACTGAAAATCAGTGAGGTCAGAAACCTTCCCCAGAGCAAACCAGAGGATGAGGATGATTATGGCATTTCAGGATTGAACTGGCAACAACATCAACTTTCAATGCTTCAAATTAAATTCTATTAGGGCAATGAATGATGTTTCACCCTCATTCCTACTGATTAATATATATATATATTTTGCTTTTAAGTTTAAAAATTAATTGAAAGTCATCTTGGAAGGAAGATGGAAACTGAATATTAGGAGAGCAAAGCATCTGTACAGTGCTGGTGGCTGACACCCCCCAGTCACAGACCTGGGCAGGCTGGGAGCCCCCCACCAGCTGAGTCAGAGGGTGACACTTGCTCTTCTGCAGCCCAGAACTGTACCTTTCCTGCAGGCAAAACAAACCCTCCAGCCTTGTTAACTCACAGCTTTTCATCAACCTTAAACTCACTCGAACAAACCCCTGCCACCTCCCATGGTCTATCATGTGCAAGTCCTTTGTCCTGACTTGTAACACACCAAGATCTGTTATTCTTCTCAGCAACTTTTATTTGTACGTGTCCAGGCACTTACAACTCAGGCACTGAGTCATTCAACAACAGCTCTCAGCAGTAATTGCTGAGGGCATCTTGTCCTCACTTCCTTTGTTTATTCTGTCCATTATATAAAGCTATAGGCAATCCCCATTTCCCTTGATAACATCAAAAACAAAGCAAACTTGCACCCAGGGGCTGCTCTTGAGGATCAGGACTCCAACTGCTCCCCAAGTACGTGAGCTCAGAGTTTGGCTGGCATCACCGCTGCAGCCTGCAAAGGGACATGACTCCAGATGAGCAGAGCGTCAGATACCCTCTGTGTCCCCAGCAGCTGCTTTGGGTTCAGCCCTGCAAGTCCTTGGGGAGAGCTGCTGGGTGCTGAGCTCTTCCCAAAGAGAGCTGGTTCCTCTGCAGGTTGTCCCTTGGCAAGCACTTGCTCCCCCCGGGGAACCGGAGCCAGAGCTCCATTATTCCCTCAGTCCCCAGAATAGCCATACTCCCACACCAGGAAATTATGGACTTTCTTGAGCATTACCACGACCTTTTTCATTTCCATTATGCCTTTAGCTGTCTCCTCCCCCTACACTCCTTCTCTAAACAAATCTCAGAGCTGCACAAAGTGTTTCCTGTAAATAATACTCATCTGGCATGGACAAAGGAAAAAAAAAAAAAGAAAAAGAAAAAACCCTTTTGATGCTAGTTCCAGCTTGCAATCGTCCCTCCAGTTTAAGTTCCATCTGCTTGACCTGGGAGCCTCGAAGGCAGCATGGCGTTTGAGGGAAATGGAGGGGACAGTTACGTGCTCGGGGCATCAGATTCAAACCTGCCGTCACCAAAATCAAAAGTTCAGGTCATGGAGGTAACTTATATCATGCTTCAGATCGCTGTAGTGCAATGATCAGTGTAAAAGCTTGAGCAAGAACTTCACAATGAGCCCCTTTCTGCCCAGCCCAGCCAGCTATTTTCACAAAATGTAACACCACTGGACAAAACTTTTCCTTGCCTGTCCTCCTGGTGCTGTCCCACGCTGATGCTGGCCTCTTCTCTAGAGATGTCTGAACCCCACCATGCCCTGTGAGAGGCTATTTTGTGCACATGACAGGGGAAACTGCCTTACAAGCACAAAGCCAGGATTCCCTTTCAGGCTTTTACAGTGATAAACCAGGTGCCCCATCTCACAGCAGCTGCAAGAAAGGCCTTTGCAAGCCTGCGCTATTGCCTAAACAATGATATACACAGAAGGAAGCAGCTTTCCAGGCAGCAGTGAAGCCCCCTCTTAAATAAACCCTTTAAAGGGTGCTTCAAGCCATCCTTGTCACTGGTAAGTCATTGCAGGCCAGTGTGGGAACGGGCTGACTCACCACTGACTGTGCCGCCTCTCTCCCACCGCACCGCCGCTTGCAGCGTGCGATTTCCATAGGGAACAAGGGCTGCACAGCCAGGGCTGCACAAGCACGGCTGCTCTTCCTGAGGACACCGGGACCAGGCAGGAAGGGGAAC
Source organism: Mycteria americana (assembly GCF_035582795.1). Classification (NCBI taxonomy): domain Eukaryota; kingdom Metazoa; phylum Chordata; class Aves; order Ciconiiformes; family Ciconiidae; genus Mycteria; species Mycteria americana. The sequence continues at coordinate 4,860,305 of NC_134380.1, read as the reverse complement.
TCCCTGGTGTGTTGTTAAACACGCTGCCAGGGCTAGTTAGCCTCACCCCTAGGGACAGGTGGATCCCACCCTCTCCTGCATGCCACCAGGGAGCTTACAAAAAGCAAGCAGAGACTTCATATGACTGTCTGACAGGTTAAATCTTCACAAATCACTGTGATACAAGTCCTCTCCTCTTCTACAGACTTTGCCCCGGATTTGGATCCCACCTTATGCTGCAAAACCCATGACATCTCTTGTCTAAGAGGGGACAGGTTAGCCTCACGCAAAAAGCCCCACTTGCTATCTGGCAACCAGCAGCGCTGCTTTTGGGAGGGATTTCCCTGCCTCACAGGGAGCAGCGAGGGGACAGGGAGTTATTCTCTATAGCAACATCTCCCCGTTCCACGTGGCACCACTTCTCCTTGCTCACCCCAGGTGGGCATGGGAAAATGATCAGTGTTTTGGGGAAGCGGATAATCATCCCATTGGGCCCCACACGACTTTTTGTTATTTTCTGCATATGTCTGCATGTTGTGGTTTCTTATTTGGCTTTCTCCACAGGCTGGATTCCCTTGCTTCTCCAAACTATTTCCTAACAGATGTTGGGATGTTTTGCTACCTGAAGCAAAGCTCTGCCACTGCCCGCACATGCCAGCCAAATCTGACAACAACAAAGCGCCCACCCAAACCCGTCACACTGATCCTGCCACCCCCAGCACAGCATGGCACTGCTATAGGAGAAATTTTTCGTAACAAGATTACATTAATCATCATGAGCCATCAGAAACATGTGACAGCAGAGTGTGTTGACATTTATGGCAATATATTCTGTCAGCAGGCGAGTAAAATATAACAATTGCGCTTTTTGATTGGACATCCCACAGTCCCACCTCATTTTTTGCAGCAAGGAAGCACGGAGGTAAGCTTGCCAGGAATGATGCCAGCTGCCATCAACAACTCTTGATACCTGCTAAGCCACAGAAACAGACTGCGAGGCCCTGAAGGCTGCCAAGAACAATCTGTCCAAGGATCAGGGTGCTTTTGTCCATCAGAGGCTCCAACAATTCATAGCACTCTAAGAAAATTATGGGCTTTACTACCACAAGAGAGGACAGGCATATTAGAAATATAATTCTCTAAAGCATACACCTTTTTCATTTTAAAAGTAATCAAAAGAATTGTTAAAGGTTTTTAGCTGCTAACCACACAGTGCAGACCTGGGCAATGCTGCCTCTCGGCCACAGCATTGGCTTGGGAGCACAGTCTGCGACACTGCCCTGCTCATATGGCCTTTGCCTCTGTCACCCATCATACACCAGTCATCAAGAAATTCAGAGGTGTGGGGAGGGAAGGACATGTACATTTTTACCCTGGGTTACCGCAGCACTCAGAGCAATGGTACCCACTCTCTCTGGGCATCTCTAAATGTTGCTATAGCTCAAACAATAATCCCAGAGGCAGCAGCCAGTGGGAACATCAAAGGCCACGTCCAACTGTGTATGCAGCGATGGGGAAGTGACTCAGGCAGGGACAGAGCAGGGAACAGCATGATGTGATAGGTCAAGTGGTAAAAAAAATAAATGAAGGGCATTGGGGAAGAAAACCCACCAGGCAGAACATGTGAATGTGAGCGGGCACCATGGCTGCTGTTCACTGGTTGGAAAGTGAGTGTGAGGCATGGACTAGTCAGAGATGCGGTTGTCCAAAACAGTGAGCAAGTGTTTGCCATGCAGGAACTGTATCACGTTTGTTCTCTTTTCTTTGGAGGTTTAAAGCAAGGACAGGGGCCGTGGACATCTGGCATCACCCAGCTTTCACATGGATCTGAATGATGCATCATTCCTGACCAAGACAACCTGCAGAGCTTTCAGCATCCTGAAAATAAGATACAAAGCCCTTTGTCTGTGCACCAGCCTCCTGCTATTCTTGGATTATCAAGAAACCAGTTAATTTTGTAGTCCTTGTTATTTTCCTTCCTGCTATTTCAGTAACACAAGGTAACACAATGCCAACACGGAACCATGTAGTGCAAAACTTCCACGGCCTCAGGGAAGGGACCGGTGTTCCTGGGGCAGTTCACCCCATGATGGCACTGCCAGTACCACCATCCCTCCTCTTTCCTCTACTCCTGGGCTCCAAAACTCTCTCCTCACCCTTTTCCTTCCCCTTCACATCCCCCACACTCACACCGACTTTACAAATGCTTCAGCTCTGCTCTGCCACCGATGGGAAAGGAAAGCAGCCCAGGCCAGGCTTCACTGCTCCGTTCAGGCGCAGACACCTGGAAGAGGGAAAAGGCAGGAATGGGTGGCAGCAAAAGAGCCAAAAAGGCATCCTCTGAACAAGGTGAGGGACAGGAGCTGACCGTAAACGACACAACAACCCAGCACAGAAACTTTTGCCTCTAATAAAAGCAGAGACACAAACACCAGCCCAATAGCCAGCATGCTGGGATCTCCAGGGAGCTGCTCCACCACCTGTGGCTCCAGTGGTAGTTCTGTCCCACCAAGCAGTGAGGACACAGGATGAAACAAACCCTGGCATTTTTTCTGCTCCTGCTGTTCTGCAGAAGCCTTCCTGAAGGCTGATGCATTTACTTACTACACCATCTATTTGCACAAGCACTACACAGCTGTGCCAGTGGCTGCTGCGCCTCTTCATTAACCAGTTTGTTACTGCAAAACTGCCAAGTGCTTTCCTCTCGATTCACAGCGGCTAAACACTTACTTGCAACAGAGACACCACGGACGTGCTTCCGTGCATCAGGCACAGGCAGGCCTGTTTCACACAGAGATAACAGGTGGAAACGGGGCAATGGGACAGTTCATTCATCAGAGCTGGCGGAGGCATTGCTTGCACTAAATTCACGTTTTGAGCAATAGGCTTGAACAGCTACAGACTGAGGATCCAGCTTCTCGTGGCTGATTGCAAATCCTCAGTACAATAATATCTTTTTTTTAGTGATAACTTGTTGGCCCAGCAATGCAGTTTGGGGATAAGAGCTAGCTGTAAGTTTAAACTGGAAAAAAATTGGGTTTTTTATTTTTACATAATTCAAAACAAACTATTTTGAATTTCTGTTCAAAATGACAATCTAAAACTAAATGAATGTTTTTGTTGGATCCAAGCAATATTTTTTCCTTGATACTGCCGTTTGGCCAGTGAACTAAATAATAATAAAAAAAAAAAAAAAAAAAAACCTGAACAACTCTGTTGATTTTTCCATGGCTTAGACAAACACAATGCCAGTTGGCTGACAGGAGACAGGGTCCGGTTCAGGAGAGAACAACGCAGCTCTGCAAACACTGGGTCATCTCTGCCCCACCCAGCAACTTTTATGACAGCGAGGTTAAAAGCCGTTGAGGAATCGCAGTGGGCCTCTCTCGTGCAATATCAGCCTGAAAAAGATTCAGCCTCAGTTTTTCCAGACCGGCTGCAGCCAGAGATGTACCGAGGTCCCCTCAACAGGCAGCACCTGTCCAGCCACAGCCTTTGATGCTTATTTAGGGGGGGCCAAGTCTACCCACTGCTTCTTCGCTGCGCTTTGACAAACTCCTCCATTTACTGCCAGATGAGCGCTTGCTGCAGTGCATGTCCCTGTGCTATCACAGCCACACACCACAGCTCTCGCTCACCCCCACCAAGAGCTTACTTGCTTTTCTCCACCAGCTGCACGTACCGGAGCACAAACAGGGAGCCCTTTGGCAGCATACAAACCCGACTTGCCACCCTCCTAACACCTGTAACTGCTGCTGCCTGGGACCAGAGCCGCGCGTGTTCAGCATCTGCAGGACACCATGCGGTGTCGGCACCAAGGCAACGCCATGGGTCTGCGGCAGGGACGGGACCCTGGGACATGATAAACCAACCCATCAGAGGACAGAGCTCTTTCCCCAAAGCTTCCCAGTCTAGATAATGCCAACAACTCCAATTTGACTTACATTCTATTGTCCGTGTTTTATAGGGAATCATTTTGCAAGTCATGATATGGGAAAAAAATTGTTCCCAAATTCTAATGCTGTGACCAGATCACAGTTCTTGCTGTTACTCCTGCAGTTTTTCCTATAGCCTCAGCTCGTATACGAGGAGTTATTTCTCCCTACGTGCCTAAGCAATAAATTAGGAATCCACAGTTTAGGTAAGGGTGGGTCACACATAACCATTATGGATAATTCTAGAGGTACTGTAATTAGGGCAATCCTTATTTCAGTGCACGCCAACATCTTACATAAACTTGAAACTGCAAACAGTCCTTGGCCAAAACAATTTGCACCATCCTTCAAAATACCTATAAATCATCATGTCGTTTATCATGAATCCTGTCTATTGCTTCTTTAGCGATGCAATTGTGCTTAAGTAATGGAAAATGATAATTGAAAAATCCTTAAAATAGTATTCCAGGACAAGTAAAACATCTCAGAAAAAATTCTCTTTGCCTTAAGCATCTGAAATAACAGACATCCCTAAAGCAAACATGTAAGAGCTGGCTTCAATAGCGGTTATTGCCCATTTTTAACTTGTCATGTAAAATCCCTTTTTCACCCTCTCCCCTCCTCCTACCGCTGCTGCCAGGAAGTTCCAGGAAAAAAAAAGCGCTACCAGGCTGAGCCCCACACGCCTGCACCTACAGCACAAAGGTCTGAGCCTCTCTGCTAGTAAGAGGTAAAGCATCCAAAGGCAAACTCTTTATCCCAACCACACCCTACATGGCATATGCTCAAAAGTCATAGCAGATGGGTAATGATTTCCCCTGAAGTACTTTAGAAAAGGTAAACCTTGCCTGGGGTGAGGAGCAGCCTGCTAACAGCAGAACACTACAGCAGCATTGCTGTGTTCACAGAGGAGCGGGCAGCTGGAGCTTCAGCCCTGTGAAGTCAAGGGAGATCCTCCAGCTGGGTTCAGCAGGACCCCAGTCCACAGAACAGATCCAGAATATACTGGAGAGGAGCAAACAAGGCCAGCGAGGGATGCTCCCTAACCTCAAAAATTGTTTAGAAGATGCTTATTGTTTCCTTTTGTCATCATTTTTGGGGAGATTCTCAGCCACGCACTGCGTTTCCAGCCTGTCAGGGGTTGTCAGCAACGTGCTTGGGAAGCGCAGTCTTCGCGGCTGAGAAGTCACTTTGTCACCTCACCAGTTTCTCTGGCAGTAGAAAGCTCAGAGGCTCTGCAGCACTCTGTACATCTTACTAATATCTTGGAGAAGTAATCTGGATTCCCAGTGAAAATTCCCCAAAGCAAGTCACCATCGCTGTTCCCCGATTTGCAAAACCACCAGATTTATGGGACAAGGAGGGCTGGCTCTGCCCCGCACAGACATGGCAGCTCTCCAAAGGTGGCAGCTCTCCAAAGGCAGCCTCCTCAGCATGGTGGGTGATTCATCGAGTGCCTTTCTGCCTGGTGAATCAGCGAGAGGCAAGGCCCCAGCGCAGCACGGCCAGGAGCTGCACCACTGAAAGCAGCATGCAAACGAGAGCTGCTCAGAAGAGCTGCCTGTGCTTTTTGCAAGCTTAGTGGTGGTCACAGTGCAGTTACCCTGTTGCGTTCATGTAGCGTATCCTGGCTAGGGTAATTCTGCTGTCTGTTTTCCTTAAATAACTGCCCCGTACCAAGGGAAATCTCAAGGCAAACAGAGTGTTTCCAAAATACAACTGCAGTCACTTTTGAATTAAAGGTACTGACCAGATATCAACCGACCTCAGCTGCAACACCAAGCAAAGGTGGGTTTGGACACTGACCAGAGACACGTCAATCACGTCAGGGGCTTTGCAGGGCCACAGCTTCACTCCAGCACTATCAACCCAAAGTGAGCAAAGCAATTAAGGACCACCAGGCCTCATTGGCAAGAAGTCATAATTATCAGGTCACACAATACTGACGGCTTTTTCTTATGACAGCCAGTTATCTCCAGACCTGTTCTCACACCACTCCTGTCTGCTCCCCAGGGCTGCTTTAGCCACGATCCGTATCTCAGGAGGCCTGTACAAATAACAGGTTTCCCTACGCACAATGCACAACCACTAATACCCACTTTAATCCATTACAAAGTGCTAATAATCATGCTTAGGCTTTCTCAGGTTCCCAGCATACAAGCCCTAATCAAACCTCCCTGGCAGTCCATTTAGCCACACTAATGAGAGAAGAGAAATGTGCAAGAGAGAAACATTACTAACTGATTTTAACAATAAACAGGCAGCGGCATCACACATGGAATTTTCCGAGTGAAGACAAACCCTCGCCTCCTGTGGCTTATGAGCTCAGGCAGAGTCCAGTTGGCCATGACATGGCTCAAGTGACTCGCAGCATAGCAGCTGCCCCAAACGCCCCTGTGCTGCGGCCAGACCCGTGACTCAGGACATTGGGAAGAGGCCAGCACGATGACACCACGTCCCCGCAGCGGCTAGGGCAGAACCAGGCTTACAGAGCACAGGGTCACGGGCTGGTAGCCGGAGCCGAGCAGAAATCAGCTGCAGGACTTTGCTCCACACCTGGAGGAGCTGCCAGAGGCACCTGAGCTTTACGAGGTGAGCAATTTCATAGGAGTCGTGTCCGCTCCGTCATGTGCCAGCCACTTCTTGGCACCACTGGCAGGATTTCACAGAAGGGTCGGAGAAATTTTATCGGTCATGGTTGCTTGTTCCCATGTTAGCTAGGGAGGAAGGAGCCTGCAAGAGCAGAGGGCACAGAGCCCTCACCCTGCAGGGCAAGACCAAGAAAGCTGGGATGGGGAGCAGGGAGAGTCCCGCAGCATTAGGGGATCGCGGCTCTTCCACCCCCGATTTGGAAAGCCCTCCAGCTCCGAAGGCAGCGGGTGTCACACACAACACCACCGTCCTGTTTTAATTTCAAGCTGCCGCTCGGCACCAAAGCTCACCCCGTGCTGGCACAGGTGCCTTCTGAACAAGCTCCGTGCCACCAACACCGAGTTTTGCCTGGAACAAGCTGCCTCCCTGGACTTATTTTGCTTTTTAAGCCTTTTCCACTGATCAACAGGGTTTGTTTATATGCAGTGAAACAGCCACAGAGCCGCTTGGAGGGAGACGGGCTTGTGCAAGTTGTACTTCTGGGGTTTTGTGTCAACCTTCTTCTTTTCCCGGTACAGGCACGAAGGGAGAGAGCCGAGAGGAGAGAGGGGCAGCGGGGCGGCCGCTTGCTCACCTGAGTACGAGGACTTCTTCATGCCGTCGCTTCGCGCTGTGGCATAGGAGCGGGAGCGCGGCCGGCGGGCCGAGGCGCTGAGGCGAGCGGCGCCGGGGGAACGCGCCGCGCGCGATCCTTTTGTTGGCGCGGGCGGGACGGGGAGGGAGGGGGGGGAGGCGCGCGCCGCCGCATCCACGCGCGCAGCTGCGGCAGCCCCGCGCACCTTTCCCCGTCCCGCACGCAGTTACCGGCTGTTCCAACGCTCCGGGCACCGGCGGGGCAGAGCAAGGGCGCAGCCTCCCCGGCGGCTGCAGGTTATCCCCTCGGAAAACGAACGGGCCCCGGGGATTAACTCCTGCCAGCTCCCACCCCTGGAAATCCCAGTGCATTTAGCCGGTGCAGCAAGGGAAAGGGAGGGAATTTCACGCCTCCAGCCCGGCGCACCCCGCGGCTTTGATTCAGCCCTTTGCTGCCGGAGCGGCTCAGGTCAGCGCTGCCCTCAAGTCAGGCAGTTTCTAATTCAAAGTGCATTACTGGCCCGTCAGCACCCCGTGGTGCAAACACCCCTTTCCTCTTCAAACCCACACGTAAAAGATTCGCTCAAGGCTGTAAGCTGAGCAGAACGCTTGTGCAGGCTTACGGCTCGGGGACAGCTGTGTACGAGCAGCTACTCACTGCTCAGGGGGATGCAGAGAGCCACGCACCCCATAACCAGCTCCCCAAAGCCCTGGGATCGGGCATCTCCCCCAGATGACTGCAGAAGAGGAGGCTCCATTTTGATATTCCTTATGTGCCTCAGCACGTGGGTCTGCCAGGAGAGCAGATCACTACCTTGTGAAACACACATTGGACAATTAGTGACGCAAATGCAATAAGCTGGGGGCATTATGAACACAGACAGGAAGAAAGAGCAAATTAAGACTGGCTATGACTAAAGGCACACTGAAGTGCCAGAGCCTGAAGCGCTGGAGGAAGGACTGGGCTGATCACTGGAAAGGTTTCCACAGCCTGCTGGGGTGAGTCAGCCCTGCAAAGGTGCAGAGCACAAGTCCCATCCACATGAGAAACTTCCACCAGCTCAAAGGCATGATTTCAGTAGGAAGGTCTTTCTGTTGGAGTTTGTAGTTTTAGACTTTTCCAGAGTAGGAGAAAAAACATTCTGCCCCCCAGCCCTAACCCTGGCATTACATGGGGACAGAGGAAGAGAGTAGATGAGCTGGATTAAGATGATATGGTCCCATTGGTATTTGTTCCCATTTCTCAGCCATAGATTATCGCCTCTGTAACAGATATGGGAGAAAAAAAAAGGAATTGTCTGAGCCTCTCTCAGTCTTTAGTGCAAAATTTGAAGAGCTAGCTGAAATCGCTGGGGGATTCCGTGCTAAGCAGCCTGACTTTGCACTGAAACAGCTCAGGAGCACTCACACGTTCCCAGGTTTGTAGCAGCAGCAGCTCTACCCACTGCTGCATGACTATGCTGCGTTACTGTTACGCTGTAGTCTCCAGCAGGGAGGTGTTAGCAAAAACACTCCCTCATCAAGAAAACTTCTGAACCACCACAACTTTGTTGCTTAAGTAAACATGCATCTAAGCCCATAGTAACAATACATTACTCTTTCCACAGGTGCTTTTGAAATCATTAGTCACAATTTATGGAGGAGAAACAATAGCACAATGACTTGCCCCACCTCATACACCAAGTAAGGGCAAAGTCAGGAGCAGAACCCACTCCTAAACATTAATCCTCCTCTCGGCTCTTGCCTGCATGTCTTTGATAGGCACAACTGCTTTTAATGCTCAATACTCCCAGGGGTACACTTTACAGAAGATCAAAAGACAACCTTCTGTTCTTCTCACAGATGGGTATATGTGCTTGTGTGCCTAAGCATGTGATTACATGTGCACACATGCAATTAAGGGTATGGTTCCACATGCGTACGTGATTACGTGTGCAAAATATGCCTGTGCCTTTGCGGGGCTGTTGGTGAGCAGCATTTTCGGAGCCGTGGCTGGGGTACAGCCATCTGATCAGCTTGACTGCACAAATACAAACGGCAAATTGTGGAGCAGGCTTTCTACCACAGGGGCAAACAAACACGATGAGACAGAAAATGGCTGAAGGGATTTTTTTCTGAAATACTGTCTGACAAAGAATCCTTTTCTTTGGCTGCCCAGCCTCAGAATTACCAAGAGAATCAGTCACTTGGCTCAGAAGGGCAGGTTAATGTTTAATACAATGCAGAGCCCACAGGCTTCAAATAGGTAAGTCATTTATAGCTTTTTCCCCCTCTTTCGTAAGATTAGTGAGGGAATTTATTGTTCCTGAAAGTGAGGGAATCAGACTGCTGGCTCAGCCCAGCCGCAGCACAGGCAGGCACCGTGTGAGTCTCATGCATCCAGCCCTGCCAGAACAGCTTGGATCTGACCTGCCCTGCTCATCCATCCTGCACCAGCCCTGGGCATTGCCTCTGCCAAGTGCATCCCACCCTGCCACTCCTATGCCAGCACGGTGCTGGCAGAGGTGCAGAGCTGGTCTCTTTTCAGAGAGGCCGGGTTGACCTCACTTGTCTCCATCTCATGATGCCCAACTCCATGCACACAGCAGTGATCTTTTTCAAGGGATGAGCATGGGCAGGCTCCTCTGAGCCCAGTGGCACCTGCACCCACCAAGGCTGCAGATGCTGCACCTCCTGCAGCAGCTGCTGAGCCTGACCCAGCTGTGATGCCCTCAGCAGCTGGTTCTTCATGGCTTAGTCTGCAACACATGTTGTAGTTTCACAGCAGGCATGAAAGGCATTTTCTGAGTGGTATGCGCTGTCTCTCCCCCAGAAGCATCCTCCAGGCAAGCACGTTCCCCAGCATGTGGGGGTCCTGCACCAAGATGTACAATCTCCCAAACTAAACATAATACAGTGATCAGAGAAGCACGAGATGAGCACCGCCAGCTTCATACAGTGGGCTGGAGCAGGAAGCCAGAGGCCCAGGAAAGGGTCAAGGTGAGGGAGAGACTGGGGGAGGCATCAGCACCAGTAATGCATACTGCAGTGAGGAAGAAAGTATAGAAATAAGGAAAGGATAAGCCCCTCCAGGGGAAAAAACCCTACCCTCTCTCACAGACCAGCATGAAGCTAGACATTTGGGTATGCTGAGCTGTGTAATTGCATCTCTCCAACTGACTCATTCAACCTCTCAGACCAAGTTTCTTGCCTTGCAAAAGGGGAGGAAGGTTGAGTTTTCCCAGGGAGAGGTGTGGGGAGGCTGTGTGTTACTCAGTGCTGCCCTGGGGCTCGAAGACATTGCCTGATGGGCAAAGTTGCTGTTATGGCAGACAGCAGAGCTCCCCAGGTGACCAGCAACAAGGATAAGCAGGAATTTATGCTGCAAAGACCTGCCTGTGAACAGCAGAGCAGGCCTGAGCTTCCTCTTTGGGGAACAGTATCTCTGACTGATTCAGAGGTGGAAACTCAGGTGTGAGGACTATAAACCACCCACATCTCCCTCTCCAGCTCTGTTTTACATATGATTCTCCAAGCTCCTTTTTCCTGACCAAGCTCTTTTGTGACTGCGGGGCTGGAGAGAGGATGCAAAGTTTTCCACCCTGCTCTGCACCAGCAACCCATCCTGCCCAGTGTGGGGAGGCAGCTGCCAAACTGGGCACGAGGTGAGCGGTGGCACTGCACCTCGGCCAGAGAGGTCACTGCAAAACTCAGCTCAGAGAGCCCCTGGATTCAAGGGAAAGGAAGTAAGAGGGGAAGGAGACCACACAGAAGATGAGACCTTGTGGCTTTTGGCCAAGAAAGGGCTCCCATCACTGCCCAGAGCCTGTGATCACCCTAGCAGGCACAAAGGGCAGCTTTCAGTGCTGCTGCATGAGCAGCGGGACCTGACTCACCCTGTGCACTTTGGTAAGTCCAACAGCTCAGATGCACTAAGTCAGCAGGAAAGGGCCAGGCGGTTCAGTCAGCCCACTGGACCCATCCACTGCAGCTGGAAGAGCTCTATGCCAGCGGGCTGGCTGCCAGCAGCCCAGCTCCAGGCAAAGTTCAGCCCCTGCTCTGCACTCTTTGCCGTTCACAAATCCTGTTGGTGCCCAGGACAGCAAGATGCTTGTGAGAAAGGACAAGACCCAATCACCTGGTGCTGGACACTTGCAGCACCGGCAGGATCTGCCCTCCTTTCTGCCACCTTCTTGAGGAAATTAAAATATTATGGCACCTCTGATCACTCTCCCTTTCCCCTGCAGCCCTAATGGAGTGCTCACTCACACAATGCACTGGTTGTGCCACAGTTAATCCTTAAAATGCCCTGGTTACTTAAGTTCATCATTATCCTCATTTAGTTAAAAAAAAAAAAGAAATGAAAACACAGGTTTTTGTTTTTAATGGCTCTGAAAAAGGGTTGCCCAAGCTGGGATTAAAACTCAGGGCTGTCTAGCTTGTTACTACCTGGCTTTACAGCTGCAGGAATATTGGGCCTGTCAGCTCTGAGCTCAGTGGAGTCAGTCTCATAAAAAACATACCACCTTGGAGAGGGAGGCAGAAATCAGTTCAATTATCAGTTTCTGATAGCATTCCTAGATAATACAGGCTTTGCAGATCACAGCATGCAGAAGTCTGGAGGACCGATTGGCAGTGACCTGGAACTGCTTTTCCCCCAGCACTTGGGGATAATTCAGCAGAATTCACATCCAAGGAGCCTC